>NC_068431.1:31780759-32124611 GCF_023373465.1 Oncorhynchus keta | reverse complement strand
TAGTCTTTGCTGTAATAAAGGCTTTACAAAAATGTTACATACTCTGGTATGATTATGATTTATTTTGTTTTGTTTAAATTGTTCCAAATGGTCAGAAAAATTATATTATATTCTAACAGCACCTGTTTGGCAGACATAATATGCACGCAGAGTTAGCTCCTTACCTTGTTGTTCTTGATCTCCAGTATTTTCCACAACTAGTACCACATTTATTCCACACATCTGACTTTCCCTTTACATCCTGAGCAACCAGTAAACATTCCCCCGTAACAATGCATCCATTTTGCTCTCATGTGTTACGGTGTTTGTTATAACCAATTTATTGATGTGATTTAGGATATGCTATAGGTCAGACTCTATTGGTCACATGCATGAGATGCATAGAATATTTTTCCTAAATAGATTAGGGATTTCGGTAACATAACATTTCAGTAAAAAATTGCTGTAATTATGTTGCAGCTTCAGCAACATGGACACCGCGATACACACTGTTGATGTTATGTGGTGGTCGCTGCAGCAGGGAGGAGATAGAGACAGCAGGTGCTAGTCACCCAGTCACTCGCTGTCTTTTTTTAAAACACAGCACAGACCCGGCACAATCAAATCAATTGCGGTCAGAATCCCTTTAGTCATTTGTGTGTCTTAATTATTTCCTCAAACAGTTTGCTTAAAGCATCAGACAAGCTCAGTGCATATAGTTGATTAAAATACATAGGATGTGTCTATAAATGGAAAAATGTATGTTTTAGAATTTCAACCAATCGATTGGTCGAAAGACCAGACGACTCTTGGTCGACCAAGATTTTCTTTAGTCAGGGACAGTCCTAACATGAAGGCAGAGTAAAGTGATGTCAGGTGTCAGGTTAGATAATAATAAGAGTCAAATAAAGAACAGAGTAGGAGCATATGATGAGTGTAAAAGTGTGTGAGTATATGCGTGTGTGCGTGTGTGTTTGTCTGGTGTCGGTATGCGTATGTGTTTGTGTGGTGTCGGTATGCGTGTGTGTGTGCGTATGTAGTGTCTGTGTAGTTTGTATATAGTGTGTATATACACAGTGAGCTCCAAAAGTATTGGGACAGTGACACATGTTTTGTTATTTTGGCTCTGTACTCCTGCACTTTAGATTTGAATTGATACAATGAGTACGTTTACATGCACACTAATAATTCGATATTAAACTAATTATGGCAGTAGGCAGATTATGCAATAAACAGAGTAAGGTGTTTACATGACTATCTTAATATAGCGTTAAAACACCGGCTTTTCTGAGCAATATTTCAAATTATTAGGACATGTAAATGCATTAATTGGCGTTCTAGCAGTGTATTTGATCTACGCATGTGCTAGCACCAGTTTAGCGAGCCTCCCTCTTTAGCTCAAGTGACGTGAGTTCGGAACAACTGAATGTATGCGTCTTAGAAGCAGTTTTCACATGCAAACTTTCAACTTTATGTCCAAACTCAGAATTGAAATATGCTTCCCAAAAATAACATGTTCGCTGTGGTAGAACATTTATTTTGATTGGTGATTTTCTGTATTTATCAGAGTTCTATCAGGTAGCCTGATTTCAGATGTGTCCATGTAAACAGGATTATTAGGGGAATCGTAATTTAATTATTATAATAATCCACAATAATCACATTTTGTGTGCATGTAACCCTAGTCAATGACTATGAGGATAAAGTTCAGACTGTCAGCTTTAATTTGATGGTATTTTCATCCATAACCGTTTAGAAATTAGAGCCGTTTTTGTACATAGTCCCCCCATTTTCAGGGGGCCAAAAGTATCTAGACAAGTTTCTATACAGCTCCTTAGTCTTATTGACGTTGAGAGAGAGGTTGTTATCCTGGCACCGTACTGCTAAGTCTCTGACCTCCTCCTTGTAGGCTGTCTCATCGCCATTGGTTATCAGGCCTACCACCGTTGTGTCGTCAGCAAACTTGATGATGGTGTTGGAGTCGTGCATGGCCACGCAGTCGTGGGTGAACAGGGAGAGCATCTTTTCCTATGGTCATTGTTCTTGTCAGACTCGTGGCCTCACTAATGACTACTGTGAATCAGTAGTAAATCCATAGTGGTTGCCCGATGACACGGATTACCAATGTGACTTGTCTACTTGGTAAAAATCTCAATATTGTATGACAGTGGTTCCCAACTCCAGTCCTCGAGGACCCCCAACAGCACACATTTTTGTTGTAGCCCAGGACAAAAAAACACCTGATTCTACTTATTGAGGGCCTGATGATTAGTTGCCAAGTTGAATCAGGTGTGTTTCACAACACAACCGGCGGCAGCACAACATGGTAGCAGCACAAACATGGTACAAACATTGTTAGGGACAGACAACAGCACGAAGGGAAAAAGGTACAGACAACATCATACGAAGCAGACACAAGTGTCAGTATGACTGTCCATTATTGAGCCTTTCAATGTAGAGATGGAGACAAAACTGTACAGTTTGAGTGTTTGTTGCAGCTCATTCCAGTCGCTAGCTGCAGCAAACTGAAAAGTGGAGACCTTTTACAGAATGTGACTGGCAAACGGGTGTTGTATGTTTAGCTTTTAAAATAAAATCTGGGGAGGAGCTGAGTATAAGACTGTATCAGCTGCATATAAATGGATGAGAGAGCTTCCTACTACCGGCTTAATCCGGCTCTAAAATCTGAATGTGTGTTTCTGTGTGTGGTGTCAAACAGGATGTGGGGCCTCTAACCTGCTCTGCTCTCTCAAAAAATTATCAGTCATTAGCCAGCCTTTAAAACAACCTTTTGTGTGGTATTGTATAGTGCAGTACAGGGGTGTGGTCAGGGTTTCCTATTTTACCACTCACAAAAAACTTGAGCTTCACAACCCAGTGCAGCAATATTCTCCAGCTTATTATTACCCACATTTTCTATGGCCTTGGCATGTCATAGGTTGACCGTTTCAAATTTGAACATTTGGAAAATGTGTAAAATGCGGGCCTCACCACAAATGTTCAACCCTCGGCCCTCCCTCTTCTCTACTGAAGCTAAAGCTATTTTCCTATGAGACAAAGATGAGCTTTGTCAGTGTTATCCTAGTGTTTGGACTTCACTTCAACACAGCCAGGACATTTGGAAGTGAGAAATGTTGTCCACCAAAAGGCATCTGCCGCTTTTGATTTAAAAAATAGTGGTATAGACAAGGACATGAATAAAAGAAGAACACATCTTACTGAAGTGGCTCAACACAGACTCAGTTCTCTAAAGTGATATAACCATACAATGGGGTGGTTGTGTCCTCTACAATCTCTCCTACACATGATCTAAGCCTAAAGTAGCTGGAATTAAATGACAAGCTACAGTGTCCTGAGGGGAGGGAACCAAAGCACAGGATACAAAAAGAAAGCAATGAGACATGCCGTAATCAATTTCAAAAATAATTTGTGACAAAATGCTGAATATTAAAGTTAGCAAATATCTTACATGATCATGTGAAATAAAATAACATCTGTCTCCTGTCTCCTCTCCTCTCCCACCGTCTGTACCTCAGCCTGGAAAAATAGTCAAAGTAGGGAGGGAGACTTCCTCGTGGCTAGACCGTGTGTGTGTGTGTGTGTGTGTGTGTGTGTGTGTGTGTGTGTGTGTGTGTGTGTGTGTGTGTGTGTGTGTGTGTGTGTGTGTGTGTGTGTGTGTGTGTGTGTGTGTGTGTGTGTGTGTGTGTGTGTGTGTGTGTGTGTGTGTGTGTGTGTGTGTGTGGAGGGAGGGAGCCACACATAGCCAGCGCAGGGGCAGGCTGCTTCCGTGTCTTGATCCGTGTATGTGAAGGCAGCTGAGCTGCTCTTGGCCCTGCTGCTCTTTCTCAGTGCCTTTCTGAACCAGAGGTCTGGCTGTCGCATTGCCCTCTAGTCGCAGTGCTTTGTGTGTAGTCTGTCCAGCTCAACTCTGTCTGTAGTCAGTGCCTCTATAGTGGGAGGTACTGTTTACAGGGCAGGGTCAGCTTCTGGGAAGGAGTCATCAAAACACTTTGTGCGTGAGGCTGCTCAAGACCAGTGCGTTTGGTTTCTGTGAGTACACTTCTTCTCTCCCTCTGCCTAGCCCTAGCCTAAGTGTTACTGTTTTGAGCAATGTTTTAGAGATCTTACAGGGGCATGGGAAACTCAGAGCATTGGAGGCTTTGAACAGGAAACGTTGAAGTCATTTGAGGCTTGAGAAAACTTGTAGGAAACCGTTGAACTTGAAAATGTATGTTTTTTATGACCATATCCGTAAATCTGTTATAGAACAAATATCCACAGATCTTTTAACATTCCAACAGTAAAAAAATGTATCTGAAGTCACTGCTATAATACTAATGTTGTTTGTCATAGTTCTCCAGCAGTACCTCTCCTTTGGACTCTAGGTTATTTAAAATACTATATTATTTAAAGACTAAGGCAGCGGCTACTCTTCCTGGGGTCCAAAGAGAAAACGGAACACAACAAATAAATTACATAACATACATAATACAATTCAAATGCATAATACAAAATATATAAAAATGTCTCTTCACAGTCCTTGTGATGCTGTAAGGTGTTCTTTTATCTGTTTTTTTTATCTGGTTTTATTGCTAGCTTGAGCTACCTGGGGTAGCAGCGAGTTCCATGTAGTCATGGATCTATTTAATACTGTGTGTTTCCCAGTCCCTGTTGGACCTGGGGACTGTGAAGAGACCTCTGGTTGCATGTCTTGTGTTGTACGGATGAGTGTCTGCACTGTATGCCAACTGTTTGAACAGACAGTTCAGTACCTTTAACATATCATGCATACCACTAACATTCGCCCTCCGTGTACATCTACACTACCGCTCAAAAGTCACTTAGAAATGTCCTTGTTGTTGAAAGAAAAGCACATTTTTTGTCCATTAAAATAACATCATATTGATCAGAAATACAGTGTAGACATTTGTAATGTTGTAAATGACTATTGTAGCTGGAAACACATGATTTTTTAAATGGAACATCTACATAGGCGTACAGAGGCCCATTTTCAGCAACCATCACTCCTGTGTTCCAATGGCACGTTGCGTTAGCTAATCCAAGTTGATCATTTTAAAAGGCTAATTGATCATTAGAAAACCCTTTTGCAATTATGTTAGCACAGCTGAAAACGGTTGTTCTGATTAAAGAAGCAATAAAACTGGCCTTCTTTAGACTAGTTGAGTATCTGGAGCATCAGCATTTGTGGGTTCGATTACAGACTCAAAATGGCCAGAAACAAAGCACTTTCTCCTGAAACTCATCAGTCTATTATTGTTCTGAGAAATTAAGGCTATTTGTGTCAGTGCTGAGCATGTTGAGTGCCGCATAGCGGAGCACATATCAGAGGATGTGATGAAGCAGTGCAATATTCAACCCAACATCCTTTCTCCAACCAACTGCCAAATTGAGACCAGCAAGGACTCAGGAGCCCCCTGCTCATGTTCTTACTGTGGCGGTGGATGATGCTAAGGGAATGAATCAGGTTCCTTCACACCAATGTTAGCTACAGTATGTTCAGCTAGCGTTAGGCTAATTGTGCACATCTGCTTCCTCAGACAAAGACAGAGACCCTGAGCCTGGACTGGGTAGAGAGACAGTACTGGAAGCCCGCCCACATAACCTGTTTTACTGTACCTTCCCTTTGAGATCAGCACACAGTTTATGGAGGGAGGTTTCCCACTGTTTGACATTATAGACTCTAAAACGTTTGAAGTTAAGCTTTTTGTAGACTTATTTCATAGGGTAACTTGCTTTTGAATGTGAGATCAGAAGTGTTGGTTTGATCGTTGTAACTCACTGAATGTGTGTTGTTAAAAGGATAGCCTATCTATGTTATCCATACAGTTTGTTGTCTCCCCTTCAGGAGAAGGCACCTAGGTTCAGCCGTGGGACAATTTTTGGCGGAGCTGTTGGTTGGGGGGATAATAACTTGGACACTGCAATTTGAGCACAACTAAGCCCAAAAAGAGATTGTAATTCTAAAATAACGATAATTCTATACCTTGATTACATAGAGACATGATCGCATGTCTCTTTGGTGAACAGATTTCCTAAATTAAACACATTTTCTGTTGAATTCCTGGTGGGTTGTTCCACCCCAAAAGCACAAGAAAGGGGATTTCGACACCCACCATCTCAGATTGTTCTGAAATCGTTTATGATGTTAGAAACAGATAAGATTAGCATTCCTGCATATTGTTTTGTTTAAGTACAATTTGATCTCTGAGAAATTAATCAAATTTCTTGCACCCAAATCGGTCATTTTAATGTACAGGATTCATATAATATTCAATAAATATAGAACCTAAGATCTAAATTGGACCAAACTTTTTTCGAACAATGACTTAGACATAAGGAATCCAAAGAAATGGTCAAAAGCCACCCACGGACCTCCCCCACACACCACACCAATCCCACCCCAACAACAAGTATATAGAGTATATAGTATCAGTTGTCTGTGTTTGACAAGTAGTATGGATCTGCGGATTGGAGTATTGTTTCTTTATTCTATGTAATGTATTCCCAGTGAATTTGGTGATGTTTTTCCCCTGTTCAGTGAAATTAGTAATTGAAGTTGTTAGGTTTATGTCCCGTCCTACATCCTGATATTACCAAATGCTGAGCACTAGATGGTGCTGTTCCAGCTATTGGGTGAACTATCCTTTTATCATAAAAAAATGTATCACAGAATAGCAGGAATAGAACCAGTTAGTGGTCAGAACCTGGTAATATCAGGATGTAGGATAGGAGATAAACCTAACAACTTCAATGAATATTTGTTTATGAACCAGGGGAAAAAACAGCACCAAATTCCCTGAGAATACATTAGCCTACATTATGATGAAGAAACAATACTCCGAACCGCAGTTCCATACCACTTGTCAGATATAGAGAACTGATACGGTTTACTTGCCTGTTGCTCATCCCTGAATTAGAGGATGTCTCAGAAGTGTTTCACTCACCTCTTAATCCCAAACTGATAAGAAATGTTTGTTGGCACAAGCATTCCTTATCTAAACTCAGCAGCCTTTTGGAGTGTTGTTAGCCCAACAGATGTAGGATCTTAATTTGATCACACACAAACTTGTAGTTTATTCAAGGTTAAAAAGCCTTCTAAAGTTTGTAATTTCCACTTTAAAATGTCAGACTTGATTTTCCCAAACAAAAAATGTATCAACTCCTACAAAAAAATGTCTGGTAATTATAATCCACATAATATTTCACATTTCCTGTTGCTACAGGATTATTTTCATGCTATATCAAACTGGCTCAAATTATGATCCTACGTATGTCTAAGTATTGCAACAGAAAACCCCATAAGATCTCTGTATTTGTAATGTCTTTACATCGCCTAGCTGTCATAGCCAATGTAATTAGGGAAGAACAACCCAATAGTTAGGGCAGTGGCTTTGGTAACTATAAATCATATTGTACTTTTTAATTTGTGGGTATGCTGCTGACCAAATGCCATATTTAGCCTAGCTTTCCCATAAACCCATTTAGCTACATTACTCATATTTCCTGAGAAATATTGTATGTTTTTTGAAAATGTTTCAAGCAAAATGAGGAAAACCACTGTCATCAGGAAGAGTATTACGTTTTGTAAAATGCCTCTTGCTCTCTCTCGCTATCGCTCTTTATCTCTCCCTCTCGATCTCTTTCTATAACATTGGGTTTGTTGTAATTAGGTCATTTTGATGTCGTACACACTCCCAGTGTAGTAGGCCTAATTGTCCTTCTGTCTCTGCTGAGGAACAATAAAGGTTGTCTTTACATAACTGTGTCCCAGCAGTAGGAAATCTAAAACTAAACGCTACTATGAAGGTGAAAACAAATTAGGCCCATGTGTCTGTCAGGGTACTACAGAGACAAGGTCAGTGTTTTCATAGGGAGTTTTACACATAGTGAAGTACTTTTAAAACATCTTAGCTGATAAGTCTTTCTCTGTGAAGATAGGCTAACTCGTTGTGACTATTTAATAGACATTACCTCAGTGTTTGCTTCCTCAATTTCTGCCATTTCTCAATTTCACCTTTTCACATTTAAAAGCAGCTCTTAGCTTTTCCTCAATTTGGTCTCACTTCCTCATCTTGGAGTTCCGAACATGTCCTAGAAACATTGAACATGTTTTACTAACCTGGATATGATTTATACATGTGACAATGGTTAGGCCTATCTAGCTGAGGTACATTACCAGACTTGTCTGTGAAAAGGCCAGTGAGGATGGATGATATTGGGCCCTACAGCAACATCATATGACGGGCCACACACACACACACACACACACACACACACACACACACACACACACACACACACACACACACACACACACACACACGCACACATACACACACAGTGCACAGATAATCAGATAAGGCTGTAAGGACCTGCAGGCTTTCTCTAATTACAGTTCGATGTTATAAAAAGGTAGCAGTGGGAACTTTTCTAAGGAGACAACCACCTTCTATCAATCAACAGACCTGGGTTCAAAGGAGTCAAATAGTATTTGAGGTCTATGAAAAACTTTAGGTGCACATGATTTAACTTTCCCTGCGTAATAGAACTAAGGGAAAAGTACCAAAAGTGCAAACCCCCGCCCACCTGGAACTCTAGACAAGCTCAAACTATTTGAAAGATTTAAAATACCATTTGAACTCAGATCTGGGTAGATGGCTTTACTGTGAAGCCAGCTTGTTTAATTCCTGCTCAGGCTGCCTGTCATTATACACCCCTGGAGGTTGTGAGAAAGACTGGGCTAAAATAGGATGTGGGCTGCTTGTACAATGTCACGTTAAATGTCCTAAATGCCTTGCAGCGTTAGAGGTAGACTAATTGTTCATGTTTGAAGAACACATCCATCCAGCAATTTATTTATATTATCCAGCTATTTAGTTCATTGTAGGGTTTAAGTACCTCGGAGAACCACTCGATTTGATTCTAAATGGGACTTCTTGCAATGTAAATGTTAACTTGAGGTCTATACTGTGTGCTGCAGTAAGTAGGGTAAACGCTGAGGAAAATGCTGCAGGAATTATAATAATTTAGATCAGAGAGTGGGGGAAGGGGATGTCTGCACTCAGCCGACCCCTTTTATTGATGGAGGACACCAAAGTGTTGGGTATCTCCGTTCACAGGCACTCTAACATTGTGTGAGTGTGTTATGCGTGCGTGTTAGTCAGTAATGATTGGGATACCCTTCCCTGAGACCTCACCTCCCCACCTTGGTTCAAATCAATGAGTCAGTTCCACAGCGAACAGTGGTACAGGTCATTACAGTAAAGAGTGGGGCGCCCCCTATTGGATGGGCACGGGTGGGGGGTGCTCCCTACCCAGCCGTGGACCCCTTGCTACCCCTTAATGGCATTACAAACCATTTTTAAAATGTGCTCCTGGTAACCCGTTCCAATCACTATGTGCATGGCTGTGCATTTGCAGTATGTTTCAATGTGCATTTACCATCACGAATTTATCATGCTCAAAAATACTGCAGAAATGCAAAATTGACTGGCCTGATGAACTCGGTCGGGATGGTCGGGCAGTGATAGTGGTTCCTCTCCATCGCTCGTTGGTGTTGATTTCAGAATGTCATTTTGGTACCTCACTGTTTAAACATATTGACATTCTGACACCAAACTGATGCAAACTGACACCACACCCACTTTTTCGAACTCGTTTAGAAGCAAACTCGCATATTTCAGAGCAGGCCCAAAATTCACAGTGCCTTCTCTTCAAACCATAATAAAACCATAAAACACGTAGTTACGTTCTAGCTGCAGGTCCTGTTCTGCAGCTAGAATTATATGCAGGCCTAGCTGAGGCAACCCCAAATCCCAAGTTTCGGCTCGATAGGTCATTCGGTGCCCGAGCTTAATTGGTGCTGAAAATCCACTTTTTTCCATGCCTTGCTACGGAGTCCTTGAATGAGCTATCGGACAGAAACGTTGGGGTCCATCTCTATGGGCCGAGCCGGTTTCAATGGACCTAGTCTTGCGACTCTGGGACTTCTCTAGATGTCGTCATTTTCGTAATGGTCAAAATGAATTGAAGTCATTGCAAATGTACAAGGCTGTTTCTCCGTCAAGGAACCTTCTAGAGCCACATAACTCACCACGCAATATCCACCTGCGCTGTAGAACATGTTTCTAAAGTTTCAGACCTCTAGGTCTGACGGTTCTTTAATAGTTTGAACAAAGGTAACTATTGTAGGCTCTGTCTGTCTCTACGCACCACACTCTGTCCCTCCGTCCAAGCTGTGTGTGTGTGTGAGTTTTTCTTGGAAATTTTATGGGAGACATGAATGATTTACAGTTCATGAGGGCACATATGAAGTTTTGGAATGATCTGACCCTTTGAAACAGCCCCTATGACACCAATTATGGCACTTCCGGTTGGCACAGGAAGCTAAAAGTAAACACATATCCTCGTTGGGGTATGCTTTTCCAGAATCCTGAGTTTTAAGTCTTTACGTTAAGAACTGACTGATTTACACAGGGTTGAATGCACTATTTCTATCAAACATCAGGTTGGGTATGGAAAAACACTTTTAGGGTGATTTTACCCACTTCCGGTTGCTTCAGGAAGCTTAGAATCGACACAGGACACACGACACCTCATATTGGCCAGATGGATTATCATCGAACACAGGTTCATAAGGCATTATTAACCCACATAGGCTCTAGGTTGAATTTAGGGGAGCAGGCAATGTATTCCAATAAGGAGAGATGTCATTGTAATCTGTGAGATCAAAAAAACCTGATTTACTGTTAAGGGTTAATGCCACACGATCAAGGTTGGACAGATCGGGAGGACCTCAGGAACGTACCTGAGGTCGAATTGTGCTTCTCACCCTAACGGTTCTCTCACTGTCACCCAAAAGCAAATGAAATTTAGGGCCAGGCTTAATTTTGGGCCTATTTTTTTTCACGGTCGCTGCACCCAGAGCGAGCTACGGTCAAGCGGGGTGTCTCGTTGAACTCGACACGGCCTTGAGAATATGGTAATGCCATTGCAGGCTCTGTGTGTCTTTAAGCACCACACTTTGTCACTCCATCCTTGGTGTGTGTGTGTGTGTGTGTGTGTGTGTGTGTGTGTGTGTGTGTGTGTGTGTGTGTGTGTGTGTGTGTGTGTGTGTGTGTGTGTGTGTGTGTGTGTGTGTGTGTGTGTGTGTGTGTGAGAGAGCTTTTCTTTGACATCTGTTGGGAAAAATGACTGATTTACAGTTCATGAGGGTTGCTTAATCACACATATGAAGTTTTGAAAAGATCAGACCTTTTTAACCCTTCGAAACAGCACCTATGACACCGTTTTAAGGCACGTCCGGTTTACACAGGAAGCTGAAAGTGAACACATATCCTCCTTGGGGTAGGCACTTATAGAATATGGAGTTTTAAGTCTTTATGTTAAGAACTGACTTATTTGCAGAGGGTTGAATGAGTGTGTGTTATTTCAGAAAATCACAGAAATCTCGCATAGCTTGGAAACACAATTCAAAAAGATTTGTCTGAACACGCTGCAACTGGATTTGTAACTTTTTACATTGTACGATTTCTCTTAAATTACGATAGATAAATGGCTGGTTCTTTTTTATTGACACCATAGGTTCATTTACTTTGACGTGAAGCGGAAAAATTATTGCTCTATTTTAATTTTTGACCTTTAATCCCAGAAAAATGGCCATAACTCAAAAACCGTTGAGGCCTAGACGCCATCTTGTTCGGGGCCAACTGCCCATTATGCCAAACCTATGCTCACCAAGTTTCGTCTTCAAAATCTTTTCCGTTTAGGAGATAAGGCCACGTTGTGATTGGTGATGTTTTGTGCATTTGCAATAGGATTCCATTCGCCCTCTTGTGGGATTTACCGGGAGAGCGGATTATTATTATTATTTTTTAATAATTAGAAAACGGAAACCGAATGTCCGAGAGAGGTCGTTTGATTACTTCCTGGAAGATCCGGCCCTGCTGCACGGCCCGACGCCGTCCGCAAATTTTAGAAACTTTGTCAGACATCTAGTAAGGGAACGTACATTTGCAATGTGGACTTTCTCACTAATTATATAATTATATGGTGAATGTCAAAATGTTCTCTTAAGGTATGTCAGGGATGGTATTGTATTATTTACTTTTTTTGTGCTTCAAAATGAGATGTTATATGATTGAATTCCAATTTGCGTATTCCCCTAGTTAAGTGAATCCAAACCACCAACCACCAACTAGGGTGCTGTGATCTGGGTGTGTTGTGTTACATTTGATTTCCCAGTCCCAGTGGTGTCGAAGGATATCTGATTGGAGGATATCTGACAGGAGGCTGTGTTTTCTCAGTTCTGTAACAGGAAGTGTCCTGACCAGCGGGGGGCTGATAGTCTCACTTCCTCGGCTGCCCTCTCACTCTACTCAGACTACCTACTGTTGACTTGTGTCTTGTATGTCATAGCACAGGCTGATATGCCATCAGTGGCAGCACCATATCCTCTAACCACCCCTTCACTCTGGACTCTCTCTTCTCTCAGATACATAGGCCCTTTCTCTTTACAACTGTACCAAATGTACCCAAGGTCTACTTGATTAGATGTAGGACTCTTTTCCTGTACATATTTTCCTGCACATTATTTTGATGTGGATCTGGAATACTATGTCTACTACTGAGGGCCATGTTTAATAGTTTTTATTGAAATAGGCTAAATAGAGTAAACCCGTACTGAAATGATTTAATTTAAACCAGCAGAGGTCATAATGACTGAAGCATTTTTGTCATACCCATGTATCCATAATAATATGTATACCCTGTTCTCTCTCTCTCTCGTAGGCTGCAGGTATAGCAGACAGAGCCATGCTAAAAGGGGGTTCGGCCAAGGTGGGGCTACCCAAGCCAGGGCTTCAAGAGAGGGCCAAGCAAGTCTCCCTCACCCTCTCTACCACCACTTCCACCACAGCTACAGGCATCAAGACATCCAGGTCCTCCAACACCCTGGCCACAGACCTGCGCCTCAGCAGGGTGAGTTATACCAGACAGGAGAGTAACTTCACACCACTGAACACACCCAACATCTCCTTAATGAATGGTGGGAGGTTGGAAGTGGGACAGGTGGGAGAGAGATGGGGCAAATTACCACCCCTTTACTTTGTCTAAGAGCCACTCTGTTCATTTGGATAATTGATCATGTTCAATTGCATTAATCTACCTCTGCATCTCCTGCAGACACTCTGACCTCGGTTGGGTGTCACAAAGCATAGACTGACAACATATCTCACTATAGTACAGTATGAGTGCTATTACAATTTCATACTAGTAGATTGAGTAGTTTACTAGTAGTTTTCCAATCGGTAAGGTAATCTGTGGTTTCCTAATCCCTGACTGTGTCAAGCCTGCTCCCGCTCCTCCTCTATGGCGCTCGAGGGCACCAGGCAGCCCATCCTTACGCACACCTATCATCTTCACTCATGCTGCCAAACATACCCTCGTAAAACTGACCATCCTACCGATCCTTGACTTCGGTGATGTCATCTATAAAATAGCCTCCAACACTCTACTCAGCAAACTGGATGTAGTCTATCACAGTGCCATCCATTTTGTCACCAAAGCCCCATATACTACCCACCACTGCAACCTGTACGCTCTCATTGGCTGGCCCTCACTTCATACTCGTCGCCAAACACACTGGCTACAGGTTGTCTACAAGTCTCTGCTAGGTAAAGCCCCGCCTTATCTCAGCTCGCTGATCACAATAGCAGCACCCACTCGTAGCACACGCTCCAGCAGGTATATCTCACTGGTGACCCCCAAAGCCAATTCCTCCTTTGGTCGCCTTTCCTTCCAGTTCTCTGCTGCCACTGACTGGAACAAACTGCAAAAATCACTGAAGCTGGAGATTCCCATCTCCCTCACTAGCTTTAAGAACCAGCTGTCAGAGCAGCTCACAGATCACTGCATCTGTTCATAGCCCATCTGTATACAGCCCATCTATCTACCTCATTCCCATACTGTATTTATTTATTTAGCTCATTTTGCATCACAGTATCTCTACTTGCACATCCATCTTTTGCACATCTACCATTCCAGTGTTTAATTGCCGTATTGTAATTACTTCGCCACCATGGCCTATTTATTGCCTTAACTCCCTTATTTGACCTTATTTGCACTCACTGTATATAGTAGACTTTGTTTTATTTATTTTTTACTGTATTATTGACTGTATGTTTTGTTCATTCCATGTGTAAATCTGTGTTGTTGTATGTGTCGAACTGCTATGCTTTATCTTGGCCAGGTCGCAGTTGCAAATGAGAACTTGATCTCAACTAGCTTACCTGGTTAAATAAAGGTGAAATAAAAAATTGTTACGTGCATCAGCGCTTCATGGGACTCACCTGGAGTCTATTACTTTATTGATTGCCTCCTCTATATTTGTCACTTCCTCAGTTTCTTCCCCGTGTCTACATTAGTGTCGTTTTGTTCCCCTGTCCAGACGCTGTTCTTGTTTTGTTATATGTCCTTTTGTCCATTAAATCTTCACTCCCTGTACTTGCTTTTCGTCTCCCAGTGTCTGTCCTCACAGACTGTATGTTGTATGTGTGTCTTATAGCTGAAGAGAGCCAGTAGTGATGACACCCTGGCCAAGCCTGCCCTGGGGGCAGTAGCCACAGGCTCCCGAATGAAGAAGACTGTCACTACAGGGGCCATCTCTGACCTGGCCGACGCGAGACCTCGCAGCCTCTCAGGTAGGGGACCATAGACCATAGGGCTGGCAGTTAGCCTAGTGGTTAGAGTGTTGGGCCAGTAACCGAAATGTTGCTGGATCAAATCCCTGAGCTGCCAAGGAAAAAACTGTCGTTCTGCCCCTGAACAAGGCAGTTAACCTACTGTTCCCAGGCCGTCATTGTAAATAAGAATTTGTTCTTAACTGACTTGCCTAAATAAAGGTAACATTTTAAAAATAGATCAGTACACACAGACCACACACACAAGACTCATCATAATTGTTTATGGTTAAATTCAAATGTATTATTTATGCAATGTATTCATAGTGAAATAACAACTTAACTTATCGCATTTTATCTAATCTTATCTACTACTACTACTACTACTACTACTACTACTACTACTACAACAACAATGTAATTCAACATGGGTACAGTGCATTCACATTACTTCATTAGAAAAGAGCCACTGATTTTAGAACTCACACCCAAGCCTTTCTCTTCTCTTCTTGTATGAGTCACTGTCACTCTGTAAAAGAGAAACCTGTGCCTCACCTCCTTGTACAAGTCGACCAGGCGGCTCTGCTTCTGCTCAGGGAGGTGCTGGCTGTGCTCAAGGATCATAGCCATGTGTCTGAGCTGATACGTCCAGTACGGCTCGCACTGACAGAGACCCGGGCCGTTTGCCTCCATCTGTGCTATGCATGCCATTCATGGTCCAGCCTGTACATATTGCTGGATATACAGATGTAGGATCTTAATTTGATCACACTTTTGTAGTGTATTCAAGGTTTAAAAAGGCTTCTAAAGTTTGTAATTTCCACTTTAAATGTCAGACTTGATTTACCCTAATGGAAAATGTATTAACCCCTACAAAAAAAAATCCAATAATTATAATCCACATAATAGTTCACATTTTTTGTTGCTGCAGGATTATATTCCTGCCATAACAAACTGGCTCAAATTAAGATCTGTGGCCTCCTGAGTGGTGCATTGATCTAAGGCACTGTATCGCAGTTCTAGTCCTGCCACTAGAGATTCTGGGTTTGAGGCCAGGCTCTGTCGCAGCCGGCCGCGACCGGGAGACCGATGGGGTGGCACACAATTGGCCCAGCGTCGTCTGGGTTAGGGTAGGGTTGGACCGGCAGGGATGTCCTTGTCCCATCGCGCATTAGCGACTCCTGTGGCGGGCCTCATGCTGACACGGTCTCCAGGTGTACGGTGTTTCCGTTGACACATTGGTGCAGCTGCCTTGGTTGGATTATGTTTCGGAGGACGCACGACTCTCGACCTTCGGCTCTCCCGAGTCCGTACGGGAGTTGCAGCAATGAGACAAGACTGTAACTACCAATTGGATACCACGAAATTAGGGAGAAAAAGGGCTAAAAAATAAAATAATTAAAACTGGATCAATCATAGCAAAAGCAAATCAGACTTGTTGTCCTGGGGTTGTTGCCACCAAAACGGAGTTCCAATCAACATTTACGGCTAACTACTAAACATTCTAAACTTAAACATTCCATTGAAGTTGTTCTATTCAATTGTGATATCATCTTATTCAAATATCAGTGTAATCACCATGGAAATGAAATAGAATGGTTTTAAATCAACACTGACTCTGAGCAACAAACATTCAAAATTCAAACATTCTATCATGCTTGGTTTGATAGATGTGGTAAAAAAGTCAATGGAATGCAGACCGTTCCATTGACCAGATTGGCGCACATTCAACAAATCTGATCTAACTAAGTGGATAATTGTCAAATCTGTCTTGATTTATGTGTTGTAACAGACCCACGATGTGGTTACTTAAGTCTGATTTGGATATATTTGGCTGTTTTTGCTGCATAAAATGTTGACATTTTCAGGATTAGAAAAAGTGACTGCTAAATGCCAACTCCTGTTCATATACAGTGGGGCAAAAAAGTATTTAGTCAGCCACCAATTGTGAATGTTCTCCCACTTAAAAATATGAGAGAGGCCTGTAATTTTCATCATAGGTACACTTCAACTATGACAGACAAAATTAGGAGAAAAAATCCAGAAATCACATTGTAGGATTTTTTATTAATTTATTTGCAAATTATGGTGGAAAATAAGTATTTGGTCACGAGATTTCTGGCTCTCACAGACCTGTAACTTCTTCTTTAAGAGGCTCCTCTGTCCTCCACTACCTGTATTAATGGCACTTGTTTGAACTTGTTATCAGTATAAAAGACACCTGTCCACAACCTCAAACAGTCACACTCCAAACTCCACTATGGCCAAGACCAAAGAGCTGTCAAAGGACACCAGAAACAAAATTATAGACCTGCACCAGGCTGGGAAGACTGAATCTGCAATAGGTAAGCAGCTTGGTTTGAAAAAATAAACTGTGGGAGCAATTATTAGGAAATGGAAGACATACAAGACCACTGATAGTCTCCCTCGATCTGGGGCTCCACGCAAGATCTCACCCCGTGGGGTCAAAAATCACCCCGGTGAGCAAAAATCCCAGAACCACACGGGGGGACCTAGTGAATGACCTGCAGAGAGCTGGGACCAAAGTAACAAAGCCTACCATCAGTAACATACTACGCCGCAGGGACTCAAATCCTGCAGTGCCAGACGTGTCCCCCTGCTTAAGCCAGTACATGTCCAGGCCCGTCTGAAGTTTGCTAGAGAGCATTTGGATGATCTATTATATATATTATATATTATATTATTATATTATCCAGAAGAAGATTGGGAGAATGTCATATGGTCAGATGAAACCAAAATATAACTTTTTGGTAAAAACTCAACTCGTCGTGTTTGGATGACAAAGAATGCTGAGTTGCATCCAAAGAACACCACTACTGTGAAGCATGGGGGTGGAAACATCATGCTTTGGGGCTGTTTTTCTGCAAAGGGACCAGGACGACTGATCCGTGTAAAGGAAAGAATGAATGGGGCCATGTATCATGAGATTTTGAGTGAAAATCTCCTTCCATCAGCAAGGGCATTGAAGATGAAACGTGGCTGGGTCTTTCAGCATAACAATGATCCCAAACACACCGCCCGGGCAACGAAGAAGTGTCTTCGTAAGAAGCATTTCAAGGTCCTGGAGTTGCCTAGCCAGTCTCCAGATCTCAACCCCATAGAACATCTTTGGAGGGAGTTGAAAGTCCGTGTTGCCCAGCAACAGCCCCAAAACATCACTGCTCTAGAGGAGATCTGCATGGAGGAATGGGCCAAAATACCAGCAACAGTGTGTGAAAACCTTGTGAAGACTTACAGAAAACGTTTGACCTCTGTCATTGCCAACAAAGGGTATATAACAAAGTATTTAGATAAACTTTTGTTAATGACCAAATACTTATTTTCCACCATAATTTGCAAATAAATTCATTAAAATCCTACAATGTGATTTTCGATGACATGAACATGTGTTGGATTTGACTTCCATACAAGCATTATACTCCGATTTCTACCTCAACAGTGTGAAGTACACGGAGACAGTGCATTCAGAAGGTATTCAGACCCCTTGACTTTTTCCACATTTTGTTACGTTACAGCCCTTTTCTAATATTAATTCAATCATTTTTCCCCCCTTATCAATCTAACACAATACCCCATAATGACAAAGCAAAAACAGGTTTGTACAAAATTGAGCAAATGTATATAAGAAACTGAAATATCACATTTACATAGGTATTCAGACCCTTTACTCAGTACTTTTTTGAAGCACCTATTACAGCGATTACGCTACAAACTTGACACACCTTAATTTGGGGAGTTTCTCCCATTCTTCCCTGCAGATCCTCTCAAGCTCTGTCAGGTTGGATGGGGAGCATCACTGCACAGCTATTTTCAGGTTTCTCTCCAGAGATGTTTGATCGGGTTCAAGTCCGGGCTCTGGCTGGGTCACTCAAGAACATTCAGAGACTTGTATCAAAAACACTCCTGGGTTGTCTTGGCTGTGTGCCTAGGTTCATTGTCCTGTTGGAAGGTGAACCTTTGCCCCAGTCTGAGGTCCTGAGCACTCTGGAGCAGGATCTATCTTTCATTTGCAACGTTCATCTTTCCCTCAATCCTAACTAGTCTCCCAGTCCCTGCTGCTGAAAAACATTGTCACAGCATGATGCTGCCACCACCATGCTTCACCGTAGGGATGGTGCCAGGTTTCTTCCAGACGTGACACTTGGCATTCAGGCCAAAGAGTTCAATCTTGGTTTCATCAGACCAGAGAATCTTGTTTCTCATTGTCTGAGAGTCCTTTAGGTGCCTTTTGGCAAACTCCAAGCGGGCGTCATGTGCATTTTACTGAGGAGTTGCTTCCGTCTGGCAAGGCTACCATAAAGGCCTGATTGGTGGAGTGCTGCAGAGATGGTTGTCCTTCTGGAAGTTTCTCACATCTCCACAGAGGAACTCTGGAGCTCTTTCAGAGTGACCATCGGATTCTTGGTCACCTCCCTGACCAAGGCCCTTCTCCCCCGATTGCTCAGCTTGGCTGGGCGGCCAGCTGTAGGAAGAGTTTTGGTGGTTCAAACTTCTTCCATTTAAAAATGATGGAGACCACTGTGTTCTTGGGGACCTTCAATGCTGCAGACATTTTTTGGTACCATTCGCCAGACCTGTGCCTTGACACAATCATGTCTCGGAGCTCTACAGACAATTATTTTGACCTCATGGCTTGGTTTTTGCTCTGACATGCACTGTCAACTGTGGGACCTTATATAGACAGGTGTGTGCCTTTCCAAATCATGTCCAATCAATTGAATTTACCACAGGTGGACTCCAATCAATTTGTAGAAACATCTCAAGGATGATCAATGGGAACAAGATGCACCTGAGCTCAGTTTCGAGTCTCATAGCAAAGGGTCTGAATACTTATGTAAATAAAGCATTTCTGTTTTTTATTTGTAATAAATTTGCAACATTTTCTAAACCATTACAGGGTATTATGTATTTAATACATTTTAGAATAAGGCTAAAACATAACAACATGTGTCTGAATAGTTTCTGAATGCATTGTAAACAATAGCCTAAATGTAGGGTACTTTTGCTGGGGAGCAATGAGGAGATTTGAGATCTTTCCCCCATGGCCCTTTTCCCCATGAGTTTCCATGGCAATTCCATTGTTGTGGTCGAGTTCGATTTACCTCTTTACCCCATCTATTGTTGATATTGCACCACACACACTCACAATCACAGTTCCCTTTTACTTCCTCTTTTATTGTTAACCTTTCAAAACAATTTTCCACCTGAAAATAAAATTTCAACTCTGGGTCCTTCCTACATAGAGTAAATTAATGGCCAAGTAACAATATTATTCTGATATATCACTGCTTCCTATCAAATATTGTAGTTGGCTTCTTATATGCTCAGTCGCCTGTCTGTGTGAAATAATCACACACAGTGCGGTGACGTACAGGTCAAAAGTTTGGACACTCATTCAAGGGTTTTTCTTTATTTTTACTATTTTCTGCATTGTAAGGAGCAATAGTGAAGACGTTAAAACTATGAAATAACACATATGGAATTATGTAGTAACCAAAAAAGTGTTAAACAAATCAAAACAGATTTTAGATTCTTCAAAGTAGCTACCCTTTGACTTGATGACAGCTTTGCACACTCTTGGCATCCTCTCAACCAGCTTCACCTGGAATGTTTTTCCATCAGTATTGAAGCCGTTCCCACATATGCTGAGCACTTGTTGGCTGCTTTTCCTTCACTCTGCAGTCCAACTCGTCAACCATCTCAATTGGGTTAAGGTTGGGTGATTGTGGAGGCCAGGCCATCTGATGCAGAACTCCATCACTCTCCTTGATCAAATAGCCTTTACACAGTCTGGAGGTGTGTTGGGTCATTGTCCTGTTGAAAAACAAATGATAGTCCCACTCAGCGCAAACCAGATGGGATGGCATATCGCTGCAGAATGCTGTGGTAGACATGCTGGTTAAGTGTGCCTTGAATTCGAGATAAATCACTGACAGTGTCACAAGCAAAATACCCTAACACCATCACACCTCCTACTCCATGCTTCACGGTGGGAAACACACATGCGGAGATCATCTGTTCACCTACTCTGCATCTCCCAAAGACCCAGCGGTTGGAACCAAAAATCTCATATTTGGACTCATCAGACCAAAGGACAGATTTCTACCGGTCTAATGTCCATTGCTTGTGTTTCTTGGCCCATGCAAGTCTCTTCTTCTTATTGGTGTCCTTTAGTAGTGGTTTCTTTGCAGAAATTCGATCATGAAGGCCGGATTCACACAGTCTCCTCTGAACAGTTGATGTTGAGATGTGTCTGTTACTTGAACTCTGTGAAGCATTTATTTGGGCTGCAATTTCTGAGGATGGTAACTCTAATGGACTTATCTTCTGCAGCAGAGGTAACTCTGGGTCTTCTTTTCCAAGGCGGTCCTCATGAGAGCCAGTTTCATCATAGCGCTTGATGGTTTTTGCGACTGCACTTGAAGAGACTTTCAAAGTTCTTAATGTTACGCATTGACTGACCTTCATGTCTTAAAGTAATGATGGACTGTCATTCCTCTTTGCTTATTTGAACTGTTCTTGACATAATATGGACTTGGTTTTTTACCAAATAGGGTTATCTTGTATATACCAACCCTACCTTGTCACAACACAATTGATTGGCTGAAACGCATTGAGTAGGAAAGAAATTCCACAAATGAACTTTTAACAAGGCACACCTGTTAATTGAAATGCATTCCAGGTGAAGCTGGTTGAGAGAATGCTAAGAGTGTGCAAATTTGTTGTCATCAAAGCAAATGGTGGCTACTTTGAAGAATCTCAAATATTAAATATATTTTGATTTGTTTAACACTTCTTTGGTTATGTGTTATTTCATAGTTTTGATGTCTTCACTATTATTCTACAATATAGAAAATAGTAAAAATAAAGAAAAACCCTTGAATGAGTAGGTGTGCCAAAACTTTTGACTGGTACTGTAAGTATTCAAATCAAATCAAATGTATTTATATAGCCCTTCTTACATCAGCTGATATCTCAAAGTGCTGTACACAAACCCAGCCCAAAGCCCCAAACAGCAAGCAATGCAGGTGTAGAAGCACGGTGGCTAGGAAAAACTCCCTAGAAAGGCCAAAACCTAGGAAGAAACCTAGAGAGGAACCAGGCTATGAGGGGTGGCCAGTCCTCTTCTGGCTGTGCCGGGTGGAGATTATAACAGAACATGGCCAAGATGTTCAAATGTTCATAAATGACCAGCATGGTCAAATAATAATAATCACAGTAGTTGTCGAGGGTGCAGCAAGTCAGCACCTCAGGAGTAAATGTCAGTTGGCTTTTCATAGCCGATCATTAAGAGTATCTCTACCGCTCCTGCTGTCTCTAGAGAGTTGAAAACAGCAGGTCTGGGACAGGTAGCACGTCCGGTGAACAGGTCAGGGTTCCATAGCCGCAGGCAGAACAGTTGAAACTGGAGCAGCAGCACGGCCAGGTGGACTGGAGACAGCAAGGAGTCATCATGCCAGGTAGTCCTGAGGCATGGTCCTAGGGCTCAGGTCCTCCGAGAGAGAGAAAGAAAGAGAGAATTAGAGAGAGCATACTTAAATTCACACAGGACACCAGGTAAGACAGGAGAAGTACTCCAGATATAACAAACTGACCCTAGCCCCCCGACACATAAACTACTGCAGCATAAATACTGGAGGCCGAGACAGGAGGGGTCAGGAGACACTGTTCACACTGGAGACCTGATTCACACCTGAGTCAATGCTTTGTTGAAATACCGTAGGCAGCGATTACAGCTGTAAATCATTCTGGATGAGTCTCTAAGAGTTTTCCACACCTGGATTGTGCAATATTTGCCCATCAAAATTCTTCAAGGCTGTTGATCATTGCTAGAAAACCATTTTCAGGTCTTGCCATAGACTTTCAAGTAGATTAGGATCAAAACTGTAACTCGGCCACTTAGGAACATTCACTTTCTTCTTGTTAAGCAACTCCAGTGCAGATTTGGCTTTGTGTTTTAGGTTATTGTCCTGCTGAAAGGTGAATTAATTTCCCAGTGTCTGCTGTAAAGCAAACTGACTGAACCAAGTTTTCCTCTAGGATTTAGCCTGTGCTTAGCTCCATTCCGTTTCTTTTTTTCCTGAAAAACTCCCTAGTACTTAACAATTACAAGCATGCCCATAACATGATGCCGCCACCACTATGCTTGACAATATGGAGAGTGGTACTCGTGTTTTATTTGCCCCAAACATAACACTTTGTATTCAGGACAAAAAGTTAATTGCTTTGCCAATTTTTTTTGCAGTATTACATTACGGCTGCCTTGTTGCAAACAGGATGCATGTTTTGGAATATTTTTATTCTGTAAAGGCTTCCTTTTTCCTCTGTCAATTAGGTTAGTATTGTGGAGTAACTACAATGTTGTTGATCCATCCTCCGTTTTCTCCTTTCACAGCCATTAAAAACTCTGTAACTGTTTGGCCTCAAGTCACCATTGGCCTCATGGTGAAAACCCTGAGCAGTTTCCTTCCTCTCCAGCAACTGACCCCTGTATCTTTGTAGTGACTGTATGTATTTACACACCATCTAAAGTGTAATTAATAACTTCACCATGCTCAAAGGAAATATTCAATTTCTGCTTTTTACATTTTTTGTAATAGGTGCCCTTCTTTGCGAGGCATTAGAAAACCTCCCTGGTCTTTGGGGTTGAATCCGTGTTTGAAATTCACTACTCGACTGACGGACCTTACTATAACAATACAGGGCGAGACCCAGATGCAGACACGGGAGGCAGATGGTTTGAGTCTCTGATATGTATTATAATCCAAGGGGCAGGCAAGAGACAGGTCATGGACAGGCGAAAGATTAGAAACCAGGTCAGAGTCCAGGAGGTACAGAGTGACAGGCAGGCAAAATGGTCAGGCAGGTGGGCTCAGAATCAGGTCAGGCAAGGGTCAAAACTGGGAGGACTAGAAAAACAGAGATAAGGAAAAAGCAGGCGCACGGAAAAACACGCTGGTTTATTTGACAAGACGAACTGGCAACAGACAAACAGAGAACACAGGAATAAATACCCAGTGACTAATGGGGAAAACAGGTGACACCTGAAGATGGGTGGAGACAATCATAAAGGAAGGTGAAAAAGTTCAGGGCGTGACACTTACAGATAATTGTATATGTGGGGTACAGAGATGAGGTAGCCATTCAAAAATCATTTTAAACACTATTATTGTACACAGAGTGAGTCCATGCAACTTATGTGACTTCTTAAGCAAATTTGTACTCCTGACCTTATTTAGGCTTGTCATAACAAAGGGGTTGAATACTTATTGACTCAAGACATTTCAGCTTTTCATTTTTAAGTCATTTGTAAAATTAAAACATAATTACACTTTGACATTATGGAGTATTGTGTGTAGGCTACTGGGGGAAAAAATCTAAATTTAAACCATTTTAAATTCAGGCTGTAACACTAAAAAATGGGGAAAAGATCAAGGGGTGTGAATACTTTCTGAGGGCATGGGGTTATAGGGTGAAATGTCCCCTGATGGACACTAGAGGGCCATAGATCATCACTCTGATTTGCCTAACTGCTCAAGGTCCAGAACACAAGCTGCCACTTTCCCCAAAATCCCCTCTTTATTTTCCATAACTGTTCTGTGTCTCGCTGGCCTGTTGGGATGCAGGTAGTTGTCTTATGACTCTTAATGTTTCTGGGGCAAAACCTGACACAGTGAGTGGACATTCTTATCGTCTGCCCCTCTAACAACCCCTGATTATCTCTCTGAACTGTGGCCATTTCTTCTGTGTGTGTGTGTGTGTGTGTGTGTGTGTGTGTGTGTGTGTGTGTGTGTGTGTGTGTGTGTGTGTGTGTGTGTGTGTGTGTGTGTGTGTGTGTGTGTGTGTGTGTGTGTGTGTGTGTGTGTGTGTGTGTGTGTGTGTGTGTGTGTGTGTGTGTGTTAGGGATTGTCAGTCAGTCACATGGGTGAAAATGAGGCGCTGGAACAAAAGAACACCCAGTGCTCAGTATGTTTGACTGAGTTGACTGTGTTTGAATCTCAACAACAACCTCAGCAAATTAACTCGATACTCTGTCATTGTGACAGTATAATACTGTAACTGTATCACACATTCACCCACAGGACACATACTGGACACATCAATCATGAAGATAGATCTCTCAAATACAGCAGTCATCCATTTTAGGCTGCATTTTCTAAACATTTAGGCTATTTTACTTTGTTCAGACTTTTGTTCATCACACAGTTAAACCAGGCTCCACTCCTCTAATTAATTTGTGTGAATAACAAACTAAACACGTAGGCCTAGCTGTTATATAAACCCTGTCTGTGTTTTGCCTGAACTAAGCATAAGGTCTTTGAAAGTAGAATTAAAAAGTGGAATGTTTGATTGTTTACAGGGTCCCAGTCTGAAGTATGTTGTTGCTGCTGATGCTGCGTCAGAGGAGGTTACTTCTTTATACAGCCTGCTGTTGTTTAGTCTGCTGCCTGTCTGTCTTTGCTGCTGTTTTTGCTTGGCTGGCTGCTCATTTCAACAGAAAACGTGTAGGTGCGTGTGTGCATGTGCTGTGCCTACCCTCTAGTGTGGGTGTGGCTGGCCAGGCAGAGCATAACTGAATTAACTGAGCAATATTTAGTCTTACAATGTGGAGGAATACTGTGCTATTTCATGGGTTTGGCAGCATTGTGTGTGAATACCACTGAATAGGGTGGAGCAGCCAGGGGCTGATCACACTAGGCCTACTTTAACTATCTCTGACTGACTGGCTGACTTTACCTCAGGTTAAGGTTGGTAGAACTCAGTAGACGTGTTTTTCTGCCTCAGCTCTAGCTGTTCCTACTGTACTGTATACGTTGGGTGTGTTCTGAATTCCATACATACAGGTTTGAGTCATATACGGTGGGGCAAAAAAGTATTTAGTCAGCCACCAATTGTGCAAGTTCTCCCACTTAAAAAGATGAGAGAGGCCTGTAATTTTCATCACAGGTACACTTCAACTATGACAGACAAAATGAGAAGGAAAAATCCAGAAAATCACATTGTAGGATTTTTAATGAATTTATTTGCAAATCATGGTGGAAAATAAGTATTTGGTCACCTACAAACAAGCAAGATTTCTGGCTCTCACAGACCTGTAACTTCTTCTTTAAGAGGCTCCTCTGTCCTCTACTCGTTTCCTGTATTAATGGCACCTGTTTGAACTTGTTATCGGTATAAAAGACACCTGTCCACAACCTCAAACAGTCACACTCTGTATAATGATGAATCCCGTTAGATCATGCTTGCCTCTTTGTCTGTGATGAATTACACATGTTAAAGTATATTAATGGCTTCCCGAATACCTGGACATACAGTACCAGTCAAAAGTTTGGACACACCTACTCATTCAAAGGTTTTTCTTTATTTTTACTATTTTCTACATTGTAGAATAATAGTAAAGACATCAAAACTTTGATATTACACAAATGGAATCATTTGTTTAACACCCCAAAAGTGTTTAACAAATCAAAATAGATTTTAGATTCTTCATAGCGCTTGACGGTTTTTGTGACTGAACTTGAAAAACCGTTCAAAGTTCTTGAAATGTTCCCGCATTGACTAACCTTCATGCCTTAAAGTACTGATGGACTGTCATCCCTCTTTGCTTATTTGAACTGTTCTTGCCATAATATGGACTTGGTCTTTTACCAAATAGGGCTATCTTCTGTATACCAACCCTACCTTGTCACAACACAACTGATTGGCTGAAACGCATTAAGAAGGAAAGAAATTCCACAAATTAACTTTTAACAAAGCGCACCTGTTAATTGAAATGCATTCCATGTGACTACCTCATAAAGCTGGTTGAGAGAATGCCAAGAGTGTGCAAAGCTGTCAGCAAGGCAAATAGTGGCTACTTTGAAGAATATCTTGTATAAAATATTTGTTTAACATATTTTTGGTTAATACATGATTCCATATGTGTTATTTCATAGTTTTGATGTCTCCACTATTATTCTACAATATAGAAAATAGTAAAAATAAAGAAAAACCCTTGAATAAGTAGGTGTGTGCAAACTTTTGACTGGTACTGTGTATGACCAAGGATATTCCAGATTTCTGCTAGTGATGAATTGTTGGTAGGCCTAACCATCAGTTTAGTTCTGTTTTGAATCAGCTGTGTCAGTAGTATATTTGCGAAGAATAGCTTCATCCAACAAACCTCAACAAATAGTAGGCCTAAAGTTAGTATTGGACGGACATAGATTTGTTTACAGTAACCATATTCTCTTAGCATTTCCCTTTTAAAATCCCACTGTGGTAGCAGACTAGCAGTGTTTGTTTATCGAGCCCCATCCACACAGTGTTTGCTAATGGCTAATATACATCTCTCTTTAGTTCTGTTGTATGGAGGAAAACATTTTCTCCATTTAACAAAGGTCTTCTGGGAGCTGAGTGAAAGTGTGAAACCAAGCAAAAAGTGTTGTGCAGAATATTATTCTCAAGTTGTCACACAATGAATCCCTGATTGGCTTTTAAATGTATCAAGGAGCTTTAATTAAATAATTTTGTTTTGAAGGTTTTCACACCACAGGATAGAAATGAGATTTGTATATTTTGTGTCCTGCCTGTATAATGTTTTAATTAGGCAACTTCCTAAATAATTCCTTACTATTCAGCTTCCATTCCAATGTTAGAGGGACGGATTTGTTTAGATTAACACTTGAAAAGCACTCTGCAGCTTAAGGATGAGTGCACCGAGTACACTTAGCCTTGTTATGTAATCGCAAGCTGCACCAGTCTATTCCCCCAGGAAAAGATGTTGTAGTCAAAATAAGCTAAGTTGGCCTTTATATAAAGGTTGTTTTGCACCCTTATCTCTTTTAGATAAAAAGCAGCAGTGTGAGAGATGTTGTATTCTCCAGAGACAGATGGGGTATTTTTTTTACCCACTGGGATTTCATGTTTGAGTTTGTACTTGCATCAACCAAACCGAATCGTTTATGTGTCCAACAGGGAAAAGACAGAGGATTTCAGCTGACTAGTGCCCTAACATACTTAATTAGTGGGTAGAAGACGTTCACTGCACTTAGCTAACTCAGAGATAGACCAACATGGATGAATAGAGATCGAGAAAGAGTCATCATGTTATTGGCTACATTGTATAGCTGGGGATGATAAACTGAAAATTATAGACACCGACCATACGGATGACGTATCGCAGGCAGAGAGAGATGTGGTAGAGAAATGTGAAGTTTGAAATGAAATAAGTTTGCTAATATGGGTGATTGTTAATGATTGATGGCTACAACCATCAAAGTAGTAGTAGTAAGAGTTTAAAGGATCATTTAAAACACTGTGGTGCACATTAATGTTATAAACTTATCACTCTGTTTATTCATCAATTCAGGCAATGTATTGCAATATGGATTTTTGTCCATATCGCCTAGCTCCACTACATTGGCTATAGCATGAGCTATAGCATGACTATTATCCAGTCTCACAATCACTCAAGTCAACAACTAGAATGGACCTATCATGAGCACATTCTTAGCATACTCCCCTCAGCAGGCTGTATTGTGTTGTGTTCTATGTGTCTATGTCTATCTGCCTCCTTCACACCAGTGAGTACCTGTTGAGACAGATTAACCTGACAGTCAGTGGACAGGTCAGGCAGGTCTGAAGAAAAAATCAAATTCGGCATGATCATGTGATGAAGGAGTGTTAGCCTATTCAACCATGTATACAACCTGGGTTGACAGTTGAGGCCTACATAATGGTTATGATATAATGATGGTGGTTGAAAGGAACCCAAGCAAAAGGATGTTGATTGACACACCTTGGCTGTTTCTCAATATGCATACTACCTTGCTCCACACTCATGCTCCGAATGCATTCTCCGACAACGTTCTCTTGAGTAAGTTCTTGTGAGGACGAGAGTGTGGAGAATGCATAAAACGTTACATTTGATAAGCACCCTACTGTATTACCTCACGCTTCACCTCCCCATTCACTGAACCTACTTCCAGCCAGGACAGTGGCAACAATAGATGAAACAAGATATACACAAAGCAAATGTTTTCGTAATTATCAGCTAGATATGGGAATCGTAGTAATCTAGTTAGCCAGCTAGTTAAACAGGCAAAAATTACCTACAACTAATGTTATGCAAGGTAGATGTACATTTTTCGTGGCTTGCTAGTTAACGAGTTAGCCCTGTTGACTTACCCATTCACTGAACCGTCTTCCAGCCAGGCCACTGGCAATAGAGACAAAACAAGATATACACAAAGCAACCATTTCAATTCATAACAATCAGCTAGCTATATGTGAATCATAATAATGTAGCTAACCAGATAGTTTAACAGGAAAAATTACATAAAACTAATATTACACAATATAGTTGTCAATTCTTCGTGGGTAGCTAGCTAACAGTAGCTATTGATTTATTATGGACTTGCAATCTACGGTACGTAGGTAGGTAAACATGCCAAAATTAACAGAGCATGTATTTATTAACTTCTCAAGATAAAATATTGTAGTCAGGCAACATATGCGATGTGAATAGGCTACATTTCATTCCCGAAGTCGGAACTCACCACACTGTTTTATATCAAAATGTGGGTTGGACTTCGTTGTCCATGAGACGAGAACAACATGCTCTCGTGTTTGTCTATAAAGTGCTTCTGAATAAACAACCTTCTTATTTATCATCACTTATCAACATTAGAAATATAATTCATTAAACCTGGTCTCAAGCAGGGATTAGCCTGGTTCCTCTCTAGGTTTCTTCCTAGGTTTTGGCCTTTCTAGGGAGTTTTTCCTAGCCACCGTGCTTCTACACCTGCATTGCTTGCTGTTTGGGGTTTTAGGCTGGGTTTATGTACAGCACTTTGAGATATCAGCTGATGTACGAAGGGCTATATAAATAAATTTGATTTGATTAGATTACACTTGAGGCCCCTGCGATCTCCACAGAGCTGGGTATGGTTGCCTTTTCCTGTTACACTCCTTGCTTATGGCATAGACTGCAGACCAAATTTAAACTTGAGACTCTTGTTCCCCTTGCCCGTTTTAAATATTTATTGGAGAATTTGTATTTTTGTATTGCTTGTCACTGCTTCGGGTAATGCAAGTTAGGAATAACCTATGTGTAAATGTAACAATCTGCTGTTTGTATTTTTTTGTTTTCTGTGATCGTTTTGTTTGTCTTGTGTAATTTCTTAATCATTGTACCTAAACTGTATGTGTAAACATGTATACGCAGGGCCCAGCTGTAAAAGAGACCTTGGTCTCAGTCTGTGTTCCTTGTTGAAATGAAAGGTATAATAATTCTCTACATTGATTTTTTTTAATCGTTTTTTAAAAAGTGTTGCGTCATATTTCTTTGCGTACTTTCCATTGAAGCTTGCATCGATGCATACCTCTAAATATGTACAAACGGAGTACGCACTCGAGAAGTGCCCTCCATGCTCTGTTTCGCATACTTTGATTTGGACTCATATTCCGGCCCTCCCGTGCTCCCAATTTGCATGTTCGGGGTACGGTAGTATGCATTATGAGAAACACCCCTTGTTTTCTGAATGCCTGAGATGTCAATGTTCTCGGTGAATGGAATAAGGCGGAGTCAGGCGCTGGACACAGGTAATAGTAAAGCCACGATATTTTCTCAAATTAAACAATAATCAAACAAGGATAAACATAAACAATCCAGATCACGTACACGGAACCACTTGACAAAAACAATCACGCACAACACAAAAGGGGATGCCAGAGGGTTAAACAAGGAACACTGATTATGGAATAGAAACCAGGTGAGTATAATGAAGACAAAACAAAATGAAAATGAAACATGGATCGGTGGTGACCAGAAAGCTGACGTCAACCGCCGAACGCCACCCGAACAAGGAGAGGGGAAGTTGTGACAGTACCCCCCCAACCTCCCGCACCTCTGACTGCTGGAGCGGACCAGACACCACCGGCCTAAGGAGAGAGACATGGAACAAGGGGTTAATACGGTAATCAGGGGAAGTTGTAACTTCTAACAAACCTTGTTAAGTCTCCTCAGGACTTTAAATGGCCCCACAAACCGCGGACCCAACTTCCGGCAGGGCAGACGAAGGGGCAGGTTTCGGGTAGAGAGCCAGACCCGGTCCCCTGGTGCATACACCGGGGCCTCACTGCGATGGCGGTCGGCACTCGTCTTCTGCCGCCTGATGGCCCGTTGTAGACGCACATGGGCAGCGTCCCATGTTTCCTCTGAGTGCCGAAACCATACATCCACCGCAGGAGCCTCAATCTGGCTCTGATGCCATGGTGCCAGAACCGGCTGATAACCCAGCACACACTGAAAAGGTGATAGGTTAGTGGCGGAGGGAGTTCTGGGCCATCTCCGCCCAAGGGATGAAAACCGCCCACTCCCCCGGCCGGTCCTGGCAATAGGACCGCAGAAACCTACCCAAATCCTGGTTAACTCTCTCCACCTGCCCGTTACTCTCGGGGTGAAAACCTGTGGTGAGGCTGACCAATACCCCCAGGCATTCCATAAACGCCCTCCAGACTTTAGATGTGAATTGGGGACCCCGATCAGAAACTATATCCTCAGGCACCCCGTAGTGCCAGAATACGTGGGTGAACAGGGCCTCTGCAGTCTGTAGGGCTGTAGGGAGACCGGGCAAAGGAAGGAGACGGCAAGACTTAGAAAACCCATCCACATCAGACGGAACGTACAGGTGCCCAACTGGACACTGAGCGGGAGTGGGCTCTGTACGTGACGCCCGCTCGATGTCCGCGTCCACCACCCATACCACCGGTGCCACCAGGCAAACAGCCGGAATTATGGGAGTGGGATCCACGGACCGCTCCTCTGTTTCATACATCCGGGACAGCGCGTCTGCCTTCACGTTCTGGGAACCTGGTCTGTATGATAGGGTGAAAACAAAGCGGGTGGAAAAACATGGCCCACCTCGCCTGGCGAGGGTTCAGTCTCCTCGCCGCCCGGCTGTACTCCAGATTAAGGTGGTCAGTCCACCTAGCCCCCTCAAGCCAATGTCTCCACGCCTTCAGAGCCCTGACAACAGCCAACAGCTCCCGGTCCCCCACATCATAGTTCCGCTCCGCCGGGCTGAGCTTCTTCAAAAAGGAAGCACAGGGGCGGAGCTTTAGTGGCGTACCCGAGCGCTGAGACAGCACAGCTCCTATCCCAGCCTCGGACGCATCCACCTCTACTATGAATGCCAAAGAGGGATCAGGATGGGCCAGCACGGGAGCCAAGGTAACAGAGCCTTCAGGTGAGTAAAAGCCCTGTCCGCCCCAGCTGACCACTGCAGTTGCACCGGTCCCCCCTTCAGCAAGGAGGTAATGGGAGCCGCTACCTGACCAAAGCCCCGGATAAACCTCTGGTAGTAGTTGGCAAACCCTAAGAACCGCTGCACCTCCTTAACCGTGGTTGAGTCGGCCAATTACGCACGGCTGAAATGCGGTCATTTTCCATCTCCACCCCTGACGTGGATAAGCAGTACCCTAGGAAGGAGACGGACTGTTGGAAGAACAGACATTTCTCAGCCTTGACGTATAGGTCATGCTCCAACAGTCGACCAAGCACCCTGCGTACCAGGGACACATGCTTGGCACGTGTGGCGGAGTATATTAGAATGTCATCTATATACACCACCACACCCTGCCAGTGCAGGTCCCTGAAAATCTCATCTACAAAGGATTGGAAGACTGATGGAGCCTTCATCAACCAGTACGGCATGACGAGGTACTCATAGTGCCCAGAAGTGGTACTAAATCCCGTCTTCCACTTATCCCCCCCGCCTGGATACGCACCAGGTTGTAAGTGCTCCTGAGATCCAATTTTGTGAAGAAGCTTGCCCCGTGCAATGACTCTGTCACACTGGCTATGAGAGGTAGCGGGTAACTGTACTTTACCGTGATCTGATTAAGACCTCGATAGTCAATACACGGGCGTAAACCTTCATCCTTCTTCACAAAAAAGAAACTTGAGGAGGCAGGTGAAGTGGAAGGCCGAATGCATCCCTGTCCCAGAGATTCGGTGACATGTTTCCATAGCCACTGTCTCCTCCTGTGATAGAGGGTACACGTGACTCCTCCCTGCAGGCTAGCTCCCTACGAACGTCCTCGCGTAAACTACACCTGTAGTGGTCGATCAGGGCTCGCTCATCCCATCCAGTGCCGGCGGCCAGAGTTCGAAAGTCCAGCGTTGGCCCATTCAAGTGTTTTACTTGTCAGACAGGAGATGAGGGCGTTCACACTCTTGCGTCCCGAAGGAGCCGGCCGAACGGTTTCCAGGTAGAGCTCCAGCTGGAGAAGGAACCCCCGGCAGCCGTTCCGTCATATACCCCCGGGAGCGATCGCCGAATTCCACTGGATGCTGGTGGACATCGAGGTAGATTGTTGTGGGAGCTGGGGTGATGATAATGGGGTTGCCAGAAAACCCCTCTCTCCCATCTCTCCATAGTTTGCAGCACGCAATCCATGGCAGTACTGAGACTCTGCAACATAGTCGCGTGTTGCTGGACGCGCTCCTCCACAGGAGGAGGGCTGGGTGCACCTGCTGACTCCATTCTGTAGGTGCATGATTCTGTCAGTGTTCTTGGTGAATGTAATAAGGCGGAGTCAGGCGCAGGACACAGGTATGAGTAAAGCCACAATATTTACTCAAATTCAACAATAATCCAACAAGGGTAAACATAAACAATCCAGATCACGTCCACGGAACCACTTGACAAAAACAATCACGCACAACAGAAAAGGGGAAGCCAGAGGCGGCAGCGTAGCCTAGTGGTTAGAGCGTTGGACTAGTAACCGGAAGGTTGCGAGTTCAAACCCCCGAGCTGACAAGGTACAAATCTGTCGTTCTGCCCCTGAACAGGCAGTTAACCCACTGTTCCCAGGCCGTCATTGAAAATAAGAATATGTTCTTAACTGACTTGCCTGGTTAAATAAAGGTAAAAAAAATAAAAAAATAAGGAACACTGATTATGGAATAGAAACCAGGGATCGGTGGTGACTAGAAAGCCGGTGACGTCGACCACCGAACGCCGCCCGAACAAGGAGAGGGACCAACTTCGGCGGAAGTCATGACATGAGATGAGATATCAGGCAGGGAAAATGTAATATTTTAATATAGTGGTCTGATATTTAAACGTATGATGTGATCTTATATCTTGAGTGAAATATCTGTGTTTTATCTTGATGTATTGATGAGGATATGCAAGGACAATGCTCAGAGTTTAGTGAAATCTACTGTAGCTTTTGAGGATTTGTACCATGCTGTCAGTCACAATGAATGAAAGATGGTTATGTTCTGTATGTGCTGGTGGAGGTAAATTACCTCTATTGATTTATGTCAACGTATTATTTTCTTGATTTACTTGATCTTCTCACCACCTTGCTCTGTGGTAAGTATTTTGTACCAAAGCCAGTTTTTATTGCTGGATTATGTAACTCAGCATTGTCGTGTTAGTCTTGTAAACTCCATTCTGCTCCTATTCAGGCAATCTGGACCTGCAAGGCTTTGAGCCACAGTTTTCATTACCCTAGCATTGTTCAGACTTGTCAGACATTACACATGTTCTATACATCAAAATCACTTGTTCTATGTAGTCTGTGTGTGAGCGTGTAGTAGGCTACTCTCTCAAATGCCACAGTTTAAAGGTAAGTTATGCATCAGCCATACCTTTCTTACACTGTTTCAGCAACGTGATTCATTAGTTTGTGCCAGAACATCTTACATACCGTACTATCACCTAACTAGTTAAGGCAAAATGTTAGGCTACATTCTTGTGAGGTAGTGATAGAATCCCAATGTCCTTGGAGGTATGAATAAATTAACTTGATGTCACTCTGCTTATTTAGTAAAGTGACATCCTTTTGTTGTGATCATCACACCAGTGTCATCTAGAGACCATGACTCCACTCTCTGCTGTTCCTCTCCATCAGCTGCTGAGAAAGCCAGAGAGAGAGAGAGAGAGAGAGTGTGTCAAGCCCTGTGGATCCACTGAAATGTGTTACAATGGAAAGCCCTGTGTTTCAATGTCCACAGTAACGCAGACACAGTGTCTACCAACCAGCCATCACAATAAAAAAGGGATCTATGAATAGGGTTGAATGATTGACCCCTGATGATGACAATCACAGCATCATATTAACACTGCATCACAACTGAGCGTCAATCTGAGTGTGAAACAGATTTATATTCACACTGTGCCATCAGACGAGGGTTTAACACCACAGCCACGTCCAGATGACTTATTTAAGCACTTCATCAATATTTAAATGAAGAGGGTAGAGGATCCCCTGTGGAGTGCCAGGATGAGAGAAGACGGAGCAGTTGCTACTCTATAAATAACATTTTTATCATCAGCCCTGATGAGATAAGATGATGTGCACTAGTAGCTACTTCATGGATGGGTACTCCCTTTACCTCACACCTGTTCTGATTTATACACTGCTGTTCTGGAATGGATGCAGAGCACAGCCAAAACAAATATATCTGCTGTTAGAACACAGTGTCCACAGCTGTAATTGGTGGCTTGACAGTGTTCTAAACTACTAGAGGGCAAAGAAGATCATTGTGATGACTGATTCAGCCCAGACGCTAATTCTGGAGCCCCTCTGGCCCTGTCTGACACTCACACTGTGCCACGGTCATTAGGAGGTCAGTATTTGTCATCAGGACCAACTTAGGTTAGGAAGCCTTCACACCTGCTGCCACGTTTACCGCACAATCTTCACTTCCATTTAATTAAGAACCCACTGAACTTACTTTCTGTAAACATGGACCACAAACTGATTAGCTAGCATAGTTAGTTAGCTGTAATAATGGGGGACCCACCCAACAATGTCTCTCTCTGTTTCTCACAAACTATAGTTTTGGCAAGTCGGTTAGGACATCTACTTTGTGCATGACACAAGTAATTGTTCCAACAATTGTTTACAGACAGATTATTTCACTGTATCGCAATTCCAGTGGGTCAGAAGTTTACATACACTGTGCCTTTAAACAGCTGTGCCTTTGACTGTGCCTTTAAACAGCTTGGAAAATTCCAGCCCACCTGACTGGGGCACAGTCACTCTCTCTAGCTCCTCCTCATCACTGTCATATGAATTAATCAAACATGCCTCAATACCACTGGGACTCCTCAGTCCTTTAGCCTCCATAAGCATTCTACCATGACAGACAGACAGACACACACACACACACACACACACACACACACACACACACACACACACACACACACACACACACACACACACACACACACACACACACACACACACACACACACACACACACACACACACACACACACACACACACACACACACAGTCACGTAGAGTAGGCCAGAAGGCTATACTGGAAAACCTGACCTCTATCAAAATAAAAAGATGGCGGAGCCGCAAAAGTTCTTCTGTGCAAGGGTTTTTATTTACAAAGTGATTCCGGAACAAAAACAACAGGACTGCCATCATATACCTTATGAGCCAGCTAAAAACAATGCTGCCCCATTCACAGCTCAATCCAAAAAGCATCCCCATGAACTGAAAGAGAGGCTCCTTTTGTAGGGCTAGCCCCTCCCCTCAGAACAATTAACACCAATTAATTAAGCAATTACCTCGTCAAACCTACATTTTCCATTAACTAAACATACTAAAGTATATACATTGCAACATGTTTATGAAACAATATCACAACAATATGCACATTTACATGAATGAGCCATTTGGGGCAGGCACTACAAAGTCAGCCCAATTCTCTTTGCTCGGGTCCTTCTCCAGCATACCCGGAAGCTACAGAGATGGAAAGAGAGAGGAACAGAACAAACAAACAACGTGCTCATCCATAACATTGATAAGTAAAATACATATAGCTTGTATTAAATATGAACATTGACATAAGTGTGAAATGAAAGTACTAAGACAGAGAAGTTAACTTGTGTGTCGACCCACATTGTTAACTTATCTTATAATGGAGCAGGGAGGAGTGATGAATGTGTTCGTGCGTTAAAGAACCAAATACTGCCCGTGGCCAGTGACGGACTTCTACGTCATACACACACACACACACAGGCGTACATGCTTACAAAGAGAGAGAGAAACACACACAAGTACTGGTGGTGCGCGGGTCAGCTGTTTGTTCACCTGCCTGCAATTGCTAATAACCCATCCACAACTGACTGAAAATATGAGGCCCTAACACGCAAATATAGAAAATGCACTGTTGGCTACAGTCAGAGACAGCGTAACAATATTTTGCCTAATTTAGATATGTTTCTGCTGATCATTTTAAAATAACACCTTTACAGACGGTCCTTAACTGCGTATTCACATTCTCTCAAGATGCTAAATGAAAGAAATCATATTTCTTCACTCCTATTCCCGAGTCAAAATATACTTTCAGTGTATAATTTTTCTGCAAGAAATGCTTAATTCTGCAGGAGTTAATATTAATGCTATTAAGGCTATTAAGAAGTTATAGACCATCAGTCACTCTCCAGATTTCAGTTTCCATTTAACCCATCTGAACGATAGTCTACACTTCCCTTGATGTGCCTCACAAGCATCACACATAACATAGGCACTGCTAACATCCTTTTTTAACACCACCAAATCTGTCCTAAACATTACATTTCTGTCCCTCCCTTCTCTGCGTTTCACAGCTTTTCTCTTATTGAATACAACTCTAACATTGTCCTTTTTGCCTTAGTATATTGACCTTAACTCTTTCTGCCCGTTCCCAAAAGCGTTTGGTGATTGGCATGTAGGCTATTTGGCGCGTGTACAGTTAGGCCCTAAAGCTTAGGCTTACGCACTAATGTCAAATAGCCTACAAATAATCAAATGATCAAATAAAAACCTAAATGTAGCCTATATATAGATAGATAGAAATTGATACATTTGTGGATGTTTTGATATATTTGTATTTTTTTTCTACTCGACCGCCACACACCCGCCATTCATCCACACAATATTTCATGGCCCTAAACACGCACGCCATGCAGATATAACGGGGACTGCGGGTTATGAGTCAACCCGCAAATCACTAACAAGCACACACATACATACACACCCACTCAGAACACACTCAGAGCATTGGTAATGATGTTAGCAATGAGGAATCAGGAATCCACACCCACCCAGTATATCTTCAAAGTATAGGATTAACATGCAAATATAGGGCTATTAAGCCTAGTCCTGGACGAAGAAGTGCTTTCAATGGAGAATCTCCATTGAGAATGATTTTTAGTACAATACTAAATTTGTGTCTAGGAAACCGGCCCATGGTCTATTTAGGAAAAATATATGTAGATATTCTGACATAAGGTTTGTGTCGACTAAAGTACATACAACATCCATCTATGTCATGAGAAGACTGTGCCCCAAGCAACCCCCAAATACTGAAATTCTTCTAAATGTTTCTTGGAGGCCATAGAAGTGGCGAGGAGGACATTCTTAACTGGATTAGAGCTATGTTTGTTTATCGAGGGTGATTCTGCAGTGATGGGCTCAGACAGGAGAGAGGATCAGTAGAGAACACTGAAGGAGGAGGAGGCACCACCGCACCATCTCTTAGACTTTCTAAACTATTACGCCCTTAATGAGATTTTTCAAAATGCTTAATGTTGCAACAGATAGAGGCTCTTATAACTTTAATAGCACAATAAAATAAAAGAGAGAGAAAAACAAAGGCACACATACAATCACACACATAGTGACAGAGAGGGAGGCACTGAATGATGGAGGGAAAGAGAAAGAGAGGTTGCTTTAAAGTCGCGTCGCTCAAAAAAGGACCAATCCAACTGGAGATGACACATTAATTCACTCCCGACCTTATTTCTCCTACTGTGGCTTTTATCATCATGAATATTTCAGACACATACATTGTGAATGAGGGAGACGGGAAAAACAAGCTATCCTCTCCTCTCACCCCCACTGCACCGCCCTCCCCTCACACACACAACTTCCCAACGTTTTCATACACACTCACCCCAAAACAGCCCCCCAGTCTTGCTATGAAAACACTGGCAGTGTGTGTGATTTTGTGTGTGCACATGAATGCGTGTATGTGAAAGGAGGAGGAAGATACTGCATGTACTGTATGCGTGTGTTAAGAGTTAGCTCCAGCTAATCGGTGATCCTTCTCTCTGCTGGACGGATGATGTCAGGAGAGTTAACATGAAAGGGAAGAGAAGAGAGAGCTCTGCTGTCCTATTCCTCCTTATGTTTCCTTCCTTTCTTCCTCCTCTATCAGTCTCTCTCTCTTTCATTAAACTGTACCAGAAAGAGGGGATTACTTTGTTAAGGTACAGTACACTGTTAAAAAGCAGCAGTAATTTCTGCTCTACTGTGATAGAGTGTAGAACAGCTCTGGGTGAGACAGGGAAGGAGGAGGAGGAGTAGAGAAGGAGGATCGGTGGGTGTGGGTGTGTGTGGGGCCTGGAGAAGCCACTCCTCCCTCCTCTGTGCTGATTCCAGCCGTCACTGGGCTAATGAAGCCCACACCGCTCTGCCAGTGTGTCATACTGTCACCAGCCTGGAGGACTGAGCACACACACTGCAGCGGGACAGTCTGCCTCGTCTCACTCGGCCTCAGGAAGAGCTGGAGAGAAGAGAGGGGAAGGAAGGAGGGGATATTATTTTTATCTCCTGTATTTATCTCTGCCGGTGGATCAGACTGAGACTACATACTGTAAGATAGAGAGTTTCTCTGAGTAAAGCCACCTCCCCCGCGGCTGGGGTTCTTGGATTAGTCCTTCCTGGTGTGGATAGTGAATAGACCTGCGGACCGAACCAGCATGGGGAACCAGGCGGGTAGGCTGGAGGAACCTGAGTCAGGTCTGCTACCTTACTGTACTGTATCGTATGCCAGCTTAGCTCTGTTCACTCACCACTACTCTCTCCATCACTGAGGCTATCTATACTCATTCACTTCATCAGTATCTCTGATGCCAAACAGCTTAGTTATGAATCTGATGCCATATCAGAAAATCCCATTTAAAGGTTAATTATCAGACATAGAGAGCTGTACAGTGCCAGTGGCTCTGTTTGTACTGTAGGTTTACTTGGCCCTTCTTCTCTTATTCATCAGATTCTAAGAAGAAGGATATTCATTGACTAGTAGTGTGTGTGTGTCTGTGTGTGTGGTTCACGATATCTGGACATGAAAAGTGCTGAGTGTGTTTTATCTTCCAGCAGCTTCCTCTCTGTCAGAGGCAGGCAGGGAATCAGCCAGTGGAGATGGTATCGCTGTCCCATGCAGCTTCTCTCTCTTTCTGTCTCTCGCCTCTCTCTTTCGCCTCTCGCTCGCTCTCTTTATCTCTCTCGCCTCTCCTCTCTCTCTGTCTCTCTCTCCCTCTGCTGCCTTAAGGATAGACTGCTTAATACATTTACATTTCAAAGTCTCTGTTAACTTAATTTAGCAGCCTTTAACTTCACATTAGTCAGAGAAACCATTGGTATCTCTGTCTCCCTTCTTGCTTCTTTCTGTTCCCTCATCAACAAATGTTCCTTTCAGGTTGTGTCCTACCTCTGTCCTATCCATGAACAGCATATCCGCATTATCAGCTCCTGTCTGTGGGCTCATTGCCTCCTCTAGTGTAAAATAACTTGTTGCACAGCTGACAGAGGTGTGTGTGAAGTGCTGCGTATGCATCTTTGTGTGTGCATGTATGTGTTTAGGAGTGTGTGTGTGGGAGCACCTCTGTAGCCGGATCTCTTTCCACCCAGTGTGTGCAGCCAGTGAAGTCCCTGTGTCACTCACAGTGTGGCCAAGAAGGCAATAGAGAAAAGCCAGGCAGGCAGCCTGTGAGGCAACAGCCCACACCTCACAGTGTAGCGTTGTCAGTTAGTGAGTGTTGTCGTGTCATTTCGGAGTGGTAGTGTGTGTGGTGTGAGAGAGCACGGTAGGCTCTGATTCGGAGGCTACAGTATAGCTGCTGCATGCCAGCAGGGGAGATTAGACTCTTGGTTCCTGTCACACACATTTCTCTACTATACTGCTCTCGAACAGGTCGCTCAAATGAGGGAGAGCATTGGCTATTTCATACACAGACTACAGTATATTGTTGTTCACTTATCATGTAGGTGTTTTTGTTGTTTACATTTAGGATTTGGTTTCTGGCCAAGGCGTAATGAAGACATCAATGAAGTCATTTGAATTTTGTCACTGAGGATTTCATAACTGTTCTTATTACTGTAGATTTATATCGGCCAAATTTGGGGTAAAAACCAGTTCAGACATGAGTCCTCTGTACTGAACACACAGTGTGAGGTGAGGTGTCCTCAAGCTTCTCATGGTGACTTGTACTCTAGAACAACTGGAAGGCGTCCCATAAGCCCTGTGGTGTGATCCATCTATGCTGTCACTTCCTGCTGTCTGTCTGACACTGTGTTTTCCTCCATCGGAATGTATGTGTGTGCATGCGCGTGTGCGCACTCGTGTGTGTCCATTTCATATTAGGCTAAACATCATCCAATTACAGCCTCCTTGGGTAGCATATGTCATCTGTCAAGTATTTGTATCACGTACAGTATGTTTCATATACAGTGTACAAAACATTAAGCTATTTCCATAACACAGACTGACCAGGTGAATCCCGGTGTAAGCTATGATCCCTTATTAATATCACTTGTTAAATCAGCTGCAATCAGTCTAAATGAAGGGGAGGAGACGGGTTAAAGAAGGATTTTTAAGCCTTGAGACAATTGAGACATGGATTGTTTATGTGTGCCATTCAGAGGGGGAATGACAAGAAAAAATATTTAAGTGCCTTTAAAAGGGGTATGGTAGTAGGTGTCAGGCGCACCAGTTTGTGTCAAGAACTGCAATACTGCTGGATTTGTCATGCTCAACAGTTTCCTGTGTGTATCAAGAATGGTCCACTATCCAAAGGACATCCAGGCAAGAGTTCATGTCCCAACGAATTGAGGCTGTTCTGAGGGTAAAGTATTCTTCATATAGAGAGAGCTTTTACTATCCTCAGTGGAGTCACACACACTAGGCTACATATCAAATGTGTTGTTATTATAAATTGATCATGACTATGTTTGATATGAAGCCATAGATAGAGGTTATTTTAAGATGATACTGTATGATACTCAATGGAGTCACACACAGATTACATCAAATGTAAAGTGTCATGAACTGACCATGACTATGTTTGATATGGATCCACAGGTACAGGTTATTTTAGGATGTTGGAGAGTGCTGTGGGCCTGATGTTCAGTGAAGTAACTAGAGGAGTAATCTCTCGTGATGAACTTTGATGAAAAAATGTAATCTAGTTAGCTAGCTAGCGCAGGATTGGTTATGGGTTCTGAGATTAGGCTACTGAAGAAGAGAAACTGGCCTTGGATCAGGTGCTGGAAACAGTGTTTGATTGTTTCATCTTTACCATCTCCTTCTAAAGGAGTTTAGAATCTAAACAGATGGTTTATCTGTGATATCATTAGGACTAATTCTGGGAAGTCTTTAATAATCAGAGTAATGATCACTCCTCTTTAGTTGGGTCATTACAGTGTAATGCATCAGCAATCACAGTAATTTCACTGTACGATCAATCACAATATAAGGTTTTCAATACCAGGCTAGGAAGAGTAATTTACACTCCTTTACACATACAGTACCAGTCAAAAGTTTGGACACGTCTACTCATTCAAGGGTCTTTATTTATATTTGACTATTTTCCACATTGTAGAATAATAGTGAAGACATCAAAACTATAAAATAACACACATGGAATCATGTAGTAACCAAAAAAGTGTTAAACAAATCAGATTCTTCAAAGTAGCCACCCTTTCCCTTGATGACAGCTTTGCACACTCTTGGCATTCTCTCAACCAGCTTCATGAGGTAGTATAAGTATTTGGTCAATAACAAAAGTTTATCTCAATACTTTGTTATATACCCTTTGTTGGCAATGACAGAGGTCAAAAGTTTTCTGTAAGTCTTCACAAGGTTTTCACACAGTGTTGCTGGTATTTTGGCCCATTCCTCCATGCAGATCTCCTCTAGAGCAGTGATGTTTTGGGGCTGTTGCTGGGCAACACGGACTTTCAACTCCCTCCAAAGATTTTCTATGGGGTTGAGATCTGGAGACTGGCTAGGCAACTCCAGGACCTTGAAATGCTTCTTACGAAGACACTCCTTCGTTGCCCGGGCGGTGTGTTTGGGATCATTGTCATGCTGAAAGACCCAGCCACGTTTCATCTTCAATGCCCTTGCTGATGGAAGGGGGTTTTCACTCAAAATCTCACGATACATGGCCCCATTCATTCTTTCCTTTACACGGATCAGTCATCCTGGTCCCTTTGCAGAAAAACAGCCCCAAAGCATGATGTTTCCACCCCCATGCTTCACAGTAGGTATGGTGTTCTTTGGATGCAACTCAGCATTCTTTGTCCTCCAAACACGACGAGTTGAGTTTTTACCAAAAAGTTATATTTTGGTTTCATCTGACCATATGACATTCTCACAATCTTCTTCTGGATCATCCAAATGCTCTCTAGCAAACTTCAGACGGGCCTGGACATGTACTGGCTTAAGCAGGGGGACACGTCTGGCACTGCAGGATTTGAGTCCCTGGCGGCGTAGTGTGTTACTGATGGTAGGCTTTGTTACTTTGGTCCCAGCTCTCTGCAGGTCATTCACTAGGTCCCCCCGTGAGGTTCTGGGATTTTTGCTCACCGTTCTTTTTGACCCCATGGGGTGAGATCTTGCGTGGAGCCCCAGATCGAGGGAGATTATCAGTGGTCTTGTATGTCTTCCATTTTCCTAATAATTGCTCCCACAGTTTCTTCAAACCAAGCTGCTTACCTATTGCAGATTCAGTCTTCCCAGCCTGGTGCAGGTCTACAATTTTGTTTCTGGTGTCCTTTCACAGCTCTTTGGTCTTGGCCATAGTGGGGTTTGGAGTGTGACTGTTTGAGGATGTGGACAGGTGTCTTTTATACTGATAACAAGTTCAAACAGGTGCCATTAATACAGGTAACGAGTGGAGGACAGAGGAGCCTCTTAAAGAAGAAGTTACAGGTCTGTGAGAGCCAGAAATCTTGCTTGTTTGTAGGTGACCAAATACTTATTTTCCACCATAATTTGCAAATAAATTCATAAAAAAATCCTACAATCTGATTTTCTGGAATTTTGTTTCTCATTTTGTCTGTCATAGTTGAAGTGTACCTATGATGAAAATGACAGGCTTCTCTCATCTTTTTAAGTAGGAGAACTTGCACAATTGGTGGCTGGCTAAATACTTTTTTGCCCCACTGTATAAGACTCCAGCTTCAGAGATTTTTGCAATTCGTTCCAGTCATTGTCCGCAGAGAACTGGAAGGAAAGGCGGCCAAAGGAAGTGTTGGGTTTGGGGATGACCAGTGCAATATACCTGCTGGAGCGTGTGCTATGGTTGGGTGTTGCTATGGTGACCAGTGATCTGAGATAAGGTGGGGCTTTACCAATCAAAGACTTATAGATGACCTGGAGCCAGTGGGTTTGGCGACGGATATATAGTGAAGGCCAGCCACCGAGAGCATACAGGTTGCAGTGGTGGGTAGTATATGGGGATTTGGTGATAAAACCAGGCCTTCATGGTCAAATTGCTGCAAATAAACCACTACTAAAGGACAGCAATAAGAAGAAAATACTTGCTTGTGCCAAGAAACATGAGCAATGGACATTAGACCGGTGGAAATCTGTCCTTTGATCTAATGAGTCCAAATTTGAGACTTTTGGTTCCAACCACCGTGACTTTGTGAGATGCAGAGTAGGTGAACAGATGATCTCCTCATGTGTGTTTCCCACAGTGAAGCATGTAGAAGGAGGTGTGATGGTGTGGGGGTGCTTTGCTGGTGACACTGTCTGTGATTTATTTAGAATTCAAGGTACACTTAAGCAGCATGGCTACATCAGCATTCTGCAGCGATACACCATCCCATCTGGTTTGAGCTTAGTGTGACTTTCATTTGTTTTTCAACAGGACAATGACCCAACACACCTCCAGGTTGTGTAAGGGCTAATTGACCAAGAAGGAGAGTGATGGAGTGCTGCATCACAATCCCCCGACTTCAACCCAATTGAGATGGTTTGGGATGAGTCAGACCGCAGAAAAAGCAAGGAAAAGCAACAAGTGCTCAGCATATGTGGGAACTCCTTCAAGACTGTTGGAAAAGCATTCCAGGTGAAGCTGGTTGAGAGAAAGCCAAGAGTGTGCAAAGGGTGGCTACTTTGAAGAATCTAAATTATAAAATATATTTTGATTTGTTTAACACTTTTTGGGTTACTACATGATTCCATGTGATTTCATACTTTTGATGTCTTCAGTATTATTCTACAATTTAGAAAATAGTAAAAATTAAGAAGAACACTTGAATGAGTAGGTGTGTCCAAACTTTTGACTGATACTGTATGTATACACACACACACGCGCGCACATGCTCTGTTCGATCCCATAAAGACCCTTATTATAATTTGAAGCGGTCTACTGTAAAGTTTATCAATCATGCTATTATTATTCACAGAACAGTGTTCAGCCATACTGGCCCACTTTCAGATCCGAATCCATGTAAACCAGAGCCGTCTGGAGGCAGAATAAAAGCCCCGTCCATGGTGAACTGTGGCGACTGGCAAAATGTTTGTCAAGTGAGGTGAGAAGGGGAGTCAGAGAGAGAGAGGGGGTTAGAGTGTTTCTCATGCTCAAAAAAGGATAGTGAGCTTGCACGGTCCTGTGGGTTTCTTGCCCATGCAGCATGGCCAGGATGTTTGGAGGTAGTGGTAATGCAGGAAAAGCTGCCAGAATGTTGGGAAAGCAGAGAAGCGTTTGATAGTTCTGGAGTGTTTTTGTCTGATATCAATGCAGCAATAACAATGGTGGTCACTGGAACAACATGACTGTTTGTTGTCTTTGCTCGCACTTGGGCATCAGAAGTTTCAGTGAAGGAGAGCGATAGGCTAGACAGTCTACTACACACAGTGCTGGAGAGACTTTCTCAGGACACACAACAACAACCCACAGGAAAAGATTCCTCATCCGAAATAACACTATGTAACCAAACTAATCAGATTGTGATAAAACAGGCTTTGTCTCTCAGGGAATTGCAGTGTGTCTGCTGAGAAAGTACATGTACAGTTCTTATTGTTCTGATAAACGTCTGTTCCTGACCTGACACTTTCACAATAGTAGACTTATCACATTCAGTATACACTAAGTATAAAACTAGAGCAGAGTGGGTTTGGTGGGCTCCTGGGGCTGCTGACAGACGATGGATAGCTCCTTATGTTTATGAGGGCGAGGCTTGGATAGATTTGGTATTTTAAGGAAGAGTGTATAGTATGGAAGGAAGAAGGAAGAATCAATGTTGTACTTTGAAGTTTTCGGGCTGTGTATTTTTTCCAGATATGCTTGTTTTGATATAGGCTAAATTGTATTCAAATAGTTTATACAAAAGAGCGAAATATAGAAAATAATTTACCCTTTTACCTTTATATGCTCACTGAGTGTACAAAACATTGAGTTGCACCCCCTTTTGCCCTCAGAACAGCCTCAATTCGCCTGGGAATGGACTCTACAAGGTGTTGAAAGCGTTCCACAGGGATGCTGGCCCATGTTGACTCCAATGCTAACAAGTGACATCAATAAGGGATCATAGCTTTCACCTGGAATCACCTGGCTAGTGTAGGTCATGTTTTGTACACGTTGTGTATAATACTGTATGTGTTATACATACCGAAACAGAGAGTCTCTTCTGAGAGAGGTAGTGAGTGATGTAGTGTTCAGGTTATGCGATGCAATCACCTGCAGATGGGCGGCAACGTGCTGCTGGGTTCTTGGGTGAAGCTGTGTGTGTGTGTGTGTGTGTGTGTGTGTGTGTGTGTGTGTGTGTGTGTGTGTGTGTGTGTGTGTGTGTGTGTGTGTGTGTGTGTGTGTGTGTGTGTGTGTGTGTGTGTGTGTGTGTGTGTGTGTGTGTGTGTGTGTGTGTGTGTGTGTGCGTGCATCCCCGTCAGCAGAATTCACACACCACACCTCCCTGACAGCTGGGCTGCTTTAATACATGCAGGGCAATCAGGGCATTGTCTCTCACATTCCTCCTTCTCATTATGACATTTACTGTACTGTTTGTCTGTCCATCCGTTTTGCTGACTCACCCATAGAAAGTGCTTAGACTATTATAGGCCTGCCCTTTTTTACACTGTCGTGTCAAACCCAACCGTAGTGTGCTGGCTTGTAGAAACTACAGCCACTATGTTAGATGTAGCATAATTCTCAACATGTCATGTTGACATTGACAACTGAAAGCCTCTCTCTTAATTAATAAACAATACATTCATTGTTTTTGACATCAATATCTAATTTGTTTGCAGAAATGTTTGTGATTTTGTTGAGATCCATTGCACCTGGTGGATACTCCTCAAGAGCTGGGCAGAGTCAGACCATGACACGATGAGCATTAGCAAAACACCAAAGAATGTGGAAAGAAAGACCAGAGGAATCTGCAGCCACAGCACTATTTTATTACATAAATATTCTCATTGGAGACAGACCAACATCAGGATTCAGGAAACAGGCCAAAAAGAGGAGGCTCAGTGAGTTGCTGTATCCAGAGTTAGCAGGTAAACCTGTGTTCAAATACTATTCATAATAATTGTAAATATGTTATCTGTGTTTGATTGACCTTACCTGGCTTAATGGATCAATAAAATAGTGCCAAATATCTGCAAACCCTACCCATCTGGTGCTCCAGGACAACAAGATTTCAAATAGTATTTGAACCCAGGTCTGGAAGTATCACCAGTGAGGCTTTCCAGTTTCCACCACTGCAGTTACCAGGGAGCAGCCAGTACAGGACTGTAAACACAGAGCTATTCTATGTGTTCTGTGTTTGCAAAGCAAGGTGTGTTTAAATGTCCTGTTTCTGTGTGATGAAACATGGGCTCATACCCAGTAGGGGAGAGTGGGGTAAGTCGAGCCAAAGGGGTAAGTTGAGCCACCTTTGTTTCCAGGAAACCATACACAAGATGAATAATTTTACCAAATATTTAGGAAGAGGTCATCATTTCATGGAATCTGTGAAAGAAGAAACCACATGGAAAAAGTGGTGAGCCAACTCAAATCAAGGTCGCGACAATTGCAGTGAGGTCGAGTGATCTAATTAACATCCTGCATCTGTATACATCAGTTGGGCAAATTGAAGTGTTTTCTACCCAGGTGTAATGTAAGGCATTATTACTGGGATAACAGGGCCTGACCTTCTAGGAGTTCCTCTGTCCAGTGTCTGTGAGTGTCTGTGTTATTTTGCCCATCTTAATCATTTATTTGTATTGGCCAGTCTCAGTTATGGCTTTTTCTTTGCAACTCTGCCTAGAAGGCCAGCATCCCGGAGTCGCCTCTTCACTGTTGACATTGAGACTGGTGTTTTGCAGATACTATTTAATGAAGCTGCCAGTTGAGAACTTGTGAGGTGTCTGTTTCTCAAACTAGGCACTCTAATGTACTTGTCCGCTTGCTCAGTTGTGCACTTTCTATTCTGGTTAGAGCCAGTTTGCACTGTTCTGTGAAGGTAGTAGTACACAGCGTTATATGATACCTCCAGTTTCTTGACAATTGCTCGCATGGAATAGCCTTCATTTCTCAGAACAAGAATAGACTGACGAGTTTCAGAAGAAAGTTCTTTGTTTCTAGCCATTTTGAGCCTGTAATCGAACCCACAAATGCTGATGCTCCAGATACTCAACTAGTCTAAAGAAGGCCAGTTGTATTGCTTCTTTAATTAGAACAACAGTTTTCACCTGTGCTAACATAATTGCAAAAGGGTTTTCTAATGATCAATTAGCCTTTTAAAATGATCAACTTCGATTAGCTAACACTACGTGCCATTGGAACACAGGAGTGATGGTTGCTGATAATGGGCCTCTGTACCCCTATGTCGATATTCCATTTTTTTCCAGCTACAATAGTCATTTACAACATTAACAATGTCTACGCTCCATTTCTGATCAATTTGATGTTCTTTTAATGGACAAAATATGTACTTTTCTTACATGTTGCATTTATATTTTTGTTCAGTGTAGATCAATAGGAGGGAAAAACTCAAGAGGGAAAAATAACTATAACTGCCATGGTACGATATAGAGATCATAACACACCCACATCGAATCAAGAAGATGCCAATCAAATTTTTTCTTAACAAGCAGCAGGAAAACACATGCGGAATTTGTGAGTTCAGCCCCCCTTTAAGTTGTTTGTCTCATCTCTTGATAAACATTTAATTTCAAAGACCCCCTGTTAGCAACATATGCCGATATCCTCACTACTGTACAATGTAATTAGTTTGACTTTTGGTCATCTGGGGAAAGGGTGGGGAAGGGAGGTGAACAAGTCTTTTTCTCAATAATACCTTCTTAGTCCTCTGTGTGGAAATCTCTCTGCCATTCTCAGCTTAATCCAAAACCCATAAATATATTAGGGATTCCAGGGATTGTTCCAGGAAAAATAATATCCAAATAATTTCCAAAATCATGTAGGATGTGTATTTGGATCATGAGAGAAATGTAAAAGTCAAGGATAAAAGGTCAACCCCTCTAGTTTATATTTGAAATAGAGAAAGGCTGATGTTTTCAGAGCCTGAGAATGTGTGTGACCGGCATGAGCATCAAATTGAAAGGTTGAGATGTTTTGATTTGTGGATTGATGTTGAAGCCGGAAGAACCGTTGACTAGTTGTCCTCTGGCTGTATCTTGGCTAAAAGTGCTTGATTTCTAAAAATTACCATCTGATGTCAATACTTTTGATTTAACAGATAGCCAGCCGTCTTAGCTGTAACTGTAGCTGTCCCCTTTAACTCTTTCTGGAGAGAAAAATCTAATCTACTGTGCTCATCCTCTGATGTGAAGTACCGAATGTATGCCTTTGTAGAAAGTGTACCATCCTAAAGCAGAGTTCTGCAGCATGCACATTTAGTTCAGTTTATAACCTCAAAAGGAACATCCTTAACTTTGTAATTGAATGTAAATGTTGTAAATTACTCTTACTGCTGCTTTCCAACTCCCCTCAGCAAAGCACATCATGCTATTTCCATGGTGCCGCATTTCAACAGTGACAGTGCACACTTGCAGGTGAGATACGTTTCCACTTCTCAGCAGTGTTTGATGAATGATATACCACCTGCTGACAGTAGACTCACTCACTACCCATAATGACTTGGACACAGGAATACATGAGTATGGGCTATTTCACTTTTGCTTACAGTAGAGGTTGTTGTGAATACTAGCCAGGGATCTATACCTCTACTCCTCCTTCCTTCCCTAGAGCTAGTCTGCTCTTGGTGTTTTTGGACTTGTTTCCAGCACAGCAAGAGCTCCCCTTGTCTGTGTAATCAAGTAATGTTTTTTCTATATGCTGCGTACAGAGAATTTCCGAACCATCACAACTCAAAATGTCACCCTCTGTGAGTCAGCTTTTTAATCACATACTGTACATACGGTAACTCTACTTATTTTCCTCCACTCCATTAAGCAATTTACATTCTCCATTTAGCCCAGCCAAAACCCATCCATTCTGCCCTCCCTCTCCCCTGCATCTCTCCTTATTTATATGCAGGATTATTGGCCGGCCCCAAGAGGGGAAATATAATCTCAGCCAATGTGGTGGCCGATTCCATCCACTCTCTGTCTCTCCACACTGACCCTACTACTTATCCCTCACAGCCAGACATGCCCAACGGTCTCCCTTCCTCCATTCTTTCAGCAAATTAGTTCACATAAATATTGTCAGACTGGCAAACAGAATTGAAAAAGCCTCTGAAACTCTTTAAAAGGCTCTAATGCTCTCTCAAAGGAATGTGTTACTCAACTCAAAAATGTTGATTGTACTGTTCATACAGTATGGCCTTTATGCTATAGCTTATAGGTACTGCACATATTATACAACTACTGTACTATCTATATACTCCTGAAGGCCAGCATTGTGGCCAGATTTGACTATCATAGTAAAATATTTTCAGTCTTGTTTGGTTCTTGAAAAGCAAACTGTCCGGCCCATGGTCTGGCAGGGATGTGGTGGATCACTGCTGAAGATGAAGAGTGGGGATCTGAGCCCATTGGTTATTATCACTGGTCAAAATCTCTGGTGGGAAGGTTATGGTACTATGGTAATAATCCCTCTATAGACATGATGGCAGCATGTAAGATGTACAGGAGTAAAGATATTAAGATATAATCACAAAGAACAAGGGAAAGGTTTGTTGGGTTTGAGGATCAGATACTGGACTTTTCCCAGCTACAGATATAATATATCCAGTCGATTCCCCAATGCAATAATTTCCTAAACTCAATAGTCTGGAAAGCCCATACAAAGCCAGACAAAGACCCTATACTTTTATACACTATTTCTAAACCAGCCCCAAAGCGCACACTCGCAAAGCACTAACGTTATGTGTTGCTGCTGCTGCTGCTGCTGCTGCTGCTGCTGCTTACCCTCCATGGTCCTAGCAACTGTCTGTGTATCCAGATCATTACCTGATTTACACCACCCCCCGATCACCAGCAAATGCAATTGCACCACTTTTTACACCACAGATTCCTTTTCGTTGACGTGCCACTTTAGTGGTGTACTGTCGTCTATGGGAAATGGGGGGCTTATTGAAATCCTGCATAAATAATGATTGCCTGTTTACTATATTCCCTGCTGCTACAGTAGGACCATAACATGTATCTTGTGACATTGTAGAACATTCTGGGCTCTATATCAGATGTGATCTGCAGATCCGCTCTCTAATGATACTGTACGTCGTCCTCATTATGATGTCATGTCCTGAATCTGACCCAAAGTCTTTGGGACCTGGATCCTTGGGGCCAAGAAATGATGTAGAACCTAAATGCACAGTGTAACTGCATTTAGGCTAGACCTTCTGTCTAACTTTTACTTTCATGAACTCATATTCAGGAACTATTGTGGAATATCTGTCCATTCTTTGGGACCTGAGGCCAAGAGATGAAGTTTTGGCCCGTGTGAATTTAAACCGTCATCTGACTTTCAGGAACCATAGTGGAATATCTGTCCAGTTACTATAGTATTGCAAATAGAGATAGCCTATAATAAGTAGAACACCATTTCAGATTCTATGTTTCTTTAAGTGGTGACTTTGCTAACTTCTGATCGGTGGTATTAATTTCTACTAGAAGAGTTAGGATGATGATAATTGTTGTCTGATGTTTGTGTGATGATGACAGACCTGGTTTTTGTCTGGCTGCTGGCAATATGGAAACAATGGATAAGTCCCAAATATGCAACCCTGTCCATATTATGGCACTCCAGACAGGCTCAATCAAATGCTCAATGTATTATTTGAAAGAGGGTTTGGATGATGGGTTACCTGTACTGTGCCAGTCAGCACGGACATCTGCCTCCCCTGTCCCTGACTGACTGAGTTTGCTATTCCATCCTGGCTGACTGACCATGCTGGTTGACAATTCCATTCGCTGTGTCACAGTAGTGACGCACATGGAAACCCCGCTCTGTGTCTCTCTTCCTCACCAGCGAGAGGAGTGGAATGCCTGTGTGAGCCCAGGGTCTGAGAGATAAGCTCCAGTCTACCCACTCACTCCTCATCCGTGTCCTGTCTAGCCTGGTCACACATCTGTTTGTGCTGTCTTGCCAAATCCTGTGTTGAGTTGGCAAGACAGCATAAACAGATCTGGGACCACCAGGCTATGTCCTGTCTAGTTGCTGCCTGTACAACAGGAAACCCCAGACAGACAGAGAGTGACTGATATTGTTTCTGTCTGACTGCTCTGTACCCCCCACATCCACCTGACTGGAAAACATTAGTTTTGGATGGAAATGGTACGTGTGCGTGGACGCATGTATGTCTGTTTGTTTGCGTGCGTGTGTGTGGCAGGGAAATGAGATTGGGGGGGTTCTTTCCCTCTCAAAGATAATTCCACTGATTGCAGTGAGCTACTGACTGGTATGTCACTGTGTCATCTCAGATGCCAACGGTTGTTCTGACACTTGACCCGCCTGACCAGCCCCAGACACTACTCTGTTATCACTCCTTCTCCTATCCCCCCGTGGCTGTAAATTAAAAACTGGCTGGGCCAGGGGCTGCCTTCCCTTCACAATGCACCCTGTTACTTCTTGGCTACTGGCTTGGCTGGCTGGTAGTGCTGGATGGTGTCCAGAAGCCACTCAGGCACATGTCCCATGACCTGCTGTGATTTTAATCCTAATCTTCATTAAAAAGATAGCTATGAACCAGAGTGCATTATTGTGATGACGTACTCACACCTGAGTACTCTCGGATTATCGGGAGAATGACTGTGTGTTATTAATTAATCAAACAATTACTTAATGTAAACGGAGCAATTACAGGAGGCTATTTCAGCAGGATTCAAGGTGATCAAAAGTGGGGTTACTAACAATGGTTTTCTCTGTGTGGACATGTGATTTCTGGTGCACACCACAAATTCTCCACTGTTGAATCAATTCTGAGAGTGTTAAATGTAACACTATTCCAGTGTCTATACGGGTCCACACTTTTCACTGTATAATTAAAACTTTGCTTAGTGTAATGCTTTATTTGCATATTCCCCAGTGTGCCTTTCAAGTTAATTATAGAGTTACAACCCATGACTGTATTTGTTAGTGACAGAGACAGAGACACATTTTTGGTCCTGTGGCCATCACCAAGTGAGATCCTAAGCGAATATGTTTTCATTCAAATTGAAACTCATGGTTTACAGGCTACATCAGGCCTGCATGTCACATTATGCTTGCTTGCAAAGTGATTTGTAATTTGGGGCGGGGGAATCCAACCAGAGTGGGGATATATAGAAAATATATCAAACATTTTCTTAGCAGTCTGATCCAATAGAAAGGTATCGATACTTGTGTCAAAATAAAAATGGCACTTGATTGATGACATTTAAAGATTTGTACATTACTCAACCAACTTATAGGGTGTCAGAACTGCGGGACAGAGAGCGACAAACCTCTGCTGAAAGGTTATTGTTTTTATCTAGATAGCTCAGGGTGTAGAACCACACAACAGAGGAATCCACAGTATATTGAAATTGCAGCACACTAGTATCGAATCTTGAAAGAACCTATTAAGATTCCCCCTCCCCAAACAATGATTGTAAATTATACATCTCTAGTTTTTATTGGTAATTATTGAATTATGGATCCACATTTTTTTATGCATTTAATTCGGAAAGTATTCAGACCCCTTACATTTTGTTACATTACAGCCTTATTCTAAAATGTGTTACATTTTTTCCTCATCAATCTACACACAATACCCCATAATGACAACACAAACACTGTTTTTTAGAAACCTGAAATATCACATTTACAAAAGTATTCATACCCTTTACTCAGTACTTTGTTGAAGCACCGTTATCAGCGATTACAAATCAAATCAAGTTTTATTTGTCACACATACACATGGTTAGCAGATGTTAGTGCTAGTGTAGCGAAATGCTTGTGCTTCTAGTTCCGGAAATGCAGTAATAACCAACAAGTAATCTAGCTAACAATTCCAAGAGTACTACCTTATAGACAGACACAAGTGTAAGGGGATAAAGAATATGTACATAAAGATATATGAATGAGTGATGGTACAGAGCGGCATAGGCAAGATGGTATTGAGTGCAGTATATACATATGAGATGAGTATGTAAACAAAGTGGCATAGTTAAAGTGGCTAGTGATACATGTATTACATAAGGATGCAGTAGATGATATAGAGTACAGTATATACGTATACATATGACATGAATAATGTAGGGTATGTAAACATTATATTAGGTAGCATTGTTTAAAGTGGCTAGTGATATATTTTACATCGTTTCCCATCAATTCCCATTATTAAAGTGGCTGGAGTTGAGTCAGTGTGTTGGCAACAGCCACTCAATGTTAGTGGTGGCTGTTTAACAGTCTGATGGCCTTGAGATAGAAGCTGTTTTTCAGTCTCTCGGTCCCAGCTTTGATGCACCTGTACTGACCTCGCCTTCTGGATGATAGCGGGGTGAACAGGCAGTGGCTCGGGTGGTTGTTGTCCTTGATGATCTTTATGGCCTTCCTGTAACATCGGGTGGTGTAGGTGTCCTGGAGGGCAGGTAGTTTGCCCCCAGTGATGCGTTGTGCAGACCTCACTACCCTCTGGAGAGACTTACGGTTGTGGGCGGAGCAGTTGCCGTACCAGGCAGTGATACAGCCCGACAGGATGCTCTCGATTGTGCATCTGTAGAAGTTTGTAGAAGAGTGCTTTTGGTGACAAGCCAAATTTCTTCAGCCTCCCGAGGTTGAAGAGGCGCTACTGCGCCTTCTTCACGATGCTGTCTGTGTGGGTGGACCAATTCAGTTTGTCTGTGATGTGTACGCCGAGGAACTTAAAACTTACTACCCTCTCCACTACTGTTCCATCAATGTGGATAGGGGGGTGTTCCCTCTGCTGTTTCCTGAAGTCCACAATCATCTCCTTAGTTTTGTTGACGTTGAGTGTGAGGTTATTTTCCTGACACCACACTCCGAGGGCCCTCACCTCCTCCCTGTAGGCCGTCTCGTCGTTGTTGGTAATCAAGCCTACCACTGTTGTGTCGTCCGCAAACTTGATGATTGAGTTGGAGGCGTGCGTGGCCACGCAGTCGTGGGTGAACAGGGAGTACAGGAGAGGGCTCAGAACGCACCCTTGTGGGGCCCCAGTGTTGAGGATCAGCGGGGTGGAGATGTTGTTGCCTACCCTCACCACCTGGGGGCGGCCCGTCAGGAAGTCCAGTACCCAGTTGCACAGGGCGGGGTCGAGACCCAGGGTCTCGAGCTTGATGACGAGCTTGGAGGGCACGATGGTGTTAAATGCCGAGCTGTAGTCGATGAACAGCATTCTCACATAGGTATTCCTCTTGTCCAGATGGGTTAGGGCAGTGTGCAGTGTGGTTGAGATTGCATCGTCTGTGGACCTATTTGGGCGGTAAGCAAATTGGAGTAGGTCTAGGGTGTCAGGTAGGGTGGAGGTGATATGGTCCTTGACTAGTCTCTCAAAGCACTTCATGATGACGGAAGTGAGTGCTACGGGGCGGTAGTCGTTTAGCTCAGTTATCTTAGCTTTCTTGGGAACAGGAACAATGGTGGTCCTCTTGAAGCATGTGGGAACAACAGACTGGGATAGGGATTGATTGAATATGTCCGTAAACACACCAGCCAGCTGGTCTGCGCATGCTCTGAGGGCGCGGCTGGGGATGCCGTCTGGGCCTGCAGCCTTGCGAGGGTTGACACGTTTAAATGTTTTCCTCACGTCGGCTACAGTGAAGGAGAGTCCGCATGTTTTAGTTGCGGGCAGTGTCAGTGGCACTGTATTGTCCTCAAAGCGGGCAAAAAAGTTATTTAGTCTGCCTGGGAGCAAGACATCCTGGTCCATGACGGTTCTGGTTTTCGTTTTGTAATCCGTGATTGACTGTAGACCCTGCCACATACCTCTCGTGTCTTAGTCGTTGAATTGTGACTCTACTTTGTCTCTATACTGACGCTTAGCTTGTTTGATTGCCTTGCGGAGGGAATAGTTACACTGTTTGTATTCGGTCATGTTTCCAGTCACCTTGCCCTGATTAAAAGCAGTGGTTCGCGCTTTCAGTTTCACGCGAATGCTGCCATCAATCCACGGTTTCTGGTTTGGGAATGTTTTAATCGTTGCTATGGGAACGACATCTTCAACGCACGTTCTAATGAACTCGCTCACCGAATCAGTGTATTCGTCAATGTTGTTGTCTGACGCAACACCTCAAATCTTCTTGGGTATGAAGCTACAAACTTGGCACACTATATTTGTGGAGTTTCTCCCATTCATCTCTGCAGATACTCTCAAGCTCTGTCAGGTCGGATGGGGAGCTTCGCTGCACATCTGTTTTCAGGTCTCTAGAGATGTTCGATTGGGTTCAAGACCAGGCTCTGGCTGGGCCACTCAAGGACATTCAGAGACTTGTCCTGAAGCCACTCCTGCGTTGTCTTGGCTGTGTGCATAGGGTCTTTGTCCTGTTGGAAGGTGAACCTTCACCCCAGTCCGAGGTCCTGAGCTCTCTGTAGGTTTTCATCAAGGATGTCTCTGTACTTTGCTCAGTTCATCTTTCCATCGATTCTGACTAGTCTCCCAGTCCCTGCCGATGAAAAACATCCCCACAGCATGATGCTACCACCATGCTTCACCGTAGGGGATGGTGCCAGGTTTTCTCCAGACGTGATCATTGGCATTCAGGCCAAAGAGTGCAATCTTGGTTTCAGCAGACCAGAGAATCTTGTTTCTCATGGTCTGAGAGTCCTTTAGGTACCTTTTGGCAAACTCCCAGCGGGCATTCATGTGCCTTTTACTGAGGTGTGGCTTCCATCTGGCCACTCTATCATAAAGCCCTGATTGGTAGAGTGCTGCAGAGATGGTTGCCCTTCTGGAAAGTTTCCCCCTCTCCACAGAGGAGCTCTGTCAGAGTTACCATCGGGTTCTTGGTCATCTCTCTGATCAAGGCCATTCCCCCTGATTTCTCAGTTTGTCCGGGCATTCAGCTCTCAGAAGAGTCTTGGTGGTTCCAAACTTCTTCCATTTAAGAATGATGGGGATCTTGGGGATCTTCAATGCTTCAGAAATGTTTTGGTACCCTTCCCCAGATCTGTGCCTCGACACATTCCTATCTCGGAGCTCTACGGACAATTCCTTCAACCTCATGGCTTGGTTTTTGCTCTGATATGCACTGTCAACTGTAGGACCTTATATAGACAGGTGTGTGCCTTTCCAAATCATGTCCAACCAATTTAATTTACCACAGGTGGACTCCAATCAAGATGTAGAAACATCTCAAGTATGATCAATGGAACAGGAAGCACCTGAGCTCAATTTCAAGTCTAATAGCAAAGGGTCTGAATACTTATGTAAAATAGGTATTTCTGTTTTTTATTTGTAATACATTTGCAAAAATTTCTAAAAACCTGCTTTTATTTTCATTACAGGGTCTTGTGTAGATTGATGAGCAAAACAATTAATTTAATACATTTTAGAACAGGGCTGTAACGTAACAAAATGTGGAAAAAGTCAAAGGGTCTGAATACTTTCCGAATGCACTGTATACAGTATCAGTCAAAAATGTGGACACACCTACTCATTCCAGGGTTTTTCTTTATTTTTCCAATTTATACATTGTAGAATAATAGCGAAGACTTCAAAACTATGAAATAGCACATATGGAATCATGTAGTAACCAAAACAAGTTATAAACAAATCTAAATATATTTTGTATTTGAGATTTTTAAAGTAGCCACCCTTTGCCTTGATGACAGCTTTGTACACTCTTTGTTCTCTCAACCAGCTTCATGAGGAATGCTTTTCCAACAGTCGTGAAGGAGCCCACATATGCTGAGCACCTGTTGGCTGCTTTTCCTTAACCCTGCGGTCCAACTCATCCCAAACTTTCTCAATTGGGTTGAGGTCGGGTGATTGTGGAGGCCAGGTCATCTGATGCAGCACTCCCACTTAAACAGCCTGGAGGTGTGTTTTGGGTCATTGTCCTGTTGAAGAACAAATGATAGTCCCCACTAATTGGCCAATCACATCAGATCTGTTCACATCAGATCTTTTTCAGAGCTGATCTGATTAGTCAAAATACTAATTTCTGAAAAAAGATTAGAAATGGACTTGCCTGTCTAAACTCAGCCTTTGAAACACTGGCTACATTGTATTTCTAACTTTGAGCCTAGTTTGTCACGTTCTTCCAAAATCGAACCCAGAAGCAGACCAGGACAAGGAGAGTAGGAAGAAGGTGAGTATTTATTTACAAGTGAATGTGAATGGGTAGATATATCCAGGTGGCGTAGCGGGCAGAGGTGGTGAGTTGATGGGAGTAAATAGGTGGATCCAATGGGGTAGCGGAATCCTCCGACGACCAGGCGGGAATGGGGTAAATGATCCGGGTGAGTAACTGAAGACAGAACAAACGGAGGTAAGTTTAAGGCAAGCAATACGTAAAAAACAACAAAACAAATTCTATCCAACTTGAGGCTGATACTATGGCACAACATACTGTTCATGGCTAACGATCCAGCAGGGAATGGATGTCAGGTCCGGGCTTATGAAGAGGAGAGATGATGATCAGGACCAGGTGAGCAGATAGCTGATGGGATACAGGTGCGGGTAATCAGAACTCCCAACTGGCTACATTGCCCGGCAACCAGACCGGGTGCGTTCCAGGACGCCGGGAAAAACACTCCAGGACAGAACAAAGGCAAAAAACAGACTCAGGAAACGGGATTCGTGACAGTACCCCCCCTCCGACGAACGCCACCGGGTGGACTACCCGGAGCGCCAGGGTGGAGGCGGTAAAAGTCACGAAGCAGGTCATCGTCAAGGATCTGACGCCGAGGAATCTAACTCCTCAGGACCATATCCTTCCCAATCCACTAAATACTGGAACCCTCGACCCCGCCCTCTGGAGTCCATGATGCGGCGCACCGTGTAGACAGGACCACCTCCGATCATCCGAGGAGGACGACGACGAGGAGGGGGCAACAGAGGACTGAGGAGAACCGGCTTGAGGCAGGAGACATGAAAGGTGGGATGTACTCTTAGTGTAGCAGGCAACTTGAGTCGTACCACAACAGGATTAATGATCCTCTCCACTACAAACGGACCAATGAACTTCGGTGACAGTTTCCTCAACTCAGTCCGTAGAGGAAGATCCCGTGTAGCCAACTAAACCCTATCTCCGACGGTATAAGCGGGGGCAGGAATACGGCGCCGATTCGCCTGGATCTGATACCGGTCAGAAACCTTAAGGAGGGCCTTCCTGGCCCGATGCCAGGTGCGGTGGCAACGACGAATGTGGGTCTGGACAGAAGGAACCGAGAGATCCCGCTCCTGAGAAGGAAACAAGGGAGGTTGGTAACCGTACAGGCACTGGAAGGGAGACATCCCAGTGGCAGATGAAGGGAGAGTATTGTGAGCATACTCGACCCAGGGTAATTGAGAGGACCAAGAGGTGGGATCAGAGGAAACAAGACAGCGCAGCGTGGACTCCATTTTCTGGTTGGCTCTCTCCGCCTGACCATTAGATTGGGGGTGAAATCCAGATGTGAGACTGACTGTAGCTCCAATGGCCAAACAGAAGGATTTCCAGACAGCAGAGGTAAACTGAGGACCACGGTCAGAAACAATGTCACAGGGCAACCCGTGGACCCTGAACACCTCCCTAATCAGGATCTCGGACGTCTCAGTGGCAGAAGACAGCTTGGAGAGGGGAACAAAGTGGGCAAACTTGCTGAATCTATCCACAATGGTCAGAGTAAGTCGCTCTGGATAAGAGCGTCTGCTAAATGACTTAAATGTAAATGTAAATGTAATAACCGTGTTACCATCAGAAGAGGGCAACCCCGTGACAAAATCCAGGGCCAGGTGCGACCAAGGTCGCTGGGGAATAGGTAGGGGGTGAAGAAGCCCAGAGCTGGCCCGATTGGTACTCTTATTCTGCGCACAAACAGGACAAGCGGCAACAAACCTCCGGGTATCTTCTCCCATGGCAGGCCACCATAATCGTCTGCGCAATAGCGCCATAGTCCGAGCAACACCAGGGTGACGAGCTATCTTGCTGGCGTGGGACCACTGAAGGACAGCAGAACGAACCGACTCAGGCACGAACAACCGACCGGGTGGACCGTTACCGGGCCCGGGCTGTGTCCGAAGAGCCGCCATCACCTCCTCCTCAATCCGCCATGTAACGGCTCCCACGACAACGTTCTGGGGGAGAATCGTCTCAGTCATGGCCCCACTCTCCTCCGTCTTGGAGAACATCCGGGACAGGGCGTCCGCCTTCCCGTTCTTCGACCCAGGTCGGAACGTCAGGGAAAAATTGAAGCGTCCAAAAAACAAAGCCCACCGGGCCTGACGGGAGTTGAGACGTTTAGCCATTTGCACGTAAGCCAGATTCTTGTGGTCAGTCCAGACCACAAACGGTTGCTCCGCTCCCTCCAACCAGTGACGCCACTCCTCCAAGGCAAGCTTCACAGCGAGAAGCTCCCGGTTACCCACATCGTAGTTTCTTTCAGCTGGAGAAAGACGACAAGAGTAGAGGGCGCAGGGATGGAGTTTACCGTCAGTGGAGCTACGCTGGGACAGGATGGCGCCCACCCCCACATCAGACGCATCCACCTCCACAACGAACTGACGGGAAGTGTCAGGTTGAGAGAGAATCGGGGCGTTGGTGAATCGGCTCTTCAAATCTAGAAATGCTCGGTCTGCCTCACGAGACCAACAGAACGTTCTGGTGCAAGACGTCAGTACAGTTAAAGGGGCGGCCACCCGGCTGTAATCACGGATAAACCTCCGATAAAAATTCGCAAACCCCAGGAATCTCTGGAGCTGCAATCTCGTACCGGGCTGGACCCAATCCCGAACCGCCCGAACCTTCTCTTGGTCCATCTTGATCTCTCCCCTGGAGATGATGTACCCGAGGAAGGACGTTGTGTGGGCGTGAAAATCACACTTCTCAGCCTTCACGAACAGACGGTTCTCCAATAACCGCTGCAGGACCTGCTTGACATGCTGAACGTGGCTAGAAAGCTCCTTCGAGAAGATGAGGATATCATCCAGGTAAACGAACACAAAAATACCAATCATATCTCTCAGAACGTCATTCACCATACTTTGGAACACAGCAGGAGCGTTGGTCAGTCCAAACGGCATCACCTGGTACTCGAAATGTCCCATCGGAGTATTGAACCCAGTCAACCACTCGTCCCCCTCTTTGATCCGAACCAAATGATAAGCATTACGTAAATCAAGCTTCGTAAAAACCGTAGCACCTTGTAAAGAATCAAAAGCCGAGCTCATCAAGGGCAGGGGATACTTGTTCTTGACCGTAATATCATTCAAACCCCGATAATCAATACACGGTCGAAGAGAGCCATCCTTCTTGCTCACAAAAAAAAATCCTGCTCCCAGAGGTGATGACGAGGGCCGAATGAGACCTGCAGCTAGAGACTCCTTGATGTAGGTCTCCAAGGCCTCACGTTCAGGTTGAGAGATACTGTATAACCGTCCCTTGGGAAAGGCAGCTCCAGGAAACAGATTAATCGCACAGTCATAAGGTCGGTGGGGAGGAAGGGACAGAGCCTTCTGTTTACTGAATACTTCACCCAACTCGTGATATGTTTCTGGAACCAGGGACAAATCAGGAGGAGCAGAGTCACTGACCTGACTGGAAACAGCAGGAGAACAGGCAGTCCTAAGGCAGTTAGCATGACAATCAATGCTCCAACTAGTTACCTTACCCGTCACCCAATCAAACGAGGGATTGTGTTCCTTCAGCCAGGGGTAACCAAGAACCAGAGGAACATGGGGCGAGGACAGAATGAAGAAGGAGATAAACTCTGAATGATTCCCCGACAACAACATCTTAACTGGTTCAGTCCTCATAGTGATCCGTGCCAGACTACTGCCGTTCAGAGTGGTTGCTTCAATGGCTTCCGGCAATTGCTCCTTGGAAAGCCCCAGCTGTTCCACCAAGTCGGCATCAATAAAGCTGCCATCGGCACCTGAATCGAAAAAAAGCGTTCATCTCTAAGCTCTGATCCTTATTCATAAGGGTAGCAGGAAAACGGGGTCTGACAGGATCTGTGAGAGGTTGAAACTGGCTCGCTAAAATTCCTCCCAAAACTAGCGAGCCGGGCAGTTTAACGGGCGCTGTGGACAAGCAGAGATGTAATGTCCCGAGCTACCACAGTAGAGACAGCTGTTGGTCTCACGTCTACGTTGGCGCTCCTCCTTAGTTAGCCCGTGTCGCCCCACTTGCATTGGTTCAGGATCTGGTGGCAAGACCCCTCCACTAATCCCGTGTGGGGAATAACGATCAATACGTTCTGGTTCACTTCCTGAACCGAATGGTAACCGAGTTGCTGATTGATTGGATGGGCCCCACTGCTTCTCCCTCCTTCTCTCTCTGACTCTATTATCTACCCGAATAGATAAAGTGACCAAGCTGTCTAGGTCACTAGGCTCTGGATAGGATATCAGCTCGTCCTTGAGTTGCTCTGACAACCCCTGGTAAAAAGCCGCTTGTAGTGACTCTTCATTCCAACCACTCTCCACAGACAATGTCCTGAACTCGATCATAAAGTCTGCCACACTGCGAGCTCCTTGGCGAAGAGTGAACAAACGTTTAGCTGCGTCCTTACCTCGGACTGGATGGTCAGAAAGCTTTCTCATCTCTCCCGTGAACTCCTGGTATGAAGCCATGCAGGTCTCCTGTCGTTCCCAAACGGCTGAAGCCCATTCCAGAGCTCTTCCACGCAGCAGTTCAACAACAAAGGCTATCCTAGCCTTGTCAGTGGCGTAAGAATGGGGCTGCAGATCAAACAATAACCCACACTGCATAAGAAACGAACGGCATCTTCCCAAATCCCCTTCATATTTATCAGGCGTCGGTACCTTGGGTTCACGGAAGGAAACCGCACCAGACACGGCAGGTGAGATGGGTGAAACAGGTGGTGAATGAATCGCCGGCAAACTGAGCTGATCCTGGATTTGTGTCAAGCTAGCAGATAAGTTCTGGATTGAACCCGCTATATCTCCTGTAGCGCCGTCTTGTGTTGTCCCAATGTCTTCCCCTGCTGGGTAATGGCATGGCAAATGGAGTCCAGGTCCGCTGGGTTCATCCTTGGCCGGATCGTTCTGTCACGTTCTTTCAAAATCGAACCCAGAAGCAGACCAGGACAAGGAGAGTAGGAAGAAGGTGAGTATTTATTTACAAGTGAATGTGAATGGGTAGATATATCCAGGTGGCGTAGCGGGCAGCGGTGGTGAGTTGATGGGAGTAAATAGGTGGATCCAATGGGGTAGCGGAATCCTCCGACCACCAGGCGGGAATGGGGTAAATGATCTGGGTGAGTAACTGAAGACAGAACAAACGGAGGTAAGTTTAAGGCAAGCAATACGTAAAAAACAACAAAACAAATTCTATCCAACTTGAGGCTGATACTATGGCACAACATACTGTTCATGGCTAACGATTCGGCAGGGAATGGATGTCAGGTCCGGGCTTATGAAGAGGAGAGATGATGATCAGGACCAGGTGAGCAGATAGCTGATGGGATACAGGTGCGGGTAATCAGAACTCCCAACTGGCTACATTGCCCGGCAACCAGACAGGGTGCGTTCCAGGACGCCGGAAAAAACACTCCAGGACAGAACACAGGCAAAAAACAGACTCGGGAAACGGGATTCGTGACATAGTTGCTTTCAACCACCGACCTCTACTGGACACCTTATTTACCTATTTATTTAGATTTTATTCAATACCTGGACGGTAACTCGGCAGGTAGGGTTGAGGAATACGGAGCAATCAGATACCTTAGGCGCAGAATCGAATCCTGGCTAAATTTGGAAAATAACTTTCTGTGAATCCCCACTATCTGCACATTGTTAAATTGTTGTTCAAATCATTTGTTTAGTTTAGTTTATCCTATCATAATATTTTGTCTTCAGCATCTTAAACAATACCACATATGCAGCTTTATTCTTTTTTTAAAAATTGTGAACCAGGAGTCAAAGAAGGTAAGCAGGATGTGGAATGCAAACCCAACATTCTTACTAACTTTAGTTTATAAAAATTCACACCTATCCATTGCGCCACAACGTTTTGATGAATGCAGGGGTGAAAAGTGTCTGTATAAACATCAAATATAGCCCTACATATATTCCCACTGTAATCAGCCTATACCCAACAGTTTTATGTTTACTGATATTGTATATTCTGTATGATGTCTGTGTCTGTATTCTGTTTGTATGTTGTCTATTGCTGGCAGCACTTTCTCACTAAGACAAATTCCGGTATGTGTAAATGTACTTGCCGTATGAAGGTGATTCTGAAACATGCTGATATTTATTTATTGACCAGCAGATGTCCCTAATGTGCATTGCGTTTAAAGCTTTGAGGAATGAACTGTCTTTCGGCACAATTTGGTGAAAGTCCCATAGGCTTCAGAAAGCCTCAGTTTCCAATCACTAGGGATATCCAACATTTGGACAAACATTCATCCACCTGCAACCTAAAGCATCTAAACTGGAACAACCATTTCAGTAACGGGTGCAATAATTCCAACTAACAGATTGAATTTGTTTAGAAAGATTGTATTTAAATTTGAGTAGCATAAGATTAACTAATCAATCAATTTATTCACATGCAATCTGCATTCAGAATGACTGTCAGGGTTGGGAAGACTAAGATATAGCATTTCCTAAAGCATATAAACAATAATAACCTGCAATAGAGCATGCTGGGCAATATGTTAATGTTGGGCGTGGTTTTGGCTCAACGTTTATTAACACCAATACTGGTGTTCTTTTACACCACTGATTGTTAATTAAACTCTTTGCTGAATTAATTGAACACTTGAATCAACACTAGAAATGTTACACTGAAAAATCAACACTAGTTAACACTAGCCAATTTTTTTGTGTAGAAACATGAATGTTTTAAGTTTAAAGTTTGGGTTAATGACTTTGGCCCGGCCTGTTAAACTTGGCTGCCACTGTCGGCTTTATTTGGCCATCTGCAATCTAAACCCTCTTACTATGGCTTCTCATCCAAAACGACATGATTTGGCCATCAATTCACTATTGTGAAATTATATTTCTTACCATGTGAGAAAAGACATGCTTTCAGCACAAAAACCTCTCTGTTACGAAATGTTATGTATTATAATTTATATTGTTCCTCAACATAAAGGGGCCCTTTATGAGAGAATGCCCATTCTATTTGGCAGTGGTATTTATCTTTCTCTCCAAAGCTTGTGTTTCACATTATTTACACTTTGCTATAAATGACAGTCTCCAGAGGCTGTGGGGGGGAGCATCTCTAAGAGGCATTCAAACCCCCGCCCCCCCAGCTCAGACCCCCTACAGGGGGCTGATTTAGTTCATCCCAGAGCTGCCTGTGTGTGAATGGACCATGAGTTGAGCTGTACGGCATGGAAGACAAAGATAAATTAGGATTGAGGGAACGCTGCAGTCATCCCCCTCCTTGTTTCACTTTCACTCGTGCTCTCTCTTTTACACTCTCTCTCACTTACACTCTCTCTTTTACACTCTCTCCACCTTACACTCTCTCTCCCTCTCTGCCGTTCTCTCTCATCTGTTTCTCCCTCCAACCCCCTCCCTTTCCCTGTTTCAGTAGCCTCTAAAATGGGGAGTTGTCATTGTCTATCAAAGGCTTGGCAAGTCAGACCCAGATAACTTTCGAGTCAGGAAGTGTTTGTCCCAACTGAGGGATTTAAATAGTTTCTCTTGACTATTCATTCACAGCTTGTCTGGTTTGTGCTTTCTTTTAAATTATGAAAAACATGGTGGCTATCATCACTGAGTATAACTTTGTGATCTATGAATATCATGAAAGAAGGCTTGTTGAGAAAAAAGCTGTTGATCAATTAAAAAATGCATGGTTTGAATTATCAGACTGTCAAATGGGCCTTTCTTCTGTGCCTTTTTTAATATCGCTATTTTATATTATTATTCATTATTTTATAACAATGTATATTGTATACATTATTGCTTTGGCAATATTGACACAATGATTTTCATGCCAATAAAGCAGTTTGAATTTGAGAGAGAGAGTTTTAATGTTGTTATTTCTATTATTTATTTTTATAATAACTTTTTTGAATATCACTGTTTTATATTATTATTAATTATTGATGCATTGAACCTGAGAGAGAGTGAGTTCCATTGTGAGGCATCTTTATATGAGATGTGGACAGTCAGACCACATTTGAAAGACTCGTATTTGTTTTCTCTACAGTGCCAGGGAAGCTCAATAAAGCACAACTAATTTCAAATACTATTTGAACCCAGGTCTGGACAGTCTGTGTTCCAGTGTTACTGTTCCAGCCATCCTCCCTTTCGCGGTATTGTATTATAGTGTACTGGAACTGTTCACGTATTAGTTGGCTCGTTTCGCACACAGATTTATGTCATGGCTATGTGCGCAGGGACAAGCTGTAGTGAAGTCATGGTAAAAGGGAGGTGACTACTTAAACGAGGAAAGTAATTTCATACAGTCCATATGGGTTTTATTCAGTTGGACTGGGAAGGATCATTTTAATGTATGTGGGGGCTGTGAGAATCTCACTTCAACTCCAAACATTAGTCATCTTAATGAAAACGGATTGAGCTTAAACACATCCGCCTCTCTCTCATTTCTCTCTCCTTCTATTTCTCTCTACCTTTATTTCTTTCTCTCTCTCTCCCTTTGCTTTTCTTCCCCTATAAGTAATGAGAATAAGAGAATTCGCATGAATATGTCCCATATGACCTATAGGTGTGACCTACTGTATATGCTGTCTTTGTCACGTTCTGTCTGTCTGATTCGGTTTGTACATAAAGTACATGCACCCCCAAACATCTTAATATGTCAATCTGTAATGCATTATGATAAGTCATTTTTAACCTTTCATTCCATCACTGTCTTTGTTCATATACAAGTAGGTGTTAAAATCTTCCATGTGATAATACATAATTTAGGAATGTATGGCCTCATTTTTTCTGTAACGGAGGCATCCACTGTAAAATGTACAGAGAAGTAAGTGATTATAGATTTTTCATGGCAGCCTGGGATCTTGGCAGGCTAGTCTAGTGGGAATTTCACTGGAGTTCACTTGACTGATAGAGAACCAATGCGAAGGTGATTAATGGGAATTTAAATGACTGGCTTTTGCTTGCTCTCACTCATGCTGAGTATTTAGGTTCTTATTTTTAAGCACAGTTTGTCTGAAGGCCAAACCATACTATCTGCAGTCACTCTGTGTGCCAGCCAATCTGACCTGGTATTTTTATAGCTTTTTAATGTTTTACCGGAACTATTTGGCGTTTTATTGTGATTTTTCGCGAATATAAGAATTTACGATAGTGTTATTATTAAAAGAAAGCATTCTAATGGCCTTGCTATATATATAAATGTGGCATTTTAATTTATGATTATATTATCAAAAAAATATTGAATGGAAACTGAGTTCTGAGCTCCTTGTTTTATATAGAATAAGCATATTTGAGTGCTGATAAAGTAAGTTATGTTTCTGTTTCTCTGTGTTTCCGGCCTCATCAGCAACTCTTTATCCACAAAGCCCTACTTTAAGAATGCTAATCCACGCTGTGCCCCTGAGATTGTCTGAGGCTTGGCAGGCACACCCTGCAAAGTGGCCATCAATGGAGAAGTGCTTTAAGAGCCCAGAGGGGTGTACGATTTCCATTCCAAATGAGCCGAGACTCTTTGTTTGTGAGTGTGTGTGTGTGTGTGTGTGTGTGTGTGTGTGTGTGTGTGTGTGTGTGTGTGTGTGTGTGTGTGTGTGTGTGTGTGTGTGTGTTTGTAGGTGTGGATGTGAGCCAACTTGCCAGTGTATCTTGAAAGTTTCTTTCTTTGTGTGTGTGTGTGTGTGTGTGTGTGTGTGTGTGTGTGTGTGTGTGTGTGTGTGTGTGTGTGTGTGTGTGTGTGTGTGTGTGTGTGTGTGTGTGTGTGTGTGTGTGTGTGTGTGTGTGTGTGTGTGTGTGTGTGTGTGTGTGTTGTTTATGGTGTTATACAGTAGCCTACTTTATCTGTTCTTGCCCAGGCTGTGCAGTAGTCTGTGCCCTCTGGGGTTGATAGAAGTCAGTGTAGTGTCACCAACACAGCGCTCTCTTTGTGTCTGTCCACTGATGGTCTGCTTTGTGCTGGAATGTTCCACGTGCCCCAGACCATTGTCATCCCTTGTAACAAGAACCCCCCTGTGTCTGTGTTGCTGTTTGCTGATTATTTCAAAACAAACAAAAAAATGCCTTTCAGACAGCGTCCTGCTCACGCAGGAGATGAATCAGAGAGAGAGAGAGAGAGAGAGAGAGAGAGAGAGAGAGAGAGAGAGAGAGACAGTCAAGCCCTGTGGATCCACTGAAATGTGTTTCAATGGAAAGCCCTAATATAATAATAATAATAATAATAATAATATAATAATAATAATATAATATAATAATAATGCCCTGTGTTTCAATGTCCACAGTAACGCAGACACAGTGTCTACCAACCAGCCATCACAATAAAAAAGGGATATATGAATAGGGTTGAATGATTGACCCCTGATGATAACAATCACAGCATCATAAATAAATAAAGGTAAAATAAAAATATTAACACTGCATCACAACTGAGTGTGAAATTGTTTCTATTGAATCGTGAGGACATTACAGACATTAATCAAATGCATTACCACTTTTACTAGTGGATTTTCATAAAAAATAATAACAAAGAAAGCAGAAGACTGAATGTGTGTTTTGATTATATTTTCCAGGTGTTCAATCAGGATCTAAGAAGTCTGGAATCCCTGCCCCCAGGGAGATCCCCCCCACCATGACCAGAGACCGCGTGTCGCTGAGGGACCAGTTGAGGACCTCCACGAACAAGAAGATGGTCCCCAGCGCCAGCACCTCCAGCCTGGCCACCCTAGCACCCAAGCACCAGCGCGGCTCCACCACCACAAAGCCCAGGATAGATGCTGAGGGCTCGGAGAGAGGCTTCCTGGAGTGCCAGATTAAGGAGCTGCTGGCTGAAGCCAAGGCGAAGGAGTTTGAGATCAGCAAGCTGAGGATGGAGCTGCAGCGCTGCCGGGGGAAAGCCTCATCTTCCTCGCCTCACAACACCCCCTCCACTCTACCTGAGGGTGCCCCCGAGCAGGGCCAAGGCCCATCCCAGCAGGCTACAGACGCCCAGGCCCTGGTTGGAGAGCTGAGGGAGAAGAACGGGAAGTTCCAGAGGGAGCTGGCGGCTCTGAGGGAGGAGAACCAGGTCCTGAAGGAGAAGCTTTTCTCCCTGGAGTCCTCGCCTGCCTCTCCTCTGTCCAACAACACTACCACCACCACCAGCCCCTCCAAGCCCTCCATCAATGGCCTCTCTTTAGACAACAACACCACTCCCCCAGCCAAGTCAGCCATACCCAGCCCACTCAAAACCTCAGTCTCCTCCAGCAGTGACATCACCAAAGGCTCGCCCTCGCCAGACTCCTCAGAGTTTGAGAAGATCCCGTTGCGGTCTGACTCAGTGAGCAGCAGCGATGGGGGCTGTGGTGGTGTGGGGAAGGGTCAGGGTCGCAACCCCTCAGTGGAGAGGCTGACGGAGCAGATACAGAAGATGGAGGAGAGTCAGCACAGCACAGCAGAGGAGCTCCAGGCCACACTACAGGAGCTGGCCGATCAGCAGCAGGTGGTCCAGGAGCTGACGGCTGAGAACGAGCGCTTGGCCCAGGAGAAGGGCCTCCTACAGACGTCGCTGCAGCAGCAAAGGGAGAGGGTGGAGCTGCTGGCCCAGAAGAACGAGGCCCTGGCCGGGAGGCTGCAGGAAGCAACCCAGGCCCAGAGCGGGGACGAGGACCGGGCAGCCGAGCTGGAGCAGCGCTACACTGACCTGGTGCAGAGCTCTCGATTCGAGAGGGAAAAGCTGGTGGACATCCAGCAGCAGCTGACGGGGAGCTTGAGGGCCCTAGAGCAGGAGCACCAGGAGGCCCAGGGGCAGGTGAGGTCCCTCAGAGAAGAGAGGGACGGCCTCCAGTGCCGGGTGGAGACGGAGGAGGAGGCCGGGGGTGAGATGACACGGGCGGCTGAGGAACACAAGGCAGCAGCGGACGCCCTGAGGGTGAAGAACGGACGGCTCAAAGCCCAGGTGGACATAGAGAGGCAGAAGGTTGGGGAACTGAAGGCCATGCAGAGTGCTGCGGACAGCACAGAGCTGCAGAGGCTGCTGAAGGTGGCCCACGCTGAGAGAGACAGACTGGAGGGGGAGGTAACAGGGCTACGGCAGGAGCTGCTACAGGCCCAGACCTACACTGAACACGCCCAGGGACTGCTGTCCAAGGTGGGTGGGATACCAAGCCATATAGAATAGAATAGAGTAGAAACTTTATTGCTCACCAAGGTGGGTGGGATACCAAGCTACAACTTATCCTCTGGCAGTGTGTAGCCCTAAATCGTCCTTTTACCTTCTTCAGTGTAGGCTGTAATTTATGGATCTTGTGGTTTATTATTCTACAGCAGTGGTCACCAACCTTTTCTGAGTCAAGATCACTTTCTGAGTCAAAATGCAAGCCGAGATCTACCGCTCAGATTATATATTTTTTTAATGACACAAGCCACAAATAATAACAACGCAAGCTTATCAAATATGCATTTTATGGCTTATAAAGTGTTCGAGGTCTATTTCTACAGTCTATGGCGCAAGGAAACTGCAGACACGGATCTTGGCTATCTGATTGGCCAGTGGTAGGCCTATACTGTAAGTGCACTTGATTTGCTCTTTGGGCCTGCCGGGAACACTTTGCCTTCCTGGCGGTAGGGCTTCTGGATCGAGTGCACCTACCGTCAACAGCGCAAAACAAGTTAAAAAAAATAGGATCGCAAGTCTTTATCGCTGGGTTTTTTACATAAATGTTTGGTGATCGACTAGGAATGGCTTGGAGATCACGATCGACCAGTTGGTGACAACTGTTTTACAGTATGTACAGGTAACTGCCAAAATAAAGGAAACACCAACATAGTGTCTTAATAGGGTTTTGTACCACCATAAGCCAGAACAGCTTCAATGCACCTTGGCATAGATTCTACACGTTTCTGGAGCTCTATTGAAGGGATGAAACACCATTCTTTCCTGAGAAATTCCCTCATTTGGTGTTTTGTTTTGTTGATAGTTGTGGAAAACGCTGTCTCAGGCACCGCTCCAGAATTTGAGTGTTCAATTGGGTTGAGATCTGGTGACTAAGTGACCATGGCATATGGTTTACATAGTTTTCATGCTCATCAAACCACTTGTGCCCTGTTGATGGGGGCATTATCGTCCTATGGGGAGGGGCATAGCCACGGTTGCCAAAATAATGGCCTGCCCAGCATTTTTATACATGACCCTAAGCATGATGGGATTTTAATTGCTTCATGAACTTAGGATACACAGCTGTGTGGAAGCACCTGCTTTCAATATACTTTGTATCACTCATTTACTCAAGCTTTTCCATTATTTTGACAGTTACCTGTACATTGCATTCGGAAAGTATTCAGACCCCTTGACATTTTCCACATTTTGTTACGTTACAGCCTTATTCTGAAATGTATTAAATTGTATTTTTCCCTCATCAATCTGCACACAATACCCCACAATGACAAAGCAAAAACAGGTTTTTAGATTTTTTTGCAAATTTATAAAAAATGTAAAACTGAAATATCACATTTACATCAGTATTCAGACCCTTTGTTGAAGCAACTTTGGCGGAGATTACAGCCTTGAGTCTTCTTGGGTATGACACTACAAGCTTGGCACACCTGTATTTGGGGAGTTTCTCCCATTCTTCTCTGCAGATCCTCTCAAGCTCTTGTCAGGTTGGATGAGGAGCATCGCTACACAGCTATTTTCAGGTCTCTCCAGAGAGAGTCCGGGCTCTGACCGAGCCAATCAAGGACATTCAGAGACTTGTCCCGAAGCCACTTCTGCTTTGTCTTGGCTGTGTGCTTAGGGTTGTTGTCCTGTTGGAAGGTGAACCTTCGCCCCAGTCTGAGGTCCTGAGCGCTCTGTAGCTGGTTTTCCTCAAGGATCTCTCTGTACTTTTCTCCGTTTATCTTTGCCTCGATCCTGACTAGTCTTCCAGTCCCTGCCGCTGAAAACATCCCCACAGCATGATGCTGCCACCACCATGCTTCACCATAGGGATGGTGCCAGGTTTCCTCCAGACGTGATGCTTGGCATTCAGGCCAAATAGTTCAATCTAGGTTTCATCAGACCAGAGAATCTTGTTTCTCAGGGTCTGAGAGTCCTCTAGGTGCTTTTTGTCAAACTCCAAGCAGGCTGTCGTGCGTTTTACTGAGGAGTGGCTTCCATCTGGCCACTCTATCATAAAGACCTGATTGGTGGAGTGCTGCAGAGATGGTTTTATAATAATAATAATAATAATATATGCCATTTAGCAGACGCTTTTATCCAAAGCGACTTACAGTCATGTGTGCATACATTCTACGTATGGGTGGTCCCGGGAATCGAACCCACTACCCTGGCGTTACAAGCGCCATGCTCTACCAACTGAGCTACAGAAGGACCTTCCTTCTGGAAGGTTCTCCCATCTCTACAGAGGAACTTTTGAGCACTGTCAGAATGACCATTGGGTTCTTGGTCACCTCCCTGACCAAGGCACTTCTCAGTTTGGCCGGGTGTTCAGCTCTAGGACGAGTCTTGGTGGTTCCAAACTTCTTCCATTTAAGAATGATGGACGCCACTGTTCTTGGGGAGCTTCAATGCTGCAGAAATGTGTTTGTACCCTTCCCCAGATTTGTGCCTCGACACAATCCTGTCTTGATTATTCCTTCGACCTCATGGCTTGGTTTTTGCTCTGACATGCACTGTCAACTGTGGGACCTTATATAGACAGGTGTGTGCATTTCCAAATCATGTCCAATCAATTGAATTTACCATAGGTGGACTTCAATCAAGATGTAGAAACATCTCAAGGATGATCATGGGAACAGGATGCCCCTGAGTTCAATTTTGAGTCTCATATCAAAGGGCCTGAATACGTATGTAAATAAGGTATTTCTGTTTTTAATTTGTAATACAGTTGCAAAAATGTCGCTTTGTCTGGGATTGGCAGATGCCAGGAGAACACTACCTGCCCCAATGCATAGTGCCAACTGTAAAGTTTGGAGGAGGAAGAATAATGTTCTGGGGCTGTTTTTCATGGTTCAGGCTTGGCCCCTTAGTTCCAGTGAAGGGAAATCTTCTTATTTTTTTGTCCTAAGACAATTACAGTTTCAAGATACAATACTTGCAAATATGTACAGTTCAATAGGGAGAAAACACAAAAACTAAATTAAATAGCAAAGATATAAACAACAGGATGAATAAGGACAAAACCAAACAAATGAAAAACAAATAGGTTTCAGTATTTACAAATTAAATCGACCTATTCAAATGTCAATCTCAAAGGCTAACAACCCAGAGCCACATAGGAATATAAAAATTAGACAGAGCAGGGCAATCCCATCACCCATCCACAAGACCAAACATAGTTGTTAAATTAGGTTAGGTGAAGGGAAATCTTAACACTACAGCATACAATGACATTTTAGACAATTCTGTGCTTCCAACTTTGTGGAAACAGTTTGGGGAAGGCCCTTTCCTGTTTCAGCATGACAATGCCCCCGTGGGAGGACGCATGGCTCCCGACGTTCGTCTCTCCTGAGTTCGCACAGGAGTTGCAGCGATGGGACAAGACTGTAACTACCAATTGGATATCATGAAATTGGATAAAAGGGGGTATAAAGTACACAAAAAACAACAACAAAAAAAGAAAATGCCCCCGTGCACAAAGTGAGGTTCACACAGATCGGTGTGGAAGAACTTGACTGGCCCTGACCTCACCAAATCAATCACCTTTGGGATGAATTGGAACGCCGACTGCGAGCCAAGCCTAATCGTCCAACATCAGTGCCAGAGCTCACTAATGCTCTTGTGGCTATGAATATGTTAGTAAACCGTTGTATAAAAGTGATAATGCACTCGAAGCCGGTGTTTGGAGGATATACAGTATTTTTCGGAAAGTATTCAGACCCCTTCTTTTTTTCACATTTTGTTATGTTACAGCCTTATTCTAAAATGGATTAAGTAAAACATGTTCCTCATCAATCTACACACAATATCCAAAAATGACAAAGTGAAAACAGTTTTTTGGAAATTTTGACAAATGTTTTAAAAATAAGGAACAGAAATATCTTATTTACATAAGTATTCAAACCCTTTGCTATTAGACTCGAAATTGAGCTCAAGTGCCATCCTCTCTCTATTAATCATCCTTGAGATGTTTCTAGATATTGATTGGAGTCCACCTGTGGTAGATTCAATTGATGGGACATGATTTGGAAAGGCACAGTGTATATAAGGTCTTACAGTTGACAGTGCATGTCAGAGAAAAATCAAGCCATGAGGTCAAAGGAACTGTCCGTAGAGCTCCGAAACAGGATTGTGTTGAGGCACAGATCTGGGGAAGGACACCAAAACATGTCTGCAGCATTGAAGGTCCCCAAGAACAATTTAACCTCTGAGATATCAGACTACAGTTATACACAATACCTCGTCTGCCATGATGGTTTAAATTAAATATTGTATTGCTAGTGAAGAGAAGCTTTGTGATAGTTCAGGACTTTCCCCCACCACTCTCCAGCATATGAGCTGATGTTCAATGAAATTGTTTTCATCTGCTTGTAGGTTCAGAAAGCCTGAGTGAGCAGTGGTTTCAACATCACAACATCACACTAATGGACTCTGTGCCGAGTAGTGCCCACACTGGGGTGATCCAGTCAGGGCAGTCTTGGGTTAAAATAGTATTTGTTTGTAGTGTATCAGGAAGTTTATTAGCTACAGCAGGAGACAATGGCTTTAGACACTTAACTGTAAAATCAATGAGTCATCATCACCTGTTTACCCAGCAGCCAGTTACACTGTAGTGTAGGGTAGGCTATCAAAATGGCTTTGGAGGAGATCCTGCTAGGCTATTGTGTCAATGAGTCTCTGTAGACACTGGCAGGGCTGATGTCCAACAGCTTTTATCATCTTTTTTTACTACGTCAGACTAGAAGGGCGTATTAGCAGGTACAGTCACGGAGTCATATGTAGATAGATCTAAGGCTCTGCTTACAGTAATGGGCCCATTGATGGACCAACTAACCAATCATGTCAGCTATACATGTGACTAACCAATCAGATGGTCTCCTACTATGTCCCAGGTGGAGGCTGAGTGCCAGCAGGTGGCAGAGCGAGCCGGGAGCCGGGAGGAGGAGCTGAGTGGCCGGGTCAGTGCCCTAGAGAATGGGGGTCGGCAGGCCGACGGCCAGATCAAGGACCTGAAGGAGACCATTTTTGAGCTGGAGGACCAGGTGGAGCAGCAGAGGGCTGTCCACCTCCACACCAACCAGACCATCCTGGACCTAGAGAGTATGTTCACTAGTGTATATATCATCAGTCTACTACTGTACTACTCTACCTCCTCCATCCTAACTTTTACTTGTTATAGGAGCACAGCACCCCTAAGCACATAGGGACGATTTCCCTGGCCCAGATTAAGCCAACACCTGGACTAAATATGTGTAGCGGTATGCATTGTTTGAGTCCTTTTATTTGGTCAGTGGTGAGGCTTGCGACACATAGATTAAGTATGAGTTATGGATATAAAGTTGAAGTCAGAAGTTTACATACACCTTAGCCAAATACATTTAAACTCGGTTTTTCACAATTCCTGACATTTCATCCTAGTAAAAATTCCCTGTCTTAGGTCAGTTAGGAGCCTCCCCCTTTTTCTTCTAAACATAGCGATGGTCATTATGACCAAACAGTTCTATTTTTGTTTCATCAGACCAGAGGACATTTCTCAAAAAAGTGCGATCTTTGTCCCCATGTGCAGTTGCAAACCGTAATCTGGCTTTTTTATGACGGTTTTGGAGCTGTTGCTTCTTCCTTGCTGAGAGGCCTTTCAGGTTATATCGATATAGGACTTGTTTTACTGTGGATATAGATACTTTTATACCTGTTTCCTCCAACATCTTCACAAGATCCTTTGCTGTTGTTCTGGGATTGATTTGCACTTTTTGCACCAGAGTTCGTTCATCTCTAGGAGACAGAACGCTTCCTGAGCGGTTTGATGGCTGCGTGGTCCCATGGTGTTTATACTTGCGTACTATTGTTTGTACAGATGAATGTGGTACCTTCAGGCGTTTGGAAATTGCTCCCAAGAATGAACCAGACTTGTGGAGGTCTATAATTTATTTTCTGAGGTCTTTTGGTTTTCCCATGATGTCAAGCAAAAAGAGGCACTGAGTTTGAAGGTAGGCCTTGAAGTAGGCCTTGAAATACATCCACAGGTACACCTACAATTGACTCAAATGATGTCACTTAGCCTATCAGAAGCTTCTAAAGCCATGACATCATTTTCTGGAATTTTCCAAGCTGTTTAAAGGCACAGTCAACTTAGTGTATGTAAACTTCTGACCCACTGGAATTGTGATACAGTGAACTATAAGTGAAATAATCTGTCTGTAAACAATTGTTGGGAAAATGATTTGTGTCATGCACAAAGTAGATGTCCTAACAAACTTGCAAAAACTATAGTTTGTTAACAAGAAATTTGTGGAGTGGTTAAAAAACAAGTTTTAATGACTCCAACCAAAGTGTATGCAAACATCCGACTTCAACTGTAGCAATGCAGATTTAACTGATAGCAGGCTCATAATAACCATACTATATAATGAGAAAGACATTTTGAATGGATATAAATTATCCCTGTAGTTCCACTGGTAAAAGAGGTTAGATTTACCGAATGTATTTATTTATCAGACTAAGAAATGGTTGCAGCAATGGCTTTGTTTATGATATGTGTCTTTCGCAGATGTATTCTGTGGTTGATGTTCTCAAAGTAATGATGTATTTATCTTTCTTTACAGACCAGCTCAAGAAGCTGGAGGAGCAGAAGGCTGAAGTGGAGAGGCAGCTGAAGATCTTGAGTAAGCAGATGAAGGTAGGAGTGATCTGACTGTTAGTGGTTATATACTTTCAGGTGGTTTGCTGGTGGTCAAGATGGTCAAGGTTTGTGACTCCTATGATGCAAAGAGAATCACAATCCTCATATGGTATAGTGTGTGTGTGTGTGTGTGTGTGTGTGTGTGTGTGTGTGTGTGTGTGTGTGTGTGTGTGTGTGTGTGTGTGTGTGTGTGTGTGTGTGTGTGTGTGTGTGTGCATTTGTGTGCATTTGTGTGCATTTGTGTGTGTGTGTGCATTTGTGTGTGTGCGTATTTATGTGTGTTTGTGTTCAGGATGAGACGGAGGAGTGGCGACGGTTCCAGGCAGACCTCCAGACAGCCGTAGTGGTGGCCAACGACATCAAGGTGGAGGCCCAGCAGGAGATCCGCTCTCTGAGGAGGAGGTTACAGGAGGAGCAGGGTCGCAGCGCAAAGCTCTCCTCAGACCTGGAGCAGCTGCAGGGAGTCAGGTACGTACCGTATGGCTGGGAGCGTTTAGTACCTACAGCAGTACTATTCAATTACGGTCCTGGAGGGCCGAAACACTTCTGGTTTTTGTTTCTCCCTGAATGTACTCATCTGATGTTCCAGGTCTAAATCAGCACCTTATGAGATAGGAAGAATGTAACCCAGAAGTGTAATTGGTCTAAAGGGTCCAGATTTGAATAGCCCTGACCTACAGTATACCTCCCCTACTACTCCCTCTGTTTCTATCCAACCTCCTCTCCCTTCCCCTAGCCTTTCCCCTCTTGCTCCCTCTTAGCACTGGGCCTCTCTCTATCCTAGCTAACACACTCTGTCCTGGAGCTGCAGCTACTATAAGGCTTGCCATATCCAACTGATGGTGTGAGTGTTCAATGTAGTAGTCAGATTCATATATCATGCAGTGTGGGAGGCTATAGCCGAGCTGGAAGGAACCATTTGTATTTCCATATGCCATTAATCGGTTCCCTTTTAAATATTTTAAGAAGCTACCCCAAAATTCTGATTTGATGTCATGGTAGCTTATGATGTTCAGCATTTTTGGGGTGGGGGATGCATAGAAACGAGGTGACGCTAGCTGCCAATTTAGGATATGATTCACCATTAAGTCCAATAATAATAATATCTTAATAGCCTCAAATCCTGGGATTTTGGGGGGCTTCAAATCCTGGGCTTTGGCAAACCTTGCTAATAGAGGATTAGCAGTCAGTCTCCTCTCATGCATTATCTTGGTCTGTCTATCTGGTTCCTGCTGCAAATACACTGACTGCTCTATCAGTCTGTCTACCACTCACCACCACCGATTGTAACACAGTGGACCAGCAATTGACCCTAGCACTTCACTGAGACAAGCTGTTTTATCGGCGTAGTGTAGCACTAATATAGTGGCCTAAGCTCTGCCTAGAAATGCTGCCGCCCAGACTGCACTGACGGCAGCACTAAACTGTTTGAGTCGGTTCTCTTCAAAACATAAAATGAGACAGACACTTTAGGGGCCATAGCATCATTCCTCTGTTTTGTTTCATGTGGCTACCTGTACACCATGGTCTGTGCTGCCAGGGACGTGATTGGAAAGAGAAAGGGGGATATCTAGTCAGTTGTACAACTGAATGCATTCAACTGAAATGTGTCTTCTGCATTTAACCCAACCCCTCTGAATCAGAGAGGTGCGGGGGGCTGCCTTAATCCACATCCACATCTTCGGCTCCCGGGGAACACTGGGTTTAACTGCCTTGCTCAGGGACAGAACAACATATTTTTTACCCTGTCACCTCAGGGATTCAATCCAGCAACCTTTCGGTTACTGGCCCAACGCTCTAAACACTAGGCTACCTGCCATAATTGGTTGGTTTGTTGATGAAAAGCTCAGCCTATTGGTCCTGTGTCTTGTGTGCAGTGACAGTGGCAGTGACAGTATGATGAGAGGCAAATTAGGCTAGTATTGTTAGTATTACAGAGCTCATCAGTTAGTTTCTAATATAGCTGGCCTGACATAAAACATGTAAACGTGTCATTTAGAACGTAAAGAAGAATGCGGTATTTTACTTTACTTTCCCCGTACGTACTTGGGACGTACCAGACCAGAAGCTCCCCTCCTCCCTGAGATCGTTCGTTCTCTCAAGGATGTCCCCCTCTCAGACATGGCTCCTTATAGAAAGCCCAGGTGAGTCCACTGCACTGCCAGCTCAGTGAATGATGCCTTTAGAGGGAATGCTACTGCTGATCTAGAACTGCTGATTTTCCTTCCTACTGCTTCCTGCTGCTTCCTACTGCTTCCTGCTGATTGTCTGTCTGACTGTCTGGCAGCTGCACAAACTATCTATCAGCTGCCTGTGTCCTTTCATTTGAGTGGGCTGGGGTTTGCTTCGCTTAATTAAATAAAAAAAATGCTACTAAAATGTTATTTTGGTACATGGCGCCACCTGCTGTTCTGTTGAATCAATCCTTTATCTCGTCTCTCGGTTTCTCTGGAGAATTGTCTAGTAGTATGACACGGCATAATTTGTACTCATGCTATCATCTGCTTTATTAACTAAACAACATTTGGTCTGTATAGCATTGTATACTGATCGCAGAGACATATAGACAGATTTGATTTCATTAGCCAGCTAAGAGACACATGGAGAGAGGGACAGACAGAGGAAATAGCCTTTATTGCTATAGTGACTTTAGAGAAATAAACCACTCTGGCTGTGCTATGTCCAGTTGGGGTCTTAAACAAATTACAGGTAGACAAGTACATGGCTTTTTAAGAGGGTATATTCTCTATTTATTTCAACTCATGTTGTCTCTGGTTTCGGTCTTGTTTTTCAGACTTGGGGCTGGAGCCAGTTTTGATACCAAGACTGCAGTAGAGGGGCGGTAGAAAAGTCCAACCACAACACATCTGGACCCTCTGAAGACAGACTGACAGTATTATTGTACAGAGTTTCTTTATTCAGTATTACCATAAAAACAGTTATGTGGTATGTAATTCTGATGGGTTTATTAGCAAGGTTGGTTTACCAGACAGACAGAGTCAGACTGTGGTTTACTTTTAATCCAATCTATTGTGAAACAGCACATGGCTGCCAAATTAACACATATTTGTTTGTGAAATCTTTCTAAAATGCTGTACACCTTTTTATCTGTATTGTTTGCAGTGCTTTCAGATGTATTTGTGTTGATGAATCTCTCCTCTCTGTCGGTCAAGAGAGGGGACTGATGATAAGATAGGAGGGGTTTCTGTTACTGATTCCTATTTGCTTTTGTGCCTTTTAGACACTTAAATTGCCTCAGTGGTGAATTTTCACTTACTCAATGTGTTGCTAAAGAAGAGTCACTGATTTGTTAAGAAAACAAATGATGAGAATGAGACATATTTTTGTTCAGTTCTCTGAAAAAAACTGGAGACAAAACAGTCTGTTTATCAGCTGTACGCTGCCAGTTATCATTATGAGTCAGATTATTTTATTCTGTTAGGCTTCATTACTTTGTTTCAGGCCAAGTGCAACTTAAAAAAGCTAAACATTAAAAATGTCAAGTTATTTTTGTTGATCACAGCTGGTTTTATTGGTCTTTTGGTTTATAATTGTTCTAGTAAGTTGTGCATCTGTGGTTATTATTATGATCCGTTTCATATAACTGACCATTTGGACTATCTGTTACTTCAAAAAGTGCTTGGATGATATTGACGTGTTTTTATGGTAATAATCAACAATCAGTTAACTTTAGAGTATTCACGGCTACTTAGATGCAGACATGTACTGTAGTGTAGTTGGAAGGGGAAAACAATATTTTAGCATACATTTTCATTGGGTATTTCATTTGCACCTTGTGTTAAAAATCTGGATCCGATAATGTGGTGTGATAATGTATCTCTAGATGGCGTTATTTACCAGAATATCAAGAATGACAAAACATCAATTACCTGCGCTGGTCAGTAGTCCTACGTTGTGTGTGTAATCACTGAGCTACAGTTGAAGTCCAGCTCACCAGTTTGAGTTCTGCCTACAGACAACAACACTGAACCACAGACAGTATATTATTACATTATCACTGGTCATTATCACGTTATCACTAATAATGTCCTCTCAGGAAGGACACTGTGAATTTAAGCCATAAGGGTAATCAACTGCTGATCACTGACCAATTCAAACAGTCCTCTGCCTCAGATTTACAGCCGTGCCTAAAACTCATTAGGAACTGGCCTAACTCATCACAATGTCCTGTAGTTCTATAGGCCATAATATTCCACTCTGAACTTCAGGGAGCTAAAAGCATTGTGAAGGTTTTATCACTCATTCTGAAGTATTTCTAATGCAACCACATCAGGTCAAATAAAAAGCCTCTCATTTCTGATTACTGCTTCAGGGTAAACGTCAGATCGTTGAAGTGATGCTGGCGTCGTGACACCCATTAGAAGTGTATAATGACCAACTGCCATCCTGTAAACCTCAGGTTATAGTGATTATTATTACCTAGTAACAGGACTATTCAGTAGATGCAGTCATACACAAGCCATTGTTTTCGACCAGAGACAGATAGATGTGCTGGTTAAGTTTAACTTTGAGTACTATCGATATTGCCAAAAAAGGCCACCTCATCGTAAGACATATGGTGCTAACTGTGTTGATTTCCTTTTCTCTGCCTTTGATTTAAAGCCATGCTCAACAGTTCAACAAGTGAATGTGCAACCGTTTGGTGTGTTATTTTCGGTGAAATCTTATTGAGACTTGGACTCTGGTTTTAATACCTGTGACATATCTAAAATACAATACTATTTATCTAGAGAAAAAGTCATTATAATGTGTTTGTCTGTCTGTTTAAAAGTATTTTGTATTTGTTCATTGGAAAGTCAATAAATGAAATGACTCTAGTCTTGACTTTGTTTGCATGCATTTGTTTGAGGCCACTGTCTTTGGGAGGTTGACATTACAGTAGTTCTGCTTCCTCCTCACCAGTTTCCTTACTTCAGTTCTCTTCTCAGCCCTTCCATATCCATCCATCAGTGACAATACTCCCTCAGGCTCTCTCTGTTCATAATCTGCAGTCTAATGTCCATAAGGAAAGGATGGAGTAAACTTTGTACATACTTTTTGTTGCAGTTCGGGTGTTGTTGCGTAAAATTAGACCCAGTTATTGACTTTCACATGTGGAACTTGTACGTAATCATACAAAATATGCTTCTGATCTATTGAGCAAATATTACATGGAACAGCCAATGCACTGGGCGAACATCATCATTACCTTGCTTTAGATCATCGAGTAATCTCTAAACCATTGTTCCGACAACACCCAAGTAAAATACAATGTCATGTTATTTAACACATGCGGCCAATACAACTGGTGTAGACTTTACAGTGAAATGCTTGATTATAACCACTTAGTAAACCAATGTAATGATAAGAATCCCTGATAAGGTATAGACTACAGCCACACACACACACATCTGCCATCCTCTTAAATAAAACAGCGCTCCTACCTGCTACAGTATGTGTTGTGCCATTTTGTACTGTGAGCATCTCTTTCCCCTTGTCTCTCTCAGGTTGTTGCGTGGCGACTCTGAGAGTTTGTCGGAATCAGACGGCAGTCCTCACTGGTGTGGCATCTCTATGACCCAGACCACCCAGACACCGCCCACCTCCTTATCAATCAACACCAACAGCAATGCTGCCTCCTCACCCTCGGAGCCCGGAGCCACCGTCAAATCGCTCATCAAGTCCTTTGACACAGCAGTACAGAGTGAGCACAGAGCATCCCTCCTTCTCACGCCTCCACACAGACCAGCAGACCTGAGTTAAAATAATATTTCAAAGTTCTTTGGGCGTTTGATTGCACCTGCTTGGAGTGCCGGGTGGGGGATTGCACTTTTGTGACTATTCCTTTGGTTCCATTGCACTAAGCAAGTTCAATCAAGCACAGATGACTGGCCGACATGCTGTTTAGGGGAAACATTCTTGGCTTAGCAGCAGTGATAGAGAAGGAACCCTTACCAATAACATCATACTTAAACAGTCTAACCTTGGAGGACTGTTTGCTTAACAAGGTGTAAAAGATAGTCGTAGGAGTCCATGGGACATAATCATGGAATACGGTATCAATTGATCACTTCCTCATTCACTTTCCACTTAAACGTCCACCCCGTGGCTTGGCTATTGTACACTCATGTGTTGAGCATTTCAGATGGACCTGGCCCTGGACACACGGTACAGATACACTCCTCACCTAGAAGCCTTCTAAGTGGGATCCCTGTCCGCACAGCACCCGCAGCTGCAGTCTCCCCCATTCAGGTACAGTACAGGTCCTCTTCAGTATGCACTACAATATCAACCAATGTGTTATAACAGTTTGTTACCGAATTATCTATAAACTAATAATTAATCATTTATAAACTAGCTACTTAATACCTTTATAAAGCCATTAAGTAAAGTATGTCTGGGACATGAATTGGACTGTTAAAAGTCTGTTTTGTTTTGGATAGAGGCATTTGTCTATCAAACCACTCTCAAAGACACTGGAGAAAAGGATCAACCATGGAGATTTCTCTCATCCAGGTAAGTGACACACTCCGTAGAGAAAACAAGTACAGATGTACTGTATGATCTTAGTTTGAGCCAGTTTGCTACAGCAGGAAAAGAATCCTGCAGCAACAGGAAATGTGTATTATCATTAATGGAAAATTTGCAAGGGTTTATACATTTTAAGTTAGGGCAAATTAAGTCTGAAATGTAAAGTGGAAGTTACAAAGTTTGTAAGCCTTTTTAAACCTTGAATACACTACAAGTTAGCATTCTCCACAACAAAAGAGTGATCAAATTAAGATCCTACATCTGTAGAAACAGTATCAGAGTATAGATCTAACTAATCCTGCAGACAGCAGTCCCATCTTTTTGATGAAGTGCATTGTGACTGAACATTAGCTTTGAATGACTCATTGCTCTGACCAAGGATTGGCCAATGACTCAAACTCAAATGTCTACTCTGATTAGCCTAGTTTTTTTGTTCAGTTGAAACAGTGCATGTTTAGTTGGAACCACAGCTGCATTATGTTACTTGAGTAAAGAAATGGGAGAATATGTGAACATTTTCTTTCATCTCCCTTTTGGGGATTGAACTTTGAGAAACTAGAGTTTATTTTGCCAAATGACAGCAAAAAGGAGAGCACATTTATGTAGTTCTACTACACCCAAACAATTTAATCACCAACTATACCACTGCATAATATAACCTAATTTGGTATTTGGCCTTGTTCTATTATGTTCAGATCAGTAGTATTCTGTGGGCCAGAGAGATTTCAGGGGGAGGAAGAGACCATGGCCTTCCAGTGAAATATGCGCTTTCTCTCACTGTCCACGTCTCCCTTCCTCCCTGTTTCCTGATGTTGTGTTTCCCAGATAAGTACGGGGGCTCTGGGGATGAGCTGAAGCCCAGCAGCCTTATGAGGAAAAGTCCTTCCCTGGAGTCGGTCATCAAGTCCCCAGCAACCCTCAGCAGCTGCAGCCACTACATGAGCTACAACAGGAACAACAGCAAGCTCAGGTGGGCCCTCCATCCTGGAGACACACTCAGAGGCACTCTGGCACAAAAACTAATACACACGTATGTACACTCCCTTTCAAAAGTTTGGGGTCACTTAGAAATGTCCTTGTTTTTGAAAGACAAACACGTTTTTTTTGTCCATTAAAAAACATCAAATTGATCAGAAATACAGTGTAGACATTGTTAATGTTGTAAATGACTATTGTAGCTGGAAACAGCTGATTTTTAATGGAATATCTACATAGGGGTACAGAGGCCCATTATCAGCAACCATCACTCCTGTGTTCCAATGGCATGTAGTGTTAGCTTATCCAAGTTTATAATTTTAAAAGGCTAATTGATCATTATAAAACCCTTTTGCAATTATGTTAGCACAGCTGAAAACTGTTGTTCTGATTAAAGAAGCAATAAAACTGGCCTTTGTTAGACTAGTTGAGTATCTGGAGCATCAGCATGTGTGGGTTCGATTACAGGCTCAAAATGGCCAGAAACAAAGAACTTCCTTCTGAAACTCGTTAGTCTATTCTGTTCTGAGAAATGAAGGCTATTCCATTCAAGAAATTGCCAAGAAATTGAAGATCTGATACAACGCTGTGTACTACTCCCTTCACAGAACAGTGCAAATTGTCTCTAACCAAAATAGAAAGAGTGGGAGGCCCCGGTGCACAACTGAGTAAGAGGACAAGTACATTAGAGTGTCTAGTTTGAGAAACACACGCCTCACAAGTCCTCAACTGGCAGCCTCATTAAATAGTACCCGCAAAACACCAGTCTCAACGTCAACAGTGAAGAGGCGGGACCTTCTAGGCAACATCCCAGATGCTTTTCTTTTCAAAAGCAAGGACATCTAAGTGACCCGAAACTTTTGAACGGTAGTGTACCTGTGCTTGTGCAGACTTTAGTTAACAGTACTGTTCTTGCTACTACAAAGTAAAGTACGAATACAGAGAAAGTATTATAGAGAAAGAAAGCTCACAACTCCAGAGACTTTCATGAATCACCTGTAACATCACACATCACCACCGTTCTATACACATAGAGTAGATGACACACACTTACACACCCCTACACACCTTCATACACATTCATACCGATAGATCTTAACAGTATACTCAGTGACACAGTTTCAACTGAATTCGATTCACTGTTAGATCAGTGATGAACTGGGAGAGGATTACAGTAGGGTCACTGAACATATCTGTATATATCACCTGATTGCCCCAGTTTTTACTGGCTGCCATTGTTTATCTTGAGCTAATGACAAAGATGCATAATTAATGTGATATCGAGGGTGACCCAATGTTCTACTATTAAAATCTCATCACACACAACACACACACACACACTAGATTGTGCATGTGAAAATGTTTGTTGCTCCTTGTTATTGTTTTCTCCACAGTATGTCACTCCAGTGAATTCATACACAGGCTTTTCGACAGCAACATTTGTTAAGACAATTCCCGACTCCCCAAGCTACAGTATGTTGTGACTCACAGCATGTGTTTCATGTTGACCATGTTGCTAAGTGAGAGCAATGACCAGGGTGTCTCCTGATGTTCCCATGGCCACAGAGACTACTCTTCTCTGATTAGCTTTCATTATGACAGCCCAGGGGATCACATCAGCTCCAGGGTGTGTGTGTGTGTGTGTGTGTGTGTGTGTGTGTGTGTGTGTGTGTGTGTGTGTGTGGGTGTGTGTGTGTGTGTGTGTGTGTGTGTGTGTGTGTGTGTGTGTGTGTGTGTGTGTGTGTGTGTGTGTGTGTGTGTGTGTGTGTGTGTGTGTGTGTGTGTGTGTGTGTGTGTGTGTGTGTGTGCGTGCGTGCGTGCGTGCGTGCGTGCGTGCGTGCGTGCGTGCGTGCGTGCGTGCGTGCGTGCGTGCGTGCGTGCGTGCGTGCGTGCGTGTATTTGAATGCACGTGTGTGTGTGTGTGAGGTTGATGTAAGGTTGCTGATTTTATGAGGATACACGTCCCCACACACAGGTCAGATGTCATAACATTACTGTTGTTTCCTTCTCCATCCATGGCTGTGGTGTCTGTCCCTGGTGTCAGTATGGAAAGAAAGGACCCCTTGGCTGCACTGGCGCGGGAGTACGGGGGTTCTAAGAGGAACGCGCTACTGAAGTGGTGCCAGATGAAAACAGAAGGCTATCCGGTAAGGGCCCTGGGTCAGAGACTCAAATCATAACCTCATCTCCCTCTCTCTCACTCGCTCTCCCGTTCTCCTTTCTCTCTCACTCGTTCTCTCTTTTCCTATCTCGCTCTCTCTAGATTTCAGGCACCCAAAAATTGCATACATTATAGAGGCCATACTGTGCAGTGAATGTTCCTTCAATCCAAGGTTTGGTGGGTAACACTTTAGTATAGGGAAGCCATCTTAAAGATGGAGACTTCTAAGTATTTTTTAAACCTCCCGCATTGGGCTGGATGTGTCAATGTGTAGTTTATATAGTACATACATAATCTATGAGCAGAATTACTGTCACCTCAATTAGCCACAAAATCCCTAGTTTGAAAACAACTGTTTGGCATGCCCCCTAGCAATTTAAGTTCAATCAATAAACTTCAGGCCCTCGCCATATGTGGGGTGACAGCTAGCAAGATGCACATGATGCACCCACAGCAGTGCGAGAGAAAGAGAGTAATGACGCCGTGCACATATCTACACATATTTGACGTAGTACTCAATTTTCAGGGTCCACTTTTGGCTCGTAAGCGCTACTTTGAGAACTACTGGCTAAAAAGTATACGAAAGTATCCGAGAATTCCTTTTCAGTACTATGTCCTTATTAGTCTCACATTGAGACAGCTTACTAAGAATCTCTTGGTTTTATAACTGGCTCTTTATTAAATACTGTTATGTCTAACAATGGGGTTCTTAAGATTGGCCAGTAACACATGACTTTTTGAGGTTTTAGGCTGTTTTGACATAATAGCTTGCTGTGTTTATAGACAAACCATCGCCTCACCTGTCCTCACTGTGTGCCTAATAAGATGATATCATCAATGTCAGAAAATCAAAGAAAAGTGATTCAGCTCAAAGAATACAGCAGAATTGATCAAATCAAATCAAAGTGTATTGGTCACCCACACAGATTTGCAGATCTAAACAGGAAATAAAAAAATAACAATCCAAGTAAAGTGAGCATGTATGAGAATCCAGAATGTAAATATGTGGTGTGTATAGACCGTATATAATTTGGAGGGAAATAGTAGGTATATTAGGATGAGCTATGTCGAGAATACAGTATATACATACACAGTGAGTAAACAACAGTATATAAACTAAATATGAGGTGACCAGCGTGCAATGACTCTATTAACATGGGGCATTAGTCTCAAGGTGCAGTGCCGGACGGTAGTCGGCTGGTGACAGTGTCTAAGGTGCCAGGCAGAGTACCAGGCGGTGATGCAGCCTGACAGAATGGTCTCAATGGTGTATTTGTAGAATTTTGTGAGAGTCTTAGGGGCCATGACAAATTTCTTCAGCCACCTGAGGTTGAAGAGGCGATATTATGCCTTCTTCACCACGGTGTTGGTGTGGTGGCACCATTTCAAGTCCTCAGTGATGTGCTCGCCTAGGAAGCTTTTGACCCTCTCCACTGTAGCCCCGTCGATGAGGATGGGGGCGGGCTCTCTCTTCTGTCTCCTGTAGTCCACAAGTCAACGATCAGCTCCTGAGTTCCATGATCACCTGATGTGTGTTTACGGAACTGGCGTGTAAACGCAAGTGTGTGTGTGTGTGTGCGCGCTTGTGTGAATTTGTGTGCACGTGTGTGTCTGAGCAGACATGTAAGTGATAGCGTGCATGAGCGTGAATATGTGTGTTCCCTTTCTAGGCCCTGTGTCCAACGTCCATTGCACTCACATTCACCTGGCTTAGCCTTCCGCTAATAGCCAGTTTTAGGAGCCCATTAAGCCCAGTGGCATTAGTACTGGGTCTCTATGATGTGATCCATGTGTGAGGGCCAGTGTGCCGTGCCAGGCCAGCTAATGTAGCTAACACTCTCAGAGGGGATATTGGTTTGAGCCGGTAAACAAAAGCTAAGGAATGAGGTTGGGGGTCTGCCTGGTCTCTGCACCATTCTGTTCTCCCTCTTAGCTACATTCCATCGCAGTATGGGGTGTGCTAGCTAGCTTACAGTAGCACCAAGTCTGCAACTGAAATAGCACCCTAGGGAATAGTCCAGGGGTTTGACTTCAGTCAATTGACAGACTACTGTACCTTGCTCGACCAAGCAGAGAGCCTTAGGGCAATACGTGTGTTAAGACAAGTTTAAAGGTGACTTTACGGCAAAACATGTCCTAGCTTTACTTACGTCTGATAAATGGTCCCTGATAAATGGTCAGAAATGATTGGATGAGTTTTCAGATCAATTGTTCCTGTTTTCAGGCACGTTGGATTGTGAACTTTGAGTCATCCCTCCACCCTGTGCTACCTTCATGCCCTCTCCCTGGCCTGGTTGCACAGTGTTCCAGTGGTACTTTTTTTCATCATTCTGACTCCATGCCTGTGTTCCTAACACACTGCAAATCCTCTGTGATGAAAACAGGAGACCAGGAGATGAGATATCTGGTCAGCAGATAGTCTGATCTTGATAGAGACTAGTGAACGTTAGAGTAGATTAGTTTCTTCCTCTAGCACACAAACTGCATCTGAATGGGCTCTACTATACTGTACACTGGCTGTTGTATTTTCACCTATGATCTCCTTTAACTGGGAGATGGACATGGTCCCAATCTTGATGGAGACTTGTGACTGCTTATCTGTTTTCTGATCATTTATTTCATACACAAACTGTATCTCAATGCTTCTAGCTGTGGGGTATTGGCACCTACCAGTATTATATGATCTCTTTTTACACTCAGTAGCTCTGCTGGAGGGAATAATAATTAGCTGGTTTCTGGAATGCAATAAGAGGCTTTGGCTAATAGCTGGATGGGAATGTATTTCTGTTCATGGAATGACTAACCCTTTACACTTATGGGAATTGGCCTATATGGATAGGACTAAATTGAAATGTTTCTTACAGAATACATATGAAAAGCATATGCATAAGTATGGTAGCGATTTGACAGGAAACATTTTGGAAATGATTAGACCAAAGTTCAGGAAAAAGTTCCTGACACAGGACTGAATCCAAGCATTACACTATTGATTTATTTGATGTGCATTTTACATTTACTGTACGTTGTGCTGCATTTCATTATAACGAAATTTCAAAATACTCTGTAACATGATTACAATATTCCTGTGGGGTAGTTGGTGCAACATAAGACAATAACAAGGGTTTGAGTGAGAGGACTAACTGATGTCTCCAAGTGACTACACACCTCTCTAAAGTGTACACTTATTAAGTCATTTCAATGCACTTTTATGACTCAAAGAAGAGTCTTCCAACTATAAGGTGCTTTTTTTTTTTTTAGCTATCCTAGCTGTTGAGGAAATAGAGCAAGCACACTTGTAGTTTTTTTGTTTGGAACACAAATTTGCATCCCCGCCATTACACAATTACTGTTGTGTAATTGATGGCGCCGACAGATGGCCGCCTCGCTTCGCGTTCCTAGGAAACTATGCAGTATTTTTTTTTTTAATGTGTTATTTCTTACATTGTTACCCCAGGAAATCTTAGGTTTTATTACATACAGTCGGGAGGAACTATTGGATATAAGAGCAACGTCAACTCACCAACATTACAACCAGGAATACGACTTTCTCGAAGCAGATCCTCTGTTTGGTCCAACACCCAGGACAATGGATCGGATCCCAGCCGGCGATCCAAAACAACGACACCGCAGAAGGGTCCGACGGAGCGTTCTTTTGGTCAGGCACGGTAGACGGGCACATCGCGCACCGCTCCCGAGCATACTACTCGCCAATGTCCAGTCTCTTGACAACGAGGTAGACGAAATCCGAGCAAGGGTTGCTTCCAGAGAGACATCAGAGACTGTAACGTTCTTTGTTTCACGGAAACATGGCTCACTCGAGACACGCTATCGGAGTCGGTACAGCCACCAGGTTTCTTCACGCATCGCGCAGACAGAAACAAGTATCTCTCTGGTAAGAAGAAGGGCGGGGGTGTATGCCTTATGATTAATGAGACGTGGTGTGATCATAACAACATACAGGAACTCAAGTCCTTTTGTTCACCTGACCTTGAATTCCTTACAATCAAATGCCGACCGCATTATCTACCAAGAGAATTCTCTTCGATCATAATCACAGTCGTGTATATTCCTCCCCAAGCAGACACATCGACGGCCTTGAAAGAAATTAATTTGACTATGTAAACTGGAAACCACATATCCTGAGTCTGCATTTATTATAGCTGGGGATTTTAACAAGGCTAATCTGAAAACAAGGCTCCATAAATTTTATCAGCATATCGATTGCGTGACCCGGGCTGGCAAAACCCTGGATCATTCCATGACGCATGTAAAGCCCTCCCCCGCCCCCCTTTCGGAAAAGCTGACCACAACTCCATTTTGTTGCTCCCAGCCTATAGACAGAAACTAAAACAGGAAGCACCCGTGCTCAGGTCTGTTCAACGCTGGTCCGACCAATCAGATTCCACGCTTCAAGATTGCTTCGATCACGTGGACTGGGATACGTTCCGCATGGCGTCAAACAACAACATTGATGAATACACTGATTCGGTGAGCAAGTTTATTAGCAAGTGCATCGGTGATGCTGTACCCACAGCGTCTATTAAAACATTCCCCAACCAGAAATTGTGGATTGATGGCAGCATTCGCGCAAAACTGAAGGCGCAAACCACTTCTTTTAATGATATCAAGGCAACCAGAAACATGACCGAATACAAACAGTGCAGCTATTCCCTCCGCAAGGCAATCAAACAAGCTAAGCGTCAGTATAGAGACAAAGTAGAGTCACAATTCAACGACTCAGACACGAGAGGTATGTGGCAGGGTCTACAGTCAATCACGGACTACAAAAGGAAAACCACCCCGTCGCGGACCACAATGTCTTGCTCCCAGACAAATTAAACAACTTCTTTGCTCTCTTTGAGGATAATACAGTGCCAGGCGGCATCCCCAGCCATGTCCTCAGAGCATGCGCAGACCAGCTGGCTGGTGTGTTTACGGACATATTCAATCAATCATTATCCCAGTATGCTGTTCCCACATGCTTCAAAAGGGCCACCATTGTTCCTGTTCCCAAGACAGCTAAGGTAACTGAGCTAAATGACTACCACCCCGTAGCACTCATTTCTGTCATCATGAAGTGCTTTGAGAGACTAATCAAGGACCATATCACCTCCACCCTACCTGACACCCTGGACCCACTCCAATTTTCTTACCGCCCCAATAGGTCCACAGACGACGCAATCGCAATCACACTGCACACTGCCCTAACCCATCTGGACAAGAGGAATACCTATGTAAGAATGCTGTTCATCGACTACAGCTCAGCATTTAACACCATAGTACCCTCCAAACTCGTCACCCTGGGTCTCGACCCCGCCCTGTGCAACTGGGTCCTGGACTTCCTGATGGGCTGCCCCCAGGTGGTGAGGGTAGGTAACAACATCTCCACCCGCTGATCCTCAACACTGGGGCCCCACAAGGGTGTGTTCTCAGCCCTCTCCTGTACTCTCTGTTCACCCATGACTGCGTGGCCATGCACGCCTCCAACTTAATCATCAAGTTTGCAGACGACACTACAGTGGTAGGCTTGATTACCAACAACGACGAGACGGCCTACAGGGAGGAGGCGAAGGCCCTCGGAGTGTGGTGTCAGGAAAATAACCTCACACTCAACGTCAACAAAACAAAGGAGATGATCGTGGACTTCAGGAAACAGCAGAGGGAGCAGCCCCCTATCCACATCGACGGGACAGTAGTGGAGAAGGTCGGAAGTTTTAAGTTCCTCGGCGTACACATCACATCACTGAAATGGTCAACCCACACAGATAGCGTGGTGAAGAAGGCGCAGCAGCGCCTCTTCAACATCAGGCTTGTCACCAAAAGCACTCACAAAATTTTACAGATGTACAATGGAGAGCATCCTGACGGGCTGTATCACCGCCTGGTACGGAAACTGCTCATCCCACAACTGCAAGGCTCTCCAGAGGGTAGTGAGGTATGTACAACGCATCACCGGGGGCAAACTACCTGCCCTCCAGGGCACCTACACCACCCGATGTCACAGGAAGGCCAAATAGATCATCAAGTACAACAACCACCCGAGCCACTGCCTGTTCACCCTGCTATCATCCAGAAGGCGAGATCAGTACAGGCGCATCAAAGTGGGGACCGAGAGACTGAAAAACAACTTCTATCTCAAGTCCATCAGACTGTTAAACAGCCATCACTAACATTGAGTGGCTGCTGCCAACACACTAACTCAACTCTAGCCACTTTAATAATGGAAAAATTGATGTAGTACATGTATCACTAGCCACTTTATTAAACAATGCCACTCTATATAATGTTTAAATACCCTACATTACTCATCTCATATGTATATACTGTACTCTATACCATCTACTGCATCTTGCCTATGCCGTTCGGCCAACACTCATTCATATATTTGTATGTACATATTCTTATTCATTCCTTTACACTTGTGTGTATAAGGTAGTTGTTGTGAAATTGTTCGATTAGATTACTTGTTAGATATTACTGCATGGACGGAACTAGAAGCACAAGCGTTTCGCTACACTCGCATTAACATCTGCTAACCACGTGTATGTGACAAATCAAATTACGCAATCCAAAAACATTCCGTTAGAAATTGCAATCTGGGTCAGGTGGGCATGATTTCAAAGCTTCTATTGCCAACATGACTAGCTAATTTATAAAATGATCAGGATAAGACCCAGATGCAGACCGTGTCAAAGTAACAATGTTTATTACAGCAATAGGGGCAAAGGTACAGGATGGCAGGCAGGGTCAGGGTCAGGTCAGGCAGAGGTTGGTAATCCAGAGACGGGGCAAAGGTATAGGATGGCAGTCAGGGTCAGGGGCAGGCAGAGTGGTCACGCGGGTCGGACTCAGGGTCAGGACAGGCAAGGCTCAAAACCAGGAGGACGAGAAAAGAGAGACTTGGGAAAAGCAGGAGCTGATACAAAAAACACTGGTTGACTTGACGAACTGGCAACAGACAGAGAACACAGGTGTAAGTACCCAGGGGATAATGGGGAAGATGAGCGACACCTGGAGGGGGGGTATAGGTATAGACAAGCACAAGGACACTTGAAACAGACCAGGACGTGACAAAAATACGATCTTAGGCTTTCACAAAGTAATTCAGAGAAACAGATCTTAATTTTAGTCCGCATAGAAAGGAGTCATGAGTGCATTCAGGTGCGTGTGCAGCAGCGAACATAATTTATAGACAAACATAAGCTTATTCTGTTCAGAGCAACCCAGGCTATGATGCCATGTCATCTTGTACATTTAACATAGTGATTATAAATGTTGACACTGTACAGATGTAGGATCTTAGTTTGATCACTATTTTGTTGCTGAGAATTGTCCTGCATTTTTCTGTCATGTCTTGAAACACTTTGGAGGACATAAATCCACTATCAGACATCAAGATATCACCTCGCCAGTTGCTAGACACTTTATAGAACAAAATCATTATATTAATTAATTGCATTGCGTCGGGATCTAAAAAGTTCATCCACCACGTAGAGAAGGTGATTACGACAACAAATGACTCCAAAGAGAAGCCATGTGGATATACTTTATAAATTAAGTTCTGTATCTCCACACGGGTTAAACAAAGAACTAGATTTCACCTCCTTCCTATGTTTTACAAGAACACTGTCCATATCAGATTTAGCATATTGTTTGTGAGTCAGTCCCACACATTTATGAATGGCTGAGCCTGATGTCCTTTGTGGTAAGCTGTTTCGTGAATTGGTATAATGTATCCAAGTGAGCAGACACCTAAGTCAAATGATTAATGATTATTGAATTTGGACTCACGGGTATTTGGCTTTCTTGTATGGCATCAAATCAGTATTTTAAAATACGTCTCATCTTTTAAAATAGATTGAGTCCTCTTAATTTACATATTTCCCTCACTCAGACAACAAAACATTTGCAAAAGTTGCCCAATATCGGAAGGGATGGGGGGGGGGAAACTTCTTGTCACGTGAGGTGCTCAAGTTCAGAACAGCTGTCAGTCAAACCCATACAGATAGAGAGCTGTGAAGCGCAGAACCTGAACTCTGATGACATTCATAGCATGTTACTGTACAGCCACTGCGTTCCAATTTATGCTCTTATCAGCATCCAAATCTGCCATTTTCAACCCGTATACGGGTATGAGTGTAAAGGGTTAACATTGAGTGGTGCATAATTCTGCAGACACATCTATTGTTTTTGTGTCAGGACAACAGCCATTCATGTCTAAATCATTCATTAATTGATTCAGTTGATTTCTTTGGCATCATTTTCAAGCTCTAAAATTACATTCCAGTACTAGGAACGGATATGGCCACAGGCCTCCTCTGAGCACATGTTGGTCTGCCTGGTGAAAGGAAAAGGTTACTGCTAGAGCTGTGCCACAAATTAAGCTTAATATCAGGCCAGTAAAGGTCAGAGCAGACAACCAACGGTGTTCCACCATCATGGACGACCGGGCCTGGTCCAACAGCGGCCCACTAATTACCTGCTAATGTCTGGAGACACACAGTCCTGTCACAGTCAAACACCTCTCCTTAAGGCTGCTGGCTAACCAGGCTGAGGCAACGGTGTTGATAGTGTTACACAGAATGGGAGGTTGGGCAGTTGAGATCACCCTCTTTCTACCTAACCGTCATTCTGGCTTGATAAAGGTTAGAGGGGGTTTATAAATCTTTCAACAGATTCTGATTCCCAGATCCCAGACTGTAACTTTAAAGGTTAGTGGGGTTTATACCTTTCAGTTTCAACAGTTTCCAGTGTATTGTTCTGTAGGATACCTCTTTTGTCCATTTAGTAAGGTGGGTCTTGAGGCGATATTTCCCTACTAACAGGACTGTAAAATCGGTAATTCATGTTTTCAGAGTTGAAGAGGTATATTGAATCTGCTGTGTGTGTGTGTGTGTGTGTGTGTGTGTGTGTGTGTGTGTGTGTGTGTGTGTGTGTGTGTGTGTGTGTGTGTGTGTGTGTGTGTGTGTGTGTGTGTGTGTGTGTGTGTGTGTGTGTGTGTGTGTGTGTGTGTGTGTGTGTGTGTGTGTGTGTGTGTGTGTTCATCTGAGGTAGGTGTCAGAAACTGTCATATATTACCTCATCTGTCTGTGGAGCCGGAATGGCCTCTCTCTCAGACAGCCCCTGGCCAGAGTGGAGGGGAGGGGTCAGCTCTCTCTCAGACAGCCCCTCCCCTTTTTATTATACCACAGCCGTATTGTTATAAGACCTGTGGTCAAACAAGACTAATTCAACTGAGATGGAAAAACAGGCACCACTGTAATGAAGAGGGGGATTATTTCCCGTTTAAAATGAAAACCACTAAATACAATGTGTGTTCCAAATGGCACCCTATTCCCTATAGTGCATTACTTTTGACCATAGCCCTATGCGCTCTGGTCAAAAGTAGGAAATAGAGAATAGAGTGCCCATTGGGATGCATCCTATGAAGCGCTAATCCTATTGGGGATATAGAGCATTATTACAACCATTTACTGTGGTCAATAATAATTACTGGGATGGATTTAATTTAATATACTAGGATTGAATTTGATTTGGTAGCTACTGTATTAGATCACACTACCAGCATAATAAATCTAGGGTCTTTAGTGATCACGATAAAGGGCTAACTTGGCTAATATGTGTTTGATTTTGAACATCATCTTCCTGTGATCCTGTCACATATAAAACTAAAAGACGATGGCAGATTTAATGCAGTTTTTGATGTTGAAAGCGAAAATAGGTTTTTAGACATTTTGCAAATGTATTGAAAATAAAAAACAGAAATGACTTACACTCTATGAATGAATGAATCACATTTTATTTTCGTATCAAATCGCCAATTGGCAACCCATCCCTTATGGTATTAATTGACACATAAACAAACATTACTATAGTTCACTGTGAAAATTCTGTGATAATTCTTCTTCCTGTGTTCTCTGCAGTGCGCATTGCATAAAGAGTGAAACATGTAAGCTAAAAATCTATACATAATAGTAAATAAGCTTATCCAAACAATAATGAAATAGCTAGAGCAGTAAAAAAAATATACATACAGTGCATTCAGAAAGTATTCAGACCTGTTTCCTTTTTCACATTTTGTTATGTTTCAGCCTTATTCTAAAATGGATAAAACAAAAAAATCCTCATCAATGTACACACAATACCCCATAATAACAGAGCGAAAACAGGTTTTTAGAAATGTTTGCAAATGTATTAAACATACAAAATACCTTATTTTGCTATGAGACTCGAAATTGAGCTCAGATGCATCTTATTTCCATTGATCATCCTTGAGAAGTTTCTAAAACTTGATTGGAGTCCACTTGTGGTAAATTCAATTGATTGAACATGTTTTGGAAATGCACACATCTGTCTATATAAGGTCCCACAGTTGACAGTGCATGTCAGAGCAAAAACCAAGCCATGAGGTCAAAGGATTTGTCTGTAGAGCTCTGAGAAGATTGTGTCGATGCACAGATCTGGGGAAGGGTACAAACAAATGTCTGCAGTATTGAAGGTCCCCAAGAACACAGTAGCCGCCATCATTCTTAAATGGAAGAAGTTTGGAACCTCCAAGACTCTTCCTAGCTTGGCCAAGCTGAGCAATCGTAGGACAAGGGCCGATGATCACTCTGACAGTGCTCCAGAGTTCCTCTGTGGAGATGGGAGAACCTTCCAGAAGGACAACCATCTCTGTAGCACTCCACCAATCAGGCCTTTATGGGAAAGTGGCCAGACTGAAGCCACTCCTCCACATGGAGTTTGCCAGATGGCGCCTAAAGGACTCTCAGATCATGAGAAACAAGATTCTCTGGTCTGATGAAACCAAGATTGCACTCTTTGGCCTGAATGCCAAGCGTCATGTCTGGAGGAAACCTGGCACTTTCCCTACGGTGAAGCATGGTGGTAGCAGCATCGTGCTGTAGGAATGTTTTTTAGCAGCAGAGACTGGGAGACTAGTCAGGATCGAGGGAAAGGTGAACGGAGCAAAGTACAGAGAGGTCCTTAATGAAAACCTGATCCAGAGCGCTCAGGACCTCAGACTGGGGCGAAGGTTCACCTTCCAACAGGATAACGACCCTAAGCACAAAGCCAAGACAATGCAGGAGTGGATTCGGGACAAGTCTCTGAATGTCCTTGAGTGGCCCAGCCAGAGCCTGGACTTGAACGCGACTGAACATTTCTGGAGAGACCTGAAAACAGCTGTGCAACGACGCTCCCCATCCAACCTGACAGAGCTTGAGAGGATCTGCAGAGAGGAATGGGAGAATCTCCCCAAATATAGGTGTACCAAGCTTGTAGTGTCATACACAAGAAGACTTGAGGCTGTAATTACTGCCAATGGTGCTTCAACAAAGTACTGAGTAAAGAAAGGGTCTGAATACTTGTGTAAGTGTGATATTTCCGCAAAACACCAGTCTCAACGTCAACAGTGAAGAGGCGACTCCGGGATGCTGGCCTTCTAGGAAGAGTTCCTCTGGCCAGTGTCTATGTTCTTTTGCCCATCTTAATCTTTTATTTTTATTGGCCAGTCCCGGAGTCACCTCTTCACTGTTGAAGTTGAGACTGGTGTTTTGCGGGTACTATTTAATGAACCTGCCAGTTGAGGACTTATGAGGGGCCTGTTTCTCAAACTAGACACTCTAATGTACTTGTCATCTTGCTCAGTTGTGCACTGGGGCCTCCCACTCCTCTTTCTTTTCTGGTTAGGGCCAGTTTGCGCTGTTCTGTGAAGGGAGTAGTACACAGGGTTGTACGAGATCTTCAGTTTCTTGGCAATTTCTCGCATGGAAAGTCTTAATTTCTCAGAACAAGAATAGACTGACGAGTTTCAATAGAATGTTATTTGTTTCTGGCAATTTTGATCCTGTAATCGAACCCACAAATGCTGATGCTCCAGATACTCAACTGGTCTAACAAAGGACAGTTCTATTGCTTCTTCAATTAGAACAACAGTTTTCACCTGTGCTAACATAATTGCAAAAGTGTTTTCTAATGATCAATTAGCCTCAATCAACTTGGATTAGCTAACACAACGTGTCATTGAAACACAGGCGTGATAGTTGCTGATAATGGGCCTCTGTACGCCTATGTAGATATTCCAAAAATATCTGCCATTTCCAGCTACAATACAACATTAACAATGTTGACACTGTATTTCTGATCAATTTGATTTAATGGTAAAAAAAAATGTTTTTCTTCCAAAAACAAGGACACTTCTAAGTGACCCCAAACATTTGTACGGTAGTATACTTACATTGAGTCATAAAGTACCAGTCAAAAGTTTGAACACTACTCATTCCAGGATTTTTCTTTATTCTTACTATTTTATACATAAAATCTATGAAATAACACATATGGAATAATGTATTTGAGATTCTTCAAAGTAGCCACCCTTTGTCTTGATGACAGCTTTGCACAACAGCAGTCACAACATACATAACATATATATAAATACAGAAAAGTTTAACAGAAGGTATTTGTATGTAAATGTGATATTTCTGTTTTTTATTTTTTAGAGATTTGCAACCATTGTAAAAAATATTTTTTGATTTGTCATTATGGGGAATTGTGTGTAGATTGATGAGGGGGGGGGATTATTTAATCAATTTTAGTAAATTAACAAAATGTGGAAAAGGTCAAGGGGTGTGTACTGCATGTGTTGATATACCCGTACATCCCACCTGAGCCTTCTCCCCATATATGTATGGCCTTGCCATGGCCGATATGCCCCTATGTATGCTCCCATTCAGGCGGTGCGTGCCTGCGTGCGTGGGTGTGTGTTGACGGCTCTTGCCACTGGCCATACTCTGACGACTAACAAGGTCAACCGTTGAGAGAGTTACCGGTAAACGTGGTAAACAACACACACACTGACGTGAGAGCTTGAGGTGGCTGTGCTGTCGCCATGGTGATGAAGAGCTCAAACCACCCCAGGGTAGAGGGGGAGAAGGGGTAAACACAGCACTGTGGTAATGTGACCAAGATTAATAGACACACACACTGGGATCTGAAGGATGTTCTCCATTGGTGTATGTCAACATCTGGAGGCGAGGCATGTGCTGGGTGGGACTGCTGTCAGCACACCTCAAATGGCAGCTTCTCAGAAGAGGCAATCAATCAGCAAAGACCTTAAGGAGGCTCTGATTGACTGGGCCCTGTTGGAGCTAGCTAGCCTCTCTGAGTGGAGGGGAGGGTTCGCTCTCACATTCACTGTCTGTGGATCTCACACAGACACATGCACCTCCACATGCACGTCAAACAGAGCTGATCATACTTATATGCCTCGGTCAAAGGCGATGCAGAAAACATTATCATGACAAATGAACTGTTTGAATGACAATTCAATTATCTCAGGTGAACTGAAATCCACTGCTTGTCACAGACAGTTAATCACTTTCAATATAGTCTTTTAAATCAAAAGGTTTCATTCTGATAATCTTTTAGAACCTGTTCTGGTTTCCCAAGGATTTTTATCACAGTGGTCTTTGATGTTGTTTGGGTCAGCAAAACATTTTTTTAAAGCCTTGTTTATTGTTTAGGATGGGAACAATGAGGAGAAGAATGGCCTGGCTGGGAGTCTCAGTCTGGGCTGGACAGAACATAGGCTCAGCTGGGACACACTGACGAGATCGGCCCCCCTCGGTCATCCGGTCCTCTCTGAGAAACAACACCCCAGCATTGCCTGGAGGGAAAGGGAGGGGGCAAGGGGGTGAGCTAGGACCCCCAGCAGGGTGAGGAAGAGGGAAGAGGCTGAGGAATGTAGGGGGGCGGGGGTCATGTAGACATTATAAGAACTATCTTGATATACCCTCATATTAGTCTTCAAGACTGAAGTTTAAATAGTGGGAAATGTCTTCTTTGAAAATGACCTGATGTACTTGTATTGCATTGGATGCTGCAGATGCATAGGTTAAAATGCATCACTCTCCATACTACCTCAGTACCATGTATATGGCAGATAAATACAAACTTCCTCAACCCAATTCAAACTGACACAAAGGACATAGTATCCCTGTATCCTATTTGACTTCAGCTACTCTTCTTAACACCCCACTAAGAGAGACCGAGAGATAGAGATTGAGGGAGAGAGAGATGACGCCGACAGACATGGCAGCTCTGTTTCTAGCCCCTAAGCAACTTCACAGTATTTTTTTTGTGTGTGAATTTCCTAAATTATTAGCCCAGAATTGTTTTTATGTTATTACATACATCCGGAAATAACTTTTGGATATCAGAGTGGCGGTAACTCATCAGCATTACGACCAGAAATACGACTTTTCCGAATTGGAACCTTTGTTCGTACCCCACAGGGCAATTTAACTTATTCCAGTGGCTGCTTCAAGACAAGACGAGTTATTCTGAGTGGACTTCTAGTCCGACTCAGGAGGCGTGTGCACCATCCATCACTTCCGAGTGTTTTACTCGCTAATGTTCAGTCCCTGGACAATAAAGTAGACAAGCTCAGGGCGAGGATCTCCTTCCAGAGAGACATCAGGAACTGTAACATACTCTGTTTCACTGAATCATGGCTCTCTCCGGATATACTGTCCCTGTCCATACAGCCAGCTGGGTTATCAGTACATCGCGCAGACAGGAATAAAGAACTCTCCGGGAAGAAGAAAGGCAGTGGTGTATGTTGCATGATTAACTACTCATAGTGTGATTGTAATAACGTACAGGATCTCAAGTTCTATTGTTTACCCAACCTAGAATATCTCACTGTCAAATGTCTACCTCACAAAATAATTATTTTCGGTTATAGTTACAGCTGTGTATATTCCCCCTCAAGCCGATACCACAATGACCCTTAAGGAACACGACACAGGACTTTGTGCAAACTGGAAACCACATATCCTGAGGCCGCATTTATTGTAGCTGGGATTTTAACAAAGCAAATTTGAGGAAAATGTGCCCATTGCCTGTAGTATTCGCGCTTCAAAAATTCTCAACCATTGTTATTCTCCCTTCCGCGATGGATACAAGACCCTCCCCTTCCCTACCTTTGGCAAATCAGATCATGACTCCATTCTGCTTCTCCCTTCCTATAGGCAGAAACTTAAACAGGAAGTACCCGTGCTAAGCTCTATTCCATGCTTGTCTGACCAATCAGAATCCAAGGTTCAAGATTGTTTCGATCACGTGGACTGGGATATGCTCCGGGTTGCCTCTGAGAATAACATTGATGTATACACAGACACGGTGACTGAGTTCATTAGGAAGTGTATAGGGGATGTGGTTCCCACTGTGATTACAAACCTACTCAAACCAAAAACCATGGATAGGTGGCAGCATTCGCGTGAAACTGTTAGTGCGAACCCCCGCATTTAACCATGACAAGGTGACTGGGAATATGGTCGAATACAAACAGTGTAATTAGTGCAATCAAACAGGCAAAACGTCAGTACAGAGACAAAGTGAAGTCACAATTCAACGGCTCAAACACAAGACATATGTGGCAGACAATCATCGATTACAAAGGGAAAAACAGCCACGTCTAGGACACCGACGTCTTGCTTCCCGCAAGCTAAACACCTTCTTCACCCGCTTTGAGGATAAAACAGTGCCGCTGACGTGGTCCGCTCCCAAGGACTGTGGGCTCTCGTTTTCCGTGGCTGATGTAAGACATTTAAGTGTGTTAACCCTCACAAAGCCACCGGCCCAGACGGTATCTTTAGCCGCGTCCTCAGAACATGCGCAGATCAGCTGGCTGGAGTGTTACGGACATATTCAATCTCTCCCTATCCCAGTGTGCTGTCCCTACTTGCTTGTCTACCACTTGCTTGTCCACCATAGTTCCTGTACCCAAGAAAGCAAAGGTAACTGAACTAGATTACTATCGACCCATAGCACTAACTACAGTCATTTTGAAGTGCTTTGAAGTGCTGGTACCGAGAAACTGAAAAACTGAAAAACAGCTCCTATCTCAAGGCCATCAGACTGTTAAATAGCCACCACTAGCCGGCTACCACCTGGTTACTCAACCTTGTACCTTAGAGGCTGCTTCCCTATGTACATAGACATATGTATCACTGGTCACTTTAAATGGAACACTAGTCACTTTAATCATGTTTACATAATGTTTAACTAATTTCATATGTATATATTGTATTCTACTGTATTTTAGTCAATGCCACTCAGACAGTACTCGTCTTAATATTTATATATTTCTTAATTTCATTATTTTACTTTTAGATTTGTGTGCATTGTTGTGAATTGTAAGATACTACTGCACTGTCGGAGCTAGGAACACAAGCATTTCGCTACACCTGCAATAACATCTGCTAAATATGTGTATGTGACCAATACAATTTGATTTGAGAGAGTGAACACACAGTCCAACACAGCCTACTGAGCAGACATCTCCAGAGTGCTGCATCCGTAGTTACTTCAACATATTATGTACACTATATATTTGTATATATTTGACCTTGCCTGCTGCTCCTGTGTGTGTGTGTCGGGGTAGGTTCCTTGTTCCTTGTCAATCATTGGCTTATTGGTGAAATCAGCAGTCAGACAATATCTTCTTTAAGTAAGTCAATTAAACCTTTATTAATGCAATTGCAGATAGAAGTTGACAATGGAAACATAGCATGTGTGTTTCAGAGTAAGTTCTGCACCCCACCTAAGTGGGTTTTATACGTGATCACTCCTTAGTGGTATGATCACCTACGTCAATGTACAGGTGAAGTTGGAGGTTTACATACACCTTACCAAATACATTCAAACTCAGTTTTTCACAATTCTTGATATTTGATCCTAGTAAAAATTCCCTGTCCTAGGTCAGTTAGGATCACCACTTTATTTTAAGAATGTGAAATGTCAGAATAATAGTAGAGAGAATGATTTATTTCAGCTTTTATTTCTTTCATCACATTCCCAGTGGGTCAGAAGTTTACATACACTCAATTAGTATTTGGTAGTATTGCCTTTAAATTGTTTAACTTGGGTCAAACGTTTCGGGTAGTCTTCCACAAGCTTCCTACAATAAGTTGGGTGAATTGTGGCCCATTCCTCCTGACAGAGCTGGTGTAACTGAGTCAGGTTTGTAGGCCTCCTTGCTCGCATACGCTTTTTCAGTTCTGCCCACAAATGTTCTATGGGATTGAGGTCAGGGCTTTGTGATGGCCACTCCAATGCCTTGACTTTGTTGTCCTTAAGCCATTTTGCCACAACTTTGGAAGTATGCTTGGGATCATTGTCCATTTGGTAGACCCATTTGCGACCAAGCTTGAACTTCCTGACTGATGTCTTGAGATGTTACTTCAATATATCCACATAATTTTGCTTCCTCATGATGCCATTTATTTTGTGAAGTGCACCAGTCCCTCCTGCAGCAAAGCACCCCCACAACATGATGCTGCCACCCCCGTGCTTTACTGTTGATATGGTGTTCTTCGGCTTGCAAACCTCCCCCTTTTTCCTCCAAACATAACGATGGTCATTATGGCCAAACAGTTCTTTTTTGTTTTGTTTCATCAGACCAGAGGAGATTTCTCCAAAAAGTACAATCTTTGTCCCCATGTGCAGTTGCAAACCATAGTCTGTTTCTTTTATAGAGGTTTTGGAGCAGTGGCTTCTTCCTTGCTGAGTGGCCTTTCAGGTTATATCGATATTGGACTCGTTTTTACTGTGGATATAGATACTTTTGTACCTGTTTCCTACAGCATCTTCACAAGGTCCTTTGCTGTTGTTCTGGGATTGATTTGCACTTTTCGCACCAAAGTACGTTCATCTCTAGGAGACAGTCTCTCTCCTTCCTGAGCAGTATGACGGCTGTGTGGTCCCATGGTGTTTATACTTGCGTACTGTTGTTTGTACAGATGAACGTGATTCTTTCAGGCATTTGGAAAATACTCCCAAGGAAGAACCAGACTTGTGGAGGTCTACAATTTTTTTTCTGTGGTCTTGGCTGATTTCTTTTGATTTTCCCATGATGTCAAGCAAAGAGGCACTGAGTTTGAAGGTAGGCCTTGAAATACATCCACAGGTACACCTCCAATTGACTCAAATGATGTCAGTTAGCCTATCAGCAGCTTCCAAAGCCATGACATCATTTTCTGGAATTTTCCAAGCTGTTTAAAGGCACAGTCAACTTAGTGTATGTAAACTTCTGACCCACTGGAATTGTGATACTGTGAATTATAAGTTAAATAATTTGTCTGTAAACAATTGTTGGGAAAATGATTTGCGTCATGAACAAAGTAGATGTCCTAACCGACTTGCCAAAACTATAGTTTGGTAACAAGAAAAAATGAAAAATGAGTTTTAATGACTCCAACCTTATTGTATGTAAACTTCCGACTTCAACTGTGTGGTCCTTCTGTAGCTCAGTTGGTAGAGCATGGCGCTTGTAACACCAGGGTAGTGGGTTCGATTCCTGGGACCACCCATATGTAGAATGTATGCACACATGACTGTAAGTCGCTTTGGATAAAAGCGTCTGCTAAATGGCATAATAAAAAATAAAAAAATAGAAAAAATTATATATACAGCAATTTGCTGAGGTTACCTTATAATGTAGTACAGTAGCTTCTCTGAATTCATTAGCATTGTCCACTGTCACACAATATCAAAATTTCTAAACCAGACAGTGGTTACTTCTCTTTATCTAGTTTAGGTCTGACTCAGACCTAGCCCGCAAGCAAACTCTTGCAACAGCTAGGGCTTAAGCACAAAGACTAATATAGATGGCTTGTGCAACATATAGTGGCAGAGTTTTTAGGCACATAGCAACAGTATCTATTATAAGGCCTGCAGCAAAACATATGAATCTTACGGTCCTCTTAATCAATAATGGGGAGGGTCTTTGGGACCCTAACCCCTTCATGTGTGTCCCTGTCCGGCACTGGCTGCACCTAACTTTCAGGCTGTCATTGCTCATGATGATTATTCATTGCATGATCCATTACTGCTGCTTCCCTTTTCTTTGTTTTGCCTTTCTTTGTTTTTTTTTCTTTGTTCACACACTACTCAAATAGAGACAGACAGAGAGAAACAGAGAGAGGTGCTCAGGGCTTAATGGTGGTAGTACGGACACTGATGGAGAGTACCTCATCAGTCGTACAACTCTCAGTAAATGTGAATGTGGACTTTCCTGCTTTAGCAGACCAGGCTGATTGGTTTTACCAGGCTGTGTATGTGTGTGTGTGTGCGTGCGTGTGCGCGTACGTCCATGCGTGCATGCATACGCACGTTCTCCATCATCAGGCAGTATGAGTGTGTTTTCTCTCATTGGTCATGGAGCCCTCAGAGAGTGAGAGTGTGTGTGCTCCATCATCAGCCAGTGGGCAGTGGATTTCCTCTCTCCACTTCAGCACCATAATGTGATAATGGCACACTGTCATCTGGGTGTCAAGTGTCATAATAACAGGCTGGCTTTCACCCACTTCATATAGCTATTATCTACATGTTATCCACTTGCACTTTTTTACTGTCACAGGAAGTTAGATAACACTTGCAGTGAATCCTATTACTCTGTACGGTTTTATTGTGACTCCAATTGTTTCTAAATAAATACATTTTCTTGTGAAAATGGGGCCAGTGTGGTTGATGTGAGAGAGATGACAGTTGGTTTGTGCTATAGTGTAGAGAGCTTTATTAAAAGTATTGGAACACAGCCTTCTCTGTTATCTCAGCTGCTGGCAATATTGTATTTTGAGGCCTTCTGACTGGCTGGCTGACATGCTGACTGGACCTCTTAAAGCAATCATACTGTATATGTTATTTTAAAGCTGGATTTCTGCCAAAGCAAGTGTTTAGGCTTGCTATCAACCTCATGCTCGCTCAATCCATCTCTCTCTCACCCACTCCCCCCTCTTCTCGCTCTCCCTTCTTCTCCTTGTCGCCCACTCCCCCGCTCTCGCTTTCCCATTCTCTCTCTCACTCCCCCCACTCTGTCTCGCTCTCTCTCTCTCTCTCTCTCTCTCTCTCTCTCTCTCTCTCTCTCTCTCTCTCTCTCTTTGGTTCTTTTAACCGGGCAGCTCAGTATTCTGTGTGGAGCGAGACGTTTCCTGTCGCTTGATGCTGTGTTTGCTTTTCTGAGTCTGGTCCCAGAGTGCTCATCCCGTCTGCTGTTTTTTTAACATTCATGGCGCCCCTCTCTCCCCCTGTCTCTCCCCATCCCCCCTTTCTCTACCCCCGCCCGAGCATGGCCTGGCCAGACCAAGATGTAAGTCTGTGCTCCACACACACAAAGGCACAAACACGCAGAAAGACTCAACTGTAATCACTGCCACAGATGCTTCTACAAAGTATTGAATACTTATGTAAATTAGATATTTTGGATTTCATATTCAATAAATCTGCAGAAGTTTCTAAAAACATGTTTTCACTTTGTCATCATGGGGTATTGTGTGTCGAGGAGTGATAATCAATTTAATAGATTTTGATTTCAGGCTGTAACACAAACAAATGTGACTGACCGGCTCAAATTGGTCTTATGTAGCAAAATTTGTGGAGCAAAATTCTTTTTTTTTTACATCGGATTAAAGTACAGACTCAGAGATAGAACATTTTATATAATACACTACAGTTGAGGAACAATGGGAAAGTAATTCTGCTTTGAAAGTTGATACATTTGTAACCTCACTTTTGAGAAAATGGCCTTGAATAATTTGGTAAGCTCTTCTTTGTTTACACCCATTCAGCATCGTTCACACCCTCTTAAGCCTTACTCCAACCCATTTCTTTAAGGATTCACATGTGAGGCCATGCACTAAACAACAAAAGATTTAAAGACTAAAGGCTGGTTTATACTATACTATCGACAGTTGTCGCAGTGACATCATGAATATTCTATTGTCGTCCTACATCAAATAAACCCACCCGTTTAAAAGGGAATTTAGTATATGTCAATCTAGCAAACCAGGCAGCTAAAAACAACTTTCTAAACAAAGTTTTGGTTTGTTTCTAGCTTGTTAGCTAACTAGCTAATGTTAAGTTAGCTGGCTAGCCAGTTAAAATAATGACCATATCTTAAAGCTGACAACGTCTTCACTTTAGCTCATTTGTCTTCATTATTACAGGAAAATAAACTCAAAACAAGATCATTATTTGCACATTAATGGCGAGCCAATTAAAGCAAAATGGCTTACGCTTGTGAGTGTGATGAAATAAAAGCAGGGCATTCTACCGGAGAATTTTAGAATTTGGACACTGTCTCATTGGCCTAACGTTATATCTTAATTTTACTTTGGTGCAGGTTATGTTCTTCACATTATCGTCTCTGGTAAGCACATACTATATCAAATACGACCAAAGTTTTGTCACATGCACTGGGTACAGAAGGTGTAATGAAGTGGTTACTTGCATAGTGGAGTCTTTTGTTTAGACGTGTAGCTAGCTAGCTAAACAATTAAACCTAATCTCTCATTCATAACATTACTACCCTGAATCTGCAGGTAGCTAACCAACCAGGTTTAATGTTAGCTAGCTAGCTAGCTAAAATTAGGCAATAACTAGCAATGAAAATGGCTCTGAGATACAAATAATATTACTACACAGATCATACACTTAAAGTTCGCTAGCGAGCTAACAGTAGGATTTGACTTGAAATGAAAACAACTTTCTGACTAAATTTAAAATAATATAATATCTGAAAATGTAGCTAGCTAGACTATTTTACCCATATACATCGATGGACACTTGTCCCTCTCTGTCACAGATGCCATGGTTGCCCTTAGATTGAAGATGTAATCTACACACCTACACATAGTGACCAGCTCATGTTAATGGTAGAATGGAGCCAAAGAGGATGGCTGACGTTTTACATGCCCGTAATCAATTGTGCTATTTTTTATTATTTTTTGCGTTGCTTGTAAAAATGGTTTACTTATTTTGTACGTAATGTTGCTGCTACCGTCTCTTATGACCAAAAATAACTTCTGGACATCAGAACTGGGATTACTCACCGCTGACTGGAAGAAGCTTTTTCCTTTAACAAGTCCGACGAGAAAGATATACTTTTCTCCCGGGAACAGGCCCAGATCCACGTTATTTGCGTGAAGAAAAGACGAAGGAAAAGAGGACACCGATCAGGCTGCCTTTTGAGAATCTGTAGATGAGCGAGTAAACTCCCATTGCCATCAATTCTACTTGCTAACATGGAATCATTGGAAAATAAAATGGATGATCTACGATTATGATTATCCTACCAACGGGACATGAAGAACTGTAATTTCCTATGTTTCACCGAGTCGTGGCTGAACGACGACACGAACGATATAGAGCTGGAGGGATTTTCATGCACAGGCAGAACAGAGAAGCTACTTCTGGTAAGACGAGGGGTGGGGGTGTGTGTCTTTTTGTCAATAACAGCTGGTGCGCGATATCTAATATTAAAGATGTCTCTAGGTATTGCTCGCCTGAGGAAGAGTACCTTATGATAAGCTGTATACCACACGATCTACCAAGAGAGTTCTCATCTATATTATTCGTAGCCGTCTATTTACCACCACAGACTGATGCTGGCACTAAGTGCGCACTCAACCAACTCTATAAGGCCATAAGCAAACAAGAAAATGATCACCCAAAAGTGGCGCTTCTAGTGGCCAGGGATGTTAATGCAGTTTTTATCCTCAATCATTTTCAATGCATGCAATGTTGTCTCCTGCTGGAGCAGCCTACTGCTTTCAGTTATCCAATAAATGAAATCTATCAACCAGCAATAAAAGTAACTCTCCAATTGCACTTAGTAGGAAACATGACCTAGCATATTGATCAGCTATGGACAGGGTATGTAGATTAAACAACACCATTAGTTTTCATTTGTATGTTGCTCTATGTTTATGTGCTTGAGTGGGGGGTTTTATGTGCTTCCGCATATCCTAACCATGTTCTAGGGATGTTCTAAGTGGGTTGTTCCACCAAATGAGTGAATGTAGCATTCCTTTGATATTTTAACATATTTTCTACAGCTCAGCGTTCAACACCATAGTGCCCACAAAGCTCATCACTAAGCTAAGGAACCTAGAACTAAACACCTCCCTCTGCAATTGGATCCTGGACTTCCTGACTGGTCATCCCCAGGTGGTAAGGGTAGGCAACAACACGTCTGCTACGCTGATCCTCAACACTGGGGCCCCACAGGGGTGTGCGCTTAGTCCCCTCCTGTACTCCCTGTTCACCCACGACTGCGTGAACAAACACGACTCCAACATCATCATTAAGTTTGCAGACGACACAATAATGGTAGGCCTGATCACCGACAACGATGAGACAACAACCTCTCCTTCTACTACAGGAAAAGGCCCCCATTAACATCGACGGGGCTGTAGGGGAGCGGGTCGAGAGTTTCAAGTTCCTTGGTGTCCACATCACCAACGAACTATCAGGGTCCGAACACACCAAAACAGTTGTAAAGAGGGCACGACAACACCTTTTCCCCCTCAGGAGACTGAAAAGATTTGGCATGGGTCCCCAGATCCTCAAAAAGTTCTACAACTGCACCATCGAGAGCATCCTGACCAGTTGCATCACCGCCTGGTATGGTAACTGCTCGGCATCTGACCGCAAGGCGCTACAGAAGGTGCTACCTATGACCCAGTACATCACTGGGCTAAGCTTCCTGCCATCCAGGACATTGACCCCCCACACATTTGTTTTTTACACCGCAGCTACTCGCTGTTTATTATCTATGCATAGTCACTTCACCCTACTGTACCTACATGCACAAATTACCTTGACTAACCTGTACCCCCGCACATTGACTTGGTACCGGTACCCCCTGTATATAGCCTCGCTATTATTATTTTATTGTGTTACTTTTTATTATTTTTCACTTTAGTTTATTTGGTAAATATTTTCTTTACTCTTTCTTGAACTGCACTGATGGTTAAGGGCTTGTAGTAAGTAAGCATTTCATGTTGTATTCGAAGCATGTGAAAAACAAAGTTTGATTTGATTTAATTTAAACCACATGAAGAATTCAATAAATCAGGTTTTTTATATGAATAAAGACTTGCTAAAGAGCAATAATGGTGCCGTTTGACATGTCCCTCTGTGCACCCACTGTGATTTTAACCGACTTAACACCAACATTTCTCCAAGTTTTCACCATCATTATAAAGCCCTAGATATTTTGTGGTTTGACAAAGTCATTTCTGAAGATTATTATTTATTTCATGTGTTTAGTGATTCATTTTAAGGTCAAGAAAACCCATCCATGAAATTAAATGAACTATTCATTTTAAAATATTTTTTTCTAAAGAAACATTGAACATCTAATAGTCAAATTATAGTGTAAAAGCAGGTGAGTTGGTTCTACTCTTTTTTTTTACCATTTCCCGGTATTTTGTGGTGGAAAACTGAGTAGGTCGAGCATTACACGTCAACACTGTTACCCATTGATAGACAGGCTAGAAATGTTTAAACAATTGTGTTTTTTTGTGAAGCTTGTATTCAATTGCCCCTCCCTGTTGCACTCAACAAGCTTCCATTTCCCCTGTCACAGGGGGATTTATGGCCATCAACCCTGTTACAGTCAACCCTGTTACTTTATTTGGCACTCACTACCGTACATTTTAATTTAAAAAAAAGATTTACTTGAGATGAGAAAATATGTTTTTTTATATTAAGTTGAACATGACAGAATATTCTTTATGGCAATGTTAAAATTAGGTGAAATCAAAGGTTTATTTTCACCAAGTTACGCATCTCAAAAGGCACTGATTTGGTGGAACGACCCAAGTAGATAATTCCTTGATGAATGAGCAAGAACTAAATGTAAACTAAAGCTAGTTGTCAGTGTTATATTTGTGGAAAAGGAAGGTTGAGCAGGTTGTTTCCATGCTCTCCGTTATGCATATTTACTCTATGTTAATAAATGCTTAATTTGATCTATTTATTGTTGTTCAAAATTCTTATTGAGACATCCACTGTTGGTACTGGAAGAAGAATGATGCCTTCCTCTCTCTCTCCATCTATCTCTCTTGTAGAACATTGATGTGACAAACTTCAGCAGCAGCTGGAGTGATGGCCTTGCATTCTGTGCTCTCCTCCACACCTACCTGCCTGCACATATCCCTTACCAGGAACTCATCAGTCAAGACAAGGTACCCACCTCACACACACACACACACATGCACACATGCAGACAATTGCACGAACACACACACACTCATTCATCATTCCAATTAAGAGCTCATGAAGTGGACACCCACACTGACGTGACATTTCAGATACACGCATGGATACCAGTAACATGATGACCTTCTACATTCTCAATAAATGTTTTCTTCAAGTACATTCTTCTTCGAGTACCTCCAAAGCACCGTTCATAGCGTTACACTTTAATACCTTACACTAAAGGCTATTGTATGGGAAACATAGGCCCAGATTTACTGAAGGTGTGATGGGGCACACAACATGTTTTGTAAAGTAGCATTTCACTGTGGTGCGCAAGCGTTTGCAGCAGGTAAAACCAATTGTCACGGTTTTCTTCCGTCGAAGGAGAGGAGGACCAAAATGCAGCGTGGTTAGAGTTCATGGTTTTTAATATGAAAACTCAACATGAACACAATAACAAAAACAACAAACGTGGCAAAACCCGAAACAGTCCTATTTGGTGCAGAGAACACATAGACAAGAAACAATCACCCACAAAGTAGCCACAGAAAATGGCTGCCTAAATATGGTTCCCAATCAGAGACAATGATAGACAGATGCCGATAATTGAGAACCAATCTAGGCAACCATAGACATACAAAATACCTAGAAAGGAGACAGCCCCATAAACCCCTATACAAGACAAAAAACACATACATCACCCATGTCACACCCTGACCTAACCAAAATAACAAGGAAAACAAAGAATACTAAGGTCAGGGTGTGACACCAATAAAACATGGTGGAGCATGTACCTTTACATTTGGGAGATCCTCCAAAGCACCAATGATAGCACCACAATTGAATCCCTTAGACTAAGGCCTAGATTCAATCCGGACCATGGAAGGCCCGTGCTAAAGCGCAATTACAATTTAAAGGTAATGTTTCCACGCTCGCGAAGGCAGCGTTCACTGTAAACGTTGCGTATGTCGGCTATTTCCAGAATGAAGTCCAGAATTAATCAAGTCCCAAAGGCTTTTGTATGAGAAACACAGAGCATGTAACTATAAGGATACCCTCTCTCACCTGGTGTTGAAGAGAAACAGCTATATATTAGTTTTGACAGAGACAGTAATGCTGTATGTACAGTACCAGTCAAAAGTTTGGACACACCTACTCTTTGAAGGGTTTTTCTTAATTTTTAATATTCTCTATGTTGTCGAATAATAGTGAAGACATCAAAACTATGAAATAACACATATGGAATCATGTAGTGACCAAAATAGGCTCCCTTTGCCTTGATGACATCTTTGGCATTCTATTGGCATTCTCCCAACCAGCTTCTTGAGGTAGTCACCGGAATGCATTTCAATTAACAGGTGTGCCTTGTTTAAAGTTAATATGTGGAATTTCTTTCTTTCTTTGAGCCAATCAGTTGTTTTGTGACAAGGTAGGGATGGTATAGGGATGGTATACAGAAGATAGCCCTATTTGGTAAAAGATCAAGTCCATATTATGGCAAGAACAGCTCAAATAAGCAAAGAGAATAAACAGTCCATCATTACTTTAAGACATGAAGGTCAGTCAATCCGGAAAAAGTTTCCTCAAGTGCAGTTGCAAAAACCATTAAGCGCTATGATGAAACTAGCTCTCATGAGGACCGCCACAGGAAAGGAAGACCCAGAGTTACCTCTGCTGCAGAGGATATGTTCATTAGAGTTACCCGCCTCAGTAATTGCAGCCCAAATAAATGCTTCACAGAGCTCAAGTAACAGACCCATCTCAACATCAACTGTTCAGAGGAGACTGCGTGAATCAGGCCTTCACGGTCGAATTGCTGCAAAGAAACCATTGTAAATAAGACTTGCCTAGTTAAATAAAGGTTCAATAAATTAAATAAAAACACTAAAGGACACCAATAAGAAGAAGAGACTTGCTTTGGCCAAGAAACACGAGCAATGGACATTAGACCGGTGGAAAGCTGTCCTTTTGGTCTGAAGAGTCCAAATTTTGTGTCTTTGTGAGACGCAGAGTAGGTGAACGGATGATCTCCCACCAGGAAGCATGGAGAAGGAGGTGTGATGGTGTGGAGTTGCTTTGTTGGTGACACTGTCAGTGATTTATTTAGAATTTAAGGCACACTTCCATCACTCTCCTTCTTGGTCAAATAGCCCTTATGCAGCCTGGAGGTGTGTTTGGTCATTGTCCTGTTGAAAAACAAATGGTAGTCCCACTAAGCGCAAAACAGATGGGATGGCATATTGCTGCAGAATGTTGTGGTGGAAATCTGTCCTTTGGTCTGATGAGTCCAAATTTGGTGTCTTTGTGAGACACAGAGAAGGTGAACGGATGATCTCCGCATGTGTAGTTCCCACTGTAGTATCTGTGATCTACATCTGTTTATATTAGTTACTATGCTGTTACTAAGCAGTAATGTATTACGGCAGTGTTATGTTACTACACCTAATAGGAAATGCACATGCACACTATCGGGCCGGGGGCTGTAGAGCACGAGGCATTTTGACTAAACGAAACTAACAGTACTCCCGTCTCCTGCCTGGTCATTTCTCCACAACACAAATATTACAGTGGCGACGAGGTGATTAAGCTTCTTAAACGGACATTGCTTGAAGGGAAGAATGTTGCATGAGTAATGAAACTCAAAATAATTATGTAAATCGTCAGTTATTTAGCCTTTTCTACTGGCAAGGAGGTAAAGTGTTCAGGAGCTGCCAAGTAGCAAGCCTAAGTGTTCAGGAGATGCCAAGTAGCAAGCCTATTGGAGTCCAGAATAGAGACACTGCCCTCTGGTGGTTAAATAAATTAACGGTAATTGAACCCATTGAAATTAGGCGATCTCAGTGGAGAAATATTGTAAAACAACAAGAAGCGTAACACATTATTACAAATGAGTGCAGTGAATGAAGTAATTGCAGAAACTTCTGAAATGAAGAAAGTGAAGAATTAGATGAAAATGATAAGGAATACAAGGAATAAGGAAACTGAACAATTAACTGTGAAAATGGCAACCATTTGGTCGAGTACCAGAGTTTGAGTGTCACGAATCCCGTTTCCTGAGTCTGTTTTTTGCCTGTGTTCTGTCCTGGAGTGTTTTTTCAGGCGTCCTGGAACGCACCCTGTCTGGTTGCCGGGCAATGTAGCCAGTCGGGAGTTCTGATTACCCGCACCTGTATCCCATCAGCTATCTGCACACCTGGTCCTGATCATCATCTCTCCTCTTCATAAGCCCGGACCTGACATCCATTCCCTGCCTGATCGTTAGCCATGAACATTACTCACCCGGATCATTTAACCCATTCCTGCCTGGTCGGAGGAGGATTCCGCTACCCCATTGGATCCACCTATTTACTCCCATCAACTCACCACCGCTGCCCGCTACGCCACCTGGATATATCTACCCATTCACATTCACTTGTAAATAAATACTCACCTTCTGCCTACTCTCCTTGTCCTGGTCTGCTTCTAGGTTCGATTTTGAAAGAACGTGACATTGGGGCTACAAAAGAGGATTTTGATTCCTATTTAGAGCGTTTTGAGCGTTGGCTGGCTGCAAATGAAATCAAAGATGAAAAGATAGCAGATTTATTTCTCAGTGTTTTGGGTCCAACTGATTATGGATTGCTGAAAGGTCTCATTGAACCAATAAAAGCAGTGGAGTTGAACTATGCAGAACTGACTGAAACTCTTTTAAGCCAATTCTCATTGCAGAACGTTTCAGATTTGACCAACGTCACCAGAGTCAAGGGGAAACCGTGGCTGACTACATCCTTGCTTTGAAAAGGCTGGCAAGTACATGTGAGTTTGCGTGATTTCTTGATGACGCTCTCCGAGACAAGTTTGTATGTGCTCTCACAGGTGAAGCATATCACAGAAGGCTTCTGTCAGAGAAGGACCTGACCTTTAAGAAAGCCTGTGATATCGCACTTGGACTTGAGCTTGTCCACAGGGATACTATTGAGCTATCGGGACATGCAGAACGTCAGAAAGGTGTTCACAAGGTCAGTGACACGTGGAGGAAAAGGTTCACAAACGTCACACTTTTCTCAGTCCTGTCCTCAAGGTTACACAAGAACAAAGCAACCCACATCTCAAAGGTCTAAGCCAAGTTGCTACAGATGTGGGGGAGATAATCATCAGCACAGTGAATGTTGATTCCAAAATTAAAAGTGACACAATTGTGGAAAGGTTGGACTTCTACAGAGAGTATCAAAAGCTCCAAAACGCACAGCAGGAGCGCACAAAGTGTCAGATGCAGCACAAGAAGAGGAAGGTACAACTGAAACAGTAGTGGAACTGTTTACAGTGTACACAGCTCAACAACAAAAAGATGGAATCTATCTCAGCATGGAGTTAGCGGGAAAACCAGTAAACAAGCAGCTGGACACAGGAGCGTCTGAATCACTTGTTCCAGAAAGACTACAAAGAAAAACTGAAAGACTGCCCTCTTCAGCCAGCGTTCATCTGCCTTTCTTCATACACTGGTGACACTATTCCTGTGTTAGGATAGATCCAGGTACCAGTCCGGTATGAGGTGAAGGAGTGGACGCTACTGCTTGTCATTGTTATAGGAGAAAAATCAGCCTTGCTAGGCAGAAACTGGCTACTAAAGATCAAGTTGAACTGGGGAGAAATCTTCAGTCTGAGAAATGACACACCAGTGAGTCAGGCTACACTCACTAACATGCTGGAGAAGCACAAATAACTTTTCAAAGATGTCTACGACGAAATACAAGACTTCACAGCAAAAGTTAGAGTGCAAGAAGGAACCAAGCCTTTTACAACCCATGTCCAGTTCCCTATGCTCTTAAGGAAGCACTAGAGAAGGAACTGTACCACCTACAGAAGAATAACATCCTCACGGAAGTAGAACGCTGAAGATCTGTTTGCCACTCTAGCTGGTGGGAAGGTTTTCAGTAAGCTGGACCTGTCATTCGCTAATCAGCAACTGAAGCTGGATCTGGAGTCGGAACCATATCTGACCATCAATACACACAAGGGGCTATTCAGATTCAATCGCTTGGCCTATGGAATCTCGACAGCTCCAGCAATATTCCAACCCACAATGGATCAGATCTTGGACGGTATAGACAATGTTGTGTGCTTCATGGACGACATCCTCATGTCAGCACCAACCATTGGAGAGCACCTTGCTCCTGAACTATTGCGGAAAGTTTGTGGCAAACTTGTCCACATTGTTGCATCCGCTTCACCAACTGCTGCAGGCCGATACAAATTGGAATTGGTCCCCACAATGCGAAGAAGCATTCAAGACTTGCAAACAGCGTCTGTTAAAGAGCAAGTGGCTTGCCCACTATGACACAGAGATTAAGCTGAGACTCGCGTGTAATGCATCTCCATACAGAGTAGGAGCCGTCCTCTCACATGTTCTACCATCAGGTGAAGAACACCCTATTGCATTTGCATCACAGACTCTGTCACTAAGTGAGAAATATTATGCTCAAATTGAGAAGAAAGCCCTGAGTGAAGAAGTTTCACAAATATCTCTACAGAAGGAAGTTCCAACTGCTGACAGATCACAAGCCTCTGTTGGCCATCCTTGGACCAGAATCAGCCATACCAACCATTGCTGTACTTCGAATGCAACATTGGGCTCTGATATTGCTAGCCTACGACTACGAGATTGAGTACAGACGAGCAGTGATCACGCAAATGCAGATGCACTGTTCAAGACTACCATGCAATAGTGACTCCGACAGTAAAGATGATAGAGCAGTCTTCCAGATCTCTCTCTCATCAATGAACTTCCCATATCTGCTTCAGACATAGCAGAGGAAACGAGGAAAGACAAAGTACTTTCCAAAGTCTTGGACTTAAAATTAGGCGGTTGGCCAACCTTCGTAAATGACGATAACCTTCGTCCATTCATTGAAAAGAAAGACCAGTTGTCCACTGATCAAGGATGTGTTCTGTGGGGATCAAGGGTGGTGGTACCTCAAACATTTCAGAGGAGACTGCTATCTGACCTGCATGAGGGACAGCCAAGGATCACTCGAATGAAAGCACTCACCCGCAGTTATCTGTGGTGGCCTGGACAACAAGCATGCTGCTGCACCTCTTCATCCATAGTCCTGGGCTGCTACACCATGGGAACGAATCCATGTGAATTACGCCAAGATTGACAAGCACATTTCCTTGTTGTCGTCGATGTCCATTCCAAGTGGATGGAAGTGTTCCCTACTCAACTGACCACAGCTGAGAACACCATCAATATTCTCAGACACCTGTTCTCAACCTTTGGACTAGTCAAGGAGCTCGTATCGGACAATGGCCCTCCTTTCACCTCAAACGATTTTGAAATGTTTCTCAAGAAAAACAGAGTAAGGCACATCTTACCATCCGGCATCAAACGGAGCAGCGGAGAGAGCTGTGCAAACCTTTAAGAAGGCCTGGACTAGACTAGAGGTTCAGTCTGTTCCCACCCACCAAAGGCTTCCCCGGTTCCTGTTTCCTTACCGTAACACACCACACACAGTAACGGAATGTACACCAGCTAAACTGTTTCTGAAACGCCAACCACGTACCCGCCTGACATTGTTGAAACCATACTTGTCAAGCACTGTGGCAAAGCACCAGCCACAGCAGAAGAAAGCTCATGACAGACACTCAGACTGTCAGAGAATTCCAAGAGGGAGAGAGGGTGGTGGTACGTGATTCCATCTTCGGGGAAGAATAATCCCCTAGATTTGTGCTGGGCTCTGAAAAGTCTGTTTCAACCCAGTAGTTGAAAAATGTTTAAGAATGCATTGTTCAGATATTGCATTAGTAGTACGCTAACATATTTACCTTGTTCTCTAGGAGTTAAACACCATGGAGGAGGAGTGTAGTATCTGTGATCTACATCTGTTTATATTAGTTACTATGCTGTTACTAAGAAGTAATGTATTACGGCAGTGTTATGTTACTACACCTAATAGGAAATGCACATGCGCACTAACGGGCCTGGGGCTGTAGAGCACGAGGCGTTTTTGACTAAACAAAACTTTCTGTACTCCAGTCTCCTGCCTAGTCATTTCTCCACAACACAAATATTACACCCACCAGGAAGAATGGAGGAGGAGGTGTGATGGTGTGGGGTTGTTTTGTTGGTGACACTGTCAGTGATTTTTTAGAATTCAAGGCACACTTGAATTCTAATTGAATGCTTATTTGGCTGTTCTTGCCATAATATGGACTTGGTATTTTAACAAATAGGGCTATCAGAGTAGGTGATCATCCGTTCACCTACTCTGCGTCTCACAAAGACACCAAATTTGGACTCATCAGACCAAAGGACAGATTTCCACTACAACATTCTGCAGCGATATGCCATCCCATCTGTTTTGCGCTTAGTGGGACTATCATTTGTTTTTCAACAGGACAATGACCAATCACACCTCCAGGCTGCATAAGGGCTATTTGACCAAGAAGGAGAGTGATGGAGTGCTGCATCCGATGACCTGACCTTCACAATCAGCCGACCTCAACCCAATTGAGATTGTTTGGGATGAGTTGGACCGCAGAGTGAAGGAAAAGCAGCCAACAAGTGCTCAGCATATGTGGGAACTCTTTCAAGACTGTCTCTCAACCAGGTGAAGCTGGTTGAGAGAATACCAAGAGTGTCCTAAGCTGTCATCAAGGCAAATGGTGGCTACTTTGAATAATGTAAAGTATTTTGATTTGATTAACACTTTTTAGGTTACTACATGATTCTATATGTGTTATTTCATATTTTTGATGTATCTTCACTATCATTCTACAATTTAGAAAATAGTACAAATAAAGAAACATCATTGAGTAAGAAGGTGTGTCCAAACTTTTGACTTGTACTGTATATGTAGGTGGCATATGGAAAGGAGAAAGAAGGGCACAAAAACACAGCAAACAGACAGCAAACAGACAACCCATGCCATGCGTTGGGTTTAGCAGCCTCACCATAAACAATTAAGGACTAAACCTAGGCACACACACACACAAGCACACACATCTCGATGCCGCATGTTGTACGTGACAAATAAGACAGGTTGATTACTATGGTAACACCCTCACGTGCCATCCTGATGATAGCGACAAGGCTAGCCCATCCCCAGTGGGTCGTTCCATCTCAAAAAGTAAAAGAAACAATCTCAGATTGTTGTAAAATCGTTTCTGTAGTTACAAACAGATAAGATAAGCATTCCTGCAACATTATTTTGTTGAAATATAATTTGATCTCTGAGAAATTAAGCTAATTGATTCCACGCAAATTGGCCATTTTAATTCATAGGATTCATATAATATTCAATAAATATAGTACCGGACATCCAATTTGGAACTAACTTTTTTCTACCAATGAGTAAGACATGTGCAAACAAACAAAAATTGTCAAAAAACACCCACGCCAATTCCACCTCAACAACCAGTATCGAGTATCAGTTCTCTGTCTGACAAGTAGTATGGAGTATTGTTTCTTCATACTATGTAATGTATTCCCAGCAATTTTGAGGATAGTTATTTTTCCCTGTTCAGAGAAATTAGGCATTGAAGTTGTGAGGTTTATGTCCCGTCATATAACCAGGTTCTGACCACTAGATGGTGCTTTTCATTCTATTGGGTTTGTTTCCTTACGCTGTTAGCAGTTTATGGGCAAGTTATGACAACAGTCCGTGCTTTGTTTTTTTTAACTAGCCACAGTTTCAAATGCAAACTTTTTAGTATTGTGGCACAAATCCAATGCAAGCCAATGGTACCTATTTGAGCAATACGAGCTTCATGTCCAACTCATCCTAAAGTATCTAAAAATGTATTGTGTAACTCAATGAAGTTAATTATGATTTGGTCATGAAGAGCAAACATGCTAATATAGGTACCATTTGTATTATAAGTTTTTTTTTAAGTTAGCATTTGAAACAGGGGCCAGGTAAACAAACCCAAAGCACTTTATTTGTCACATGCGCCAAATACAACAAGTGTAGACCTTACAGTGAAATGCTTACTTACAAGCCCTTAACCAACGGTGCAGTTCAAGAAGAGTTAAGATAATATTTACCAAATAAACTAAAGTAAAAATTATACCGTACCGAGTCAGTGTGCGGAGGTACAGGTTAGTTGAGGTAATTTGTACATGTAGGTACAGTAGGGTGAAGTGACTATGCATAGATAATATATAGAGATGATGTGATGTGGACACCAACGAACTTCAAACTCTCGACCCGCTCCACTACAGCCCCATCGATGTTAATGGGGGCCTGTTCGGACCGCCTTTTCCTGTAGTCCACGATCAGCTCATTTGTCTTGCTCATATTGAGGGAGAGGATGTTGTCCTGGCACCACATTGCCAGTTCTCTGACCTCCTCCCTATAGGCTGACTCATCGTTATCGGTGATCAGGTCCTACCATTGTTGTGTCGTCTGCAAACTTAATGATGGTATTGGAATCGTGTTTGGCTACGCAGTCATGGGTGAACAGGGAGTACAGGAGGGGACTAAGTACACACCCCTGAGGGTCCCCAGTATTGAGGATCAGCGTGGCAGACGTGTTGTTGCCTACCCTTACCACCTGGGGGCAGCCTGTCAGGAAGTCCTGGATCCAGTTGTAGAGGGAAGTGTTTAGTCCCAGGGTACTTAGCTTAGTGATGAGCTTCGTGGGCACTATGGTGTTGAACGCTGAGCTGTAGTCAATGAACAGCATTCTCACATAGGTGTTCCTATGGGCAGTGTGGAGTGTGATTGAGATTGCGTAATCTGTGGATATGTTGGGGCAGTATGCGAATTGGAGTGGATCTTGGATATCCGGGAGGATGCTGTTGATGTGAGCCATGACCAGCCTTTCAAAGCACTTCATGGCTACCGACGTGAGTGCTACAGGGCAGTAATTATTTAAGCAGGTTACCTTTGCTTCATTGGGCACAGGGACTATGGTGGTCTGCTTGAAACATATTACAGACTCGGTCAGGGAGAGGTTGAAAATGTCAATGAAGACACTTACCAGTTGGTCCACGCATGCTTTGAGAACACGTCCTGGTAATCTGTCTGGCCCCGTGGCTTTGTGAATGTTGTCACTGGGCAGCTTGTGTCCGGGTTTCCCTTTGAAGTCTGTAATAGTTTTCAAGCCCTTCCACATCCGATGAGAGTCAGAGCCGGTGTAGTAGCATTCAATCTTAATCCTGTATTGACACTTTTCTTGTTTGATGGTTCATCTGAGGGCAAAGCGGGATTTCTTATAGGCGTCCGGATTAGTGTCCCGCTCCTTGAAAGCGGCAGCTGTAGCCTTTAGCTCAATGTTGCCTGTAATCCTTGGCTTCTGGTTGGGATATGTCACTGTGGGGACGCACTTATTGATGAAGCCGATGACTGAGGTGGTATACTCCTCAGTGCCATTGGATGAATCCCAGAACATATTCCAGTCTGTGCTAGCAAAACAGTCCTGTAGCATAGCATCAGACCACTTCTGTATTGAGCAAGTCACTGGTACTTCCTGCTTTAGTTTTAGCTTGAAAGCAGGATTCAGGAGGATAGAATTATGGTCAGATTTGCCAACTGGAGGGTGAGGGAGAGCTTTGTATGCATCTCTGTGTGTGGAGTAAAGGTGGTCTAGAGTTTTTCTTCTCTGGTTGCACATGTGGCATGCTGGTAAAAATGTTGTAAAACTGATTTAAGTTTGCCTGCATTAAAGTCCCTTGCCACTAGGAGTGCCGCTTTTGGATGAGCATTTTCATGTTTGCTTATGGCCATATAGAGTTGGTTGAGTGCGGTCTTAGTGCCAGAATCTGTGGTAAATAGACAGCTACGAATAATATAGATGAGAACTCTCTTGGTAGATTGTGTGGTTTACAGATTATCATAAGGTTCTCTACCTCAGGTGAGCAATACCTCGAGACTTCTTTAATATTAGACATTGCGCACCAACTGTTATTGACAAATAGACACACACCCCCACCCCTCGTATTACCAGACGTAGCTTCTCTGTTCTGCCGGTGCATGGAAAATCCCACCAGCTTTATATTATCCGTGTCGGCGTTCATCCACGACTCTGTGAAACATAAGAGAATACAGTTTTTAATGTCCCGTTGTTAGGATAATCATAGGTCATCAATTTTATTTTCCAATTCTTGCATGTTAGCCATTAGAACGAATGGCAGTGGGAGTTTATCGATTCTAAGCCGGCTGCCCACCCTGCTCCCCCTTTACCTCCATCCTTTCTTCACGCAAATTACGTTTGGGCCTGTTCCCTGGAAAGCAGTATATCCTCGTCGGACTCGTTATAGGCAAAAGCTTCTTTCAGTTCGATGGCTGTTCTGATGTCCAGAAGTTATTTTTGGTCATAAGAGACGGTAGCAGCAACATTATGTAAAAACAATAAGTAAAAAATAAGTTACAAACAACGCAAAAAAACTCACAGAATTGCACAGTTGGATAGGAGCATGTAAAACATCAGCCAACCTCTTCGGCACCATCTTAATCGTACGCCATCGTCAATCGGATTGATGTCCATAGACTGCTTACAGTGTAAGGAAACCAATATGTCATTTTGTAATTTGGGTTATCTATCCCTTTGATATTGAGGAGGGAGGGGGGGTCACACTTGTTTCCACCTAATAACAGGAACAGAACCATCTAGTGGTCAGAACCTGGTAATTTCAGGATGTATAATGGGACTCTAGAGAGTTTTTCCTAGCCACCTTTCTTCTACATCAGCATTGCTTGCTCTCTGGGGTTTTAGGTTCGATTTCTGTATAAGCACTTTATGACAATTGCTGATGTAAAAAGGGCTTTATAAATAAATGTGATTGTTTGATTGACATAAACCTATTAACTTCAATGACCAAAATTAATCTGAGCAGTGGGAACAGTAAGAAAAAAAGCCGCATATTACTTGTCAGGCACAGAGAACTGATTCTGTATACTGGTTGTTGGGTACGATTAGCATGGGGTGTCCGTGGCTTTTAACATTTTTGTTTCCTCATGTCTTACTCATTGGTAGAAAAAAGTTTGGTCCAAACCGGAAGTTGGGTATTGAATATTATATGAATCCTATAAAATAATATGGCCAATTTAGGTGCACTTAGCTTAATTTCTCAGAGATACTGTATAATTACAGTGGGGCAAAAAAGTATTTAGTCAGCCACCAATTGTGCAAGTTCTCCCACTTAAAAAGATGAGAGAGGCCTGTAATTTTCATCACAGGTGCACTTCAACTATGGCAGACAAAATCTGAAAACAAATCCAGAAAATCACATTGTAGGATTTTTAATGAATTTATTTGCAAATTATGGTGGAAAATAAATATTTGGTCAATGAAAAAAGTTTATCTCAATACTTTGTTATATACCCTTTGTTGGCAATGACAGAGGTCAAACGTTTTCTGTAAGTCTTCACAAGGTTTTCACACACTGTTGCTGGTATTTTGGCCCCTTCCTCCATGCAGATCTCCTCTGGAGCAGTGATGTTTTGGGGCTGTTGCTGGGCAACACAGACTTTCAACTCCCTCCAAAGATTTTATATTTTCTATGTGTCTTTCTGTTATTTAGATCTTCTATCATTGCATTCATCCAAGCTCTCCGTCATGGTTGAAAATAATGTTATTTATACCAAAATATTTACTGTTGGACTCCAACACCATGGTGTTCAGCCTCTTCATGCAGCAGATATTATGGGCCTGTCCAAAGCAAACAACCTAGGCTATCTGTTCAAAAATAATATTGAAATAATCATCATCTTGAATGTTTCCTAGTCCCAAAGACAAACACTTTGATGGTCAAAGTAATTCTACGTCTCAGAGAGGTCAGTGACTCTTTGACTCTCCTCCCCCTCTCCTCGTACCACTCCCTCCCCCTCATGCAAACAGTTTGGTGTAGTTTCCAGAAGGAATATGCCCTGTGTGTTTAGAAGTTGTTTTCTTTAGAGATGTGTTCTGTTTGTTGCTGTTTGCAGCGCTCTGTGTGATAATGAGTGAGGAAGAAAAGGGGGGGCCCTGCAGTGTGTTATGAGTAAGGAGGAGGAGGAGGAGGGAGGCTCTGTAGTGTGTTATGAATGACGAAGAGGAAGAATAGGAGGAGTGAGGCCCTCTAATGATCAACCCTGTTTGTTTTTCCTACAGGGACGGAATCTGTCCCTGGCATTTCAGGCTGCAGAAAGCATCGGCATCAAACCCTCCCTGGTGAGTTGAACTGAACAACCAGAGACCAGACAATACACCAAAGTAGCATAGACACTTTGATCTGGTTTATTACAAAAAAAAATACCTTATTTGATTAACTACAGAATGACTATGCTGCTTTGATTTATCTACAGAAGCAACATTTGATTAGATTATTGTATTTTATCAAGTGATAGTGATCAGTGTTCAATACCATAGTCCCCTCAAAGCTCGGGAACATGGGATTGAACTACAACCTGTGCAACTTGATCCTGGACTTCCTGACGGGCCGACCCCATGTGGTGAGGGTAGGCAACACAGGGGTGTGTGCATGTTCACCCACAACTGCGTGGCCAAGCACGACTCCAACACCATCATTAACTTTGCTGACGACACAATGGTGGTCCCAATAAAGCATCTTACTTTGACCAGTTTCACACAGCAAGAAAATAATACTGCAGCAAGAGGAAATGTTAATTATTATGTGGATTATAATTATTTATCATTTTTGTAGGGGTTGATACATTTTTTGTTAGGGCAAATAAAGTCTGAAATTACAAACTTTAGAAGCATTTTTAAACCTTGAATACACTAGAAGATTGCATTTCCTGCTGTGCAGGAAATTGTCTGCAACAACAGTGTGAACAAATTAAGATCCAACATCTGTAGGCCCGATCACCGACAGCGATGAGACAGCCTACAGGGAGGAGGTCAGAGATCTGTCAGCATGGTGTCAGGACAAAAACCTCTCCCTCAATGTCAGCAAGACCAAAGAGCTAAACGAGCACTACAGGAAACTGGGGGGGAACGACCCCATTCACATTGGCATGGCTGCAGTGGAGAGGTTCAAGAGCTTCAAGTTCCTCAGGTGTCGACATCACTTAGGACTTAACATGGTAAAAACACACCGGCACAGTCGTGAGGAGGGCGCAACAGCGCCTCTTCTCCCTCAGGAGGCTGAAGAGATTTGGCATGGGACCTCAGCTCCTCAAGAATTTCTGCAGCTGCACCATAGAGAAATTCTGGACTGGCTGCATCACCACCTGGTATGGCAACTGCAACCGTAAAGCTCTACAGTAAATAATTTGGGCCGAGCTCCCAGCCATCCAGGACATTAATACCAGGCGGTGTCTGAGGAAGACCCGGATAATTGCCAGACTTCACCACCCCAGCCATGGACTGTTCTCTCCGCTACCTGCTGGCAAGCGTTACCAGAGCATCAGGTCTTGGACCAACAGGCTCCGATACAGCTTCTATCACCAAGCAATAAGACTGATGACCAGCTAACCAATAGCTGCCCACCCTCACCCACAGAGTACCTGCACTGACTCTATCTGCTCTTACATTGCACACTCACAGGTCTCTATACACACACTCACACATACTTACACTGACATTCACGCACACATACACACACACACACACACACATATTGACGCTACACACACACACACGCACACACACACCATTGTATTCATATTCTGTCTATAAACCATTTATATACAGTAGCAGTCAAAAGTTTGGACACACCTACTCAAGGGTTTTTCTTTATTTTTAATATTTTATACATTGTAAAATAATAGTGAAGACTTCAAAACTATGAAATAACACAAAGGAATCATGTAGTAACCAAAAAAGTGTTACTACTAATTTTGCACGCCCAATTTTTCAGTTTTTGATTTGTTAAAAAAGTTTGAAATATCCAATAAATGTCGTTCCACTTCATGATTGTGTCCCACTTGTTGATTCTTCACAAAAAAATACAGTTTTATATCTTTATGTTTGAAGCCTGAAATGTGGCAAAAGGTTGCAAAGTTCAAGGGGGCCGAATACTTTCGCAAGGCACTGTAAACAAATCTAAATTTATTTTATATTTAAGATTCTTCAAAGTAGCCACCCTTTGCCTTGATAACAGCTTTGCACACTTTGCGCTCATTCTCTCAACCAGCTTCATGAGGTAGACACCTGGAATACATTTCAATTAACAGGTATGCCTTGTTAAAAGTTCATTTGTGGAATTTATTTCCTTCTTAATGCGATTGAGCCAATCAGTTGTGTTGTGACAAGGTAGGGGTGGTATACAGAAGATAGTTCTATTTGGTAGACCGGTGGAAATCTGTCCTTTGGTCTGATGAGCCCGAATTTGATACTTATTTTCCACCATAATTTTCAAATAAATTCATAAAAAATCCTACAATGTGATTTTCTTTTTCTCAATTTGTCTGTCATAGTAGAAGTGTACCTATGATGAAAATTACAGGCCACTCTCATCTTTTTTAGTGAGAAAACTTGCACAATTGGTGGCTGACTAAATACTTTTTTGCCCCACTGTACATATACATTAGACTTGCGAAAGTGTTCATCCCCCTTGACAATTTTCCTATTTTGTTGCCTTACAACCTGGAATTAAAATTTATTTTTGAGGGGCGTTGTATCATTTGATTTACACAACATGTCTACCACTTTGAAGATGCAAAATATATTTTGGGGTGAAACAAGCAAGAAATAAGACAAAAAAACAGAGAACTTGAGCGTGCATAACTATTCACCCCACCAAGTCAATGCATTGTAGAGCCACATATTGCAGCAATTACAGCTGCAAGTCTTTTGGAGTATGTCTCTATAAGCTTGGCACATCTAGCCACAGGGAGTTTTGCCCATTCTTCAAGGCAAAACTGCTCCAGCTCCTTCAAGTTGGATGGGTTCCAAATCAAATCAAATCAAATTGTATTTGTCACATACACATGGTTAGCAGATGTTAATGCGAGTGTAGCGAAATGCTTGTGCTTCTAGTTCCGACAATGCAGTGATAACCAACAAGTAATCTAACTAACAATTCCAAAACTACTGTCTTATACACAGTGTCAGGGGATTAAGAATATGTACATAAGGATATATGAATGAGTGATGGTACAGAGCAGCATACAGTAGATGGTATCGAGTACAGTATATACATATGAGATGAGTATGTAGACAAAGTAAACAAAGTGGCATAGTTAAAGTGGCTAGTGATACATGTATTACATAAGGATGCAGTCGATGATGTAGAGTACAGTATATACGTATGCATATGAGATGAATAATGTAGGGTAAGTAACATTATATAAGGTAGCATTGTTTAAAGTGGCTAGTGATATATTTACATCATTTCCCATCAATTCCCATTATTAAAGTGGCTGGAGTTGGGTCAGTGTCAATGACAGTGTGTTGGCAGCAGCCACTCAATGTTAGTGGTGGCTGTTTAACAGTCTGATGGCCTTGAGATAGAAGCTGTTTTTCAGTCTCTCGGTCCCAGCTTTGATGCACCTGTACTGACCTCGCCTTCTGGATGATAGCGGGGTGAACAGGCAGTGGTTCGGGTGGTTGATGTCCTTGATGATCTTTATAGCCTTCCTGTAACATCGGGTGGTGTAGGTGTCCTGGAGGGCAGGTAGTTTGCCCCGGTGATGCGTTGTGCAGACCTCACTACCCTCTGGAGAGCCTTACGGTTGAGGGCGGAGCAGTTGCCGTACCAGGCGGTGATACAGCCCGCCAGGATGCTCTCGATTGTGCATCTGTAGAAGTTTGTGAGTGCTTTTGGTGACAAGCCGAATTTCTTCAGCCTCCTGAGGTTGAAGAGGCGCTGCTGCGCCTTCTTCACGACGCTGTCAGTGTGAGTGGACCAATTCAGTTTGTCTGTGATGTGTATGCCGAGGAACTTAAAACTTGCTACCCTCTCCACTACTGTTCCATCGATGTGGATAGGGGGTGTTCCCTCTGCTGTTTCCTGAAGTCCACAATCATCTCCTTAGTTTTGTTGACGTTGAGTGTGAGGTTATTTTCCTGACACCACACTCCGAGGGCCCTCACCTCCTCCCTGTAGGCCGTCTCGTCGTTGTTGGTAATCAAGCCTACCACTGTTGTGTCGTCCGCAAACTTGATGATTGAGTTGGAGCGTGCGTGGCCACGCAGTCGTGGGGTGAACAGGGAGTACAGGAGAGGGCTCAGAACGCACCCTTGTGGGGCCCCCGTGTTGAGGATCAGCGGGGAGGAGATGTTGTTGCCTACCCTCACCACCTGGGGGCGGCCCGTCAGGAAGTCCAGTACCCAGTTGCACAGGGCGGGGTCGAGACCCAGGGTCTCGAGCTTGATGACGAGCTTGGAGGGTACTATGGTGTTGAATGCCGAGCTGTAGTTGATGAACAGCATTCTCACATAGGTATTCCTCTTGTCCGGGTGGGTTAGGGCAGTGTGCAGTGTGGTTGAGATTGCATCGTCTGTGGACCTATTTGGGCGGTAAGCAAATTGGAGTGGGTCTAGGGTGTCAGGTAGGGTGGAGGTGATATGTTCCTTGACTAGTCTCTCAAAGCACTTCATGATGACGGAAGTGAGTGCTACGGGGCGGTAGTCGTTTAGCTCAGTTACCTTAGCTTTCTTGGGAACAGGAACAATGGTGGCCCTCTTGAAGCATGTGGGAACAGCAGACTGGTATAGGGATTGACACGTTTAAATGTCTTACTCACCTCGGCTGCAGTGAAGGAGAGACCGCATGTTTTCGTTGCAGGCCGTGTCAGTGGCACTGTATTGTCCTCAAAGCGGGCAAAAAAGTTATTTAGTCTGCCTGGGAGCAAGACATCCTGGTCCGTGACTGGGCTGGGTTTCTTCTTGTAGTCCGTGATTGACTGTAGACCCTGCCACATGCCTCTTGTGTCTGAGCCGTTGAATTGAGATTCTACTTTGTCTCTGTACTTACGCTTAGCTTGTTTAATAGCCTTGCGGAGGGAATAGCTGCACTGTTTGTATTCGGTCATGTTGCCAGACACCTTGCCCTGATTAAAAGCAGTGGTTCGCGCTTTCAGTTTCACGCGAATGCTGCCATCAATCCACGGTTTCTGGTTAGGGAATGTTTTTATCGTTGCTATGGGAACGACATCTTCGACGCACGTTCTAATGAACTCGCACACCGAATCAGCGTATTCGTCAATATTTTTATCTGACGCAATACGAAACATGTCCCAGTCCACGTGATGGAAGCAGTCTTGGAGTGTGGAGTCAGCTTGGTCTGACCAGCGTTGGACAGACCTCAGCGTGGGAGCCTCTTGTTTAAGTTTCTGCCTGTAGGCAGGGATCAATAAAATGGAGTCGTGGTCAGCTTTTCAGAAAGGGGGGCGGGGCAGGGCCTTATATGCGTCGCGGAAGTTAGAGTAACAATGATCCAAGGTTTTACCACCCCTGGTTGCGCAATCGATATGCTGATAAAATTTAGGGAGTCTAGTTTTCAGATTAGCTTTGTTAAAATCCCCAGCTACAATGAATGCAGCCTCCGGATAAATGGTTTCCAGTTTGCAAAGAGTTAAATAAAGTTCGTTCAGAGCCATCGATGTGTCTGCTTGGGGGGGAATATATACGGCTGTGATTATAATCGAAGAGAATTCTCTTGGAAGATAATGCGGTCTACATTTGATTGTGAGGAATTCTAAATCAGGTGAACAGAAGGATTTGAGTTCCTGTATGTTTCCTTCATCACACCATGTCTCGTTAGTCATGAGGCATACGCCCCCACCACTCTTCTTACCAGAAAGATGTTTGTTTCTGTCGGCGCGATGCGTGGAGAAACCCGTTGGCTGCACCGCATCGGATAGCGTCTTCCCAGTAAGCCATGTTTCCGTGAAGCAGAGAACGTTGCAGTCTCTGATGTCCCTCTGGAATGCTACCCTTGCTCGGATTTCGTCAACCTTGTTGTCAAGAGACTGGACATTGGCAAGAAGAATGCTGGGGAGTGGTGCGCGATGTGCCCTTGTTCGGAGTCTGACCAGAAGACCGCTACGTTTCCCTCTTTTTCGGAGTCGTTTTCTTGGGTCGCTGCATGCGATCCATTCCGTTGTCCTGTTTGTAAGGCAGAACACAGGATCCGCGTAGCGGAAAACATATTCTTGGTCGTACTGATGGTGAGTTGACGCTGATCTTATATTCAGTAGTTCTTCTCGACTGTATGTAATGAAACCTAAGATGACCTGGGGTACTAATGTAAGAAATAACACGTAAAAAAACAGCACATTCAACTATGTAAAGAAAAAAGTATTTAATAAGAATATTTCATTCATTCAGATCTAGGATGTGTTATTTTAGTGTTCCCTTTATTGTTTTGAGCAGTGTATTATTTTAATATTTTTTTATGTGTGTATTGTTATCGTATTGCTAGGTATAACTGCATTTCGCTGCACCTGCGACAACTTTGATTTGATTCTAATAGTATGATTAATTAATAACTAAATGAATGCAAATCCTTCTGAGTCAACATGACTAATAGTTATTTTAAAATAAATATTTGCACTGTGATTTCCCTGTAAACCTAGTGGAGGGGATATCTGTGTGGATGTATCAGGCTTAGGCATTGGTACACTATGTGTTCTTTATGACAGTGTATGTTAGGTCTAGTGTATGTTAACTTAACTTGACAATGGTGTTTTCCATGTCCTACATTATATGTGACGTGTTGTCCTCCTCTGCGAAGAGCAAGCCAAGGCTCACTATGGTATCTGGGTGTTTGGGAGAGTCAGGCTTGTTACAGTCAGGATGCAAGTTGGGTCTAGCTAGCTAACAATACATCTTTTTTTTTACATTTTAAAAATGTATTTACTTACTTGAATAGGTTCTCCCACTGTCTCCGATTTTTGGATCCTTACACAAACAAAATAATGGGAAATCTTTTAGGTGGTAGAAAAGCGCAGCCAGCAGCCATGTGGACAAATGTGGACAAGTGAAAAAGTGTGTTTGTCACCAGAGGAGTTTAGAACGTGTTGTGACATTTGACTTTACCAGTGTAATTTCAATAAATATAAATCACAGACTGTCGGTATCAAGTGTACTGCCGGTACACTTTATAACTTGAAAACTGTCTCTTTAAACTAGAATAGACAACAACAACCCAGACGGAAAACAGTGACGCACATAACACACAACACCCCTTCTACGGGCGTGTGGGGGAGGGTTTTTGAAATGTAACTGTAACCGATGTGAAATGGCTAGCTAGTTAGTGTGGTGCACGCCAATAGCGTTTCAATCGGTGACATCACTCGCTCTGAGACCTTGAAGTAGTTGTTCCCTTTACTCTGCAAGGGCTGCAGCCTTTGTGGAATGATGGGTAACAAAGCTTTGTGGGAGGCAGTTGTTGACGTGTGCAGAGGGTCCCTGGTTCAAGCCCAGGTAGGGGCGAGGAGAAGGACGGAAGCTATACCGTTAAGTAACATCCAATCAAAATCTTGTCGCTGGGAGTCAGACCATTCAAACTTTTTGGGGGAAAAAAAATCATCTCCAGACCTCCAAGGAATTCATTGCAACATTGTGATTTTGGAGGTATAGCAACGTGAGACTACCGAAGTCCAAACCAACTGGATGTCTGTGTCAAGACGTTTGCCAACCAACCAACCATCTGATTCAATCAGATCGAGCGTTAATGGTGTTTGAGGTGTAACTGCGGTATGAAATGCTGCTCTTGTGTGTCACTAATCCCTCCCTTCTTTATCCATACCACATGAGAAGTTGGGGTGGCAGGTAGCCTAGCGGTTAGCGCGTTGGGTCAGTAACCGAAAGGTTGCTAGATCAAATCCCTGAGCTGACAAGGTATAAATCTGTTACTCTGCCCCTGAACAAGGCAGCTAACTCACTGATCCTAGGCTGTCATTGTAAATAATAATTTGCTCTTAACTGACTTGCCTTGTTAAATACATTTCAAAAAATAAGTTCAATAATAACAGGCGACTGCATGTTTTCATGCTCATTTGGATGGGGGGATTCAAATAGCCAACGATACAATGCAATTGTGTTCGTTGTCTGTAGCTTATGCTTGCCCATACTATACCCCACCCCACTATGGGGCACTCTGTTCACAACGTTGGCATCAGCAAACCACTCGCGCACACACACATGGTCTGCAGTTGTGAGGCCGGTTGGAAGTTTTGCCAAATTCTCTAAAACAACATTGGAGGCTGCTTATGGTAGAGAAATACACATTCAATTCTCTGGCAAAAGCTCTGGTGGACATTCCTGCAGTCAGTATGCCAATTGCACGCTCCCTCAAAACTTTAGACATCTGTGGCATTGTGTTGTGTGACAAAACAACACACTGTATAGAGGTCTTTTATTGTCCCCAGCACAAGGTGTACCTGTGTAATGATCATACTGTTTAATAAGCTTCTTGATATGCCACACCTGTCAGGTGGATAGATTATCTTGGCAAAGGGGAAATGCTCACTAATAGGGATGTAAACAAATGTGTGCACAAAATTTGAGAGAAATTTGATTTTTGTGCGTATAGAACATTTCTGAGATCTTTTATTTCAGTTCATGAAACATGAGACCAACGCTTTACATGTTGCGTTTATATTTTTGTTCAGTGTACATTGTTTATGGGTTTCCCAGATCTATGCCATTGTCATGAAACCCAAACGAACGCTTTCAGCCCAGACGACAGACTGATTACGTCTGACAGTTGACCGTATGGTGGTGGTAACGCACGAGAAAACACAACTAAAGCTAAGGCTGCTATATAAAGCTGACCCAAACCTGGCTAGGGCTGCTTTGAAGGCAGTGTCACAGTAAAGAACAGGTAGTCTGACCCTGTATAAGCCAGCTTGTTTCTCTAAGGGCTAAGCCTTCGATGTCTGTCTCTCATTATTATTACCTCTGATTTATGTCAATCTTGTATATTATATAATATATGTAGAATATGCCCATGTTTATATATAGCATCAATGTATGACATGTATTATGCTCCTACATCATACTGTTGAGTGAACTCTATTTTTTCTCTGTCTGTGTGTCTGTCCTTGCAGGACATTGATGAGTTGATGCACACGGACAGACCGGACTGGCAGAGTGTAATGCAGTACGTTTCTCAGATCTACAAGTACTTTGAGACTTGACCAGAGAAGAGGAGGAGGAGGAAGAAGAAGAGGAAGAATGGTGGCACAGCAGCACTTTTTGTCCGGTCCAAGTCTCCTTCTCTCAACATGGAACCCTAGAACACTGTCTCAACCCCCTCAACACTTGCATCCATCTCAACACTAAATGCACGAAGAACCCTCCTGTTCATTTGAAGTTTGATCTTGCCTACTGTTACTGTTTTGTACATAATGGTACAACTGATGCTGAATTCTCTGACTGCATATAAGAAGACACGCTGCAATTATATTGGATTGTTGAAGTCAAATTATTATTTTGAAATGATACTTTAAAGGAAGAGTTTGATTTTACATGAGAAGCCTATATCAAATAAAATTGCCTGGTTTCTGATTATCCAAAAGAAACCATTGCCTTTGTTTTTGTTTTGAGACTGACCCATGTTGCCATCTATGATGTCATACTAAAATGAATTGACAACACTACATGTAGCTCTGAATAATTAGATTTTACATTCACTTTTATGTTATTATTAATACAGAATGTATTCGCTGTTTGTATGCTGTGGGACTGACTGACTGACTCAATCAAATCATTGTATGATGTGTCCTTTAGCAAGTGTTGTTTCTAGTTCTTGCACAGCAATATGGTTTTGTCTTCAGCAGGCATCTTTCAGCTGGAGCTATCATACTGGGGATGGTCGAATGAACAAGAACTGCAAAATGTATTCAAAAATGTACCATGAAGGACACTTTATACTATCTGGAATCAATCAAACAACCTTGAATTTGCAGCTTCAGTTATGGTTTGTCTCTTATAAAGAAGGAAGTGCTGTATCGTGTTTATTTATTTACATATGTGCTGGGAAATGTGAGAATGATGCAGGAAATGTATGTGAGCATTTTTTATTTACTGAGATTTCAGAGATTTACTCAGAGGTGGATATTGTTAAATAAAGTATTTTGTCAATCAGCACTGGTCATTCTCACACTTTCTAGTGTGCGTGCGCGCGTGCACCTGCGTGTGTGTTAGCTGAGATTGGTTGTCATCTGAGTGAGTTACTGTAGGTACTGTAGGTATATATTAATTTCCCCTCTCCTTTTGTTACAGGCTATAGAGGGAAGTGGGAAAGTGTTTCATGATTGGATGAAAGCTTTTGATATAATCCGGAATACAATTAGGCGAAGTAAATTAGAGTACCAATAAATAGCACCACATGAGAGGTTATGTTACAGATTTCAACATTGCACAACATTAGTGTTGTCAGTATCTATCGCCCTGACTGGTACCACTTTTAATTGGGTTTACAAAAAGCCTATTAAACCCTCTATGCCAGGGTTGTAAAAGTATTTATGTGTGGGAAAACAGAGTGGAAAATGGAGAGGTATTTTTGTTTTGCCATCAGGGCCATTCTTATAGCCTAATGCATTTCTAAAGTTACTCCATAGTGCAGACAGGCTGGTACATGCCATTCAAACAGGTGAGTGTATTCTCTATCCTGCATGCAAACGTCACTTAAAAAGAAGTAGAGGATCCTAGACTGACAATGTATATATATATAATATCGTGAATATTCGTGAAGGGAAAGCCTTGAAATTAAAGACATATGTAGATGCCTTGGGTGGGATTTTGCCTGCACAGTAAAAAAAAACTACTACATCAACCTGAAAGCATGTTGGTTCATTGTTTACACCACATTTAACGGGTGCCTAATTACGCTTTTACACATGATGACTCTTGTCTCAGCTTCATTAAAGAGGAACTGTGGTTTGCAGAATTGCACGTCGTCTGTAGACATCGCTGAATTTGAGGCGTGGCTAGCCTACTCTCTAATATATATTTTTTCGTTACTTCAAATACCATGTGTTGAACGGAGCTAGTGAGTCTCCAAAGTGAGTCTCCAATACCGCCTCGCAACAGATACTTGGAGGAGTGTAGTATATTTTCAAAGGACCGGCAAATAATGCAAAGTTTCAAGAGGGGTAAGCAACCCAAAAAGAAATTCAGAAATTGTTTGCAAATATTAGTTTACATGTTTTTGAAGTCTATTGGCTAACATGTGGCTTGGTTAGACAAGGTGTAATAGGTTACCATATCATTTTTGTAAGACGCATGATAACGAAGCTGCACATAATTCACATTTCAAACAATTGTAATTACAGGGTTTTCTTTGGAGAACAGTAAAGTATCCTATATGGTCTTTTCTCTTTTCACAGATGGCTGTTTTCGCAAACCATACTTTTGGATTTTTTTTGGACTACAGCAAAAACACTATCTCTTTTGGACCCACTAGAACACTTTTATTTCTGACAGACCTAATGTTCTGAAATATTTGCTGAGATGATTCAGTACTACATTGTATTTGAGATATTTATAGCTATTTTATCCATCTCTGGCAATGTATTGGTTTGCTGGGCTGTCGCCATCAACACCACTCTGAAAACCACTACGAACTACTTTTTGGTGTCTTTGGCTGTGGCAGATATTTTGGTGGGTTGCCTTGCCATCCCCTTTGCCATAACCATAAGCATCGGTATATTTTTGGACTTCTATGGATGTCTTTTCCTTGCCTGTTTTGTTTTGGTACTGACTCAAAGCTCAATTTTTAGCCTCCTTGCAGTTGCAATTGATAGATATTTGGCCGTCAAAATACCCCTCAGGTGAGTACCCTATTATGCATTTTGATAGCTTGACAAACATTGAGCGTCAGTGTTTTGTGATTTAAGTGAATCAATAGCATGTACTTAGGAGTAATTAAGGAAAGATACAAATAATTAACCCGATACAAATGTTTTTCAAGACTGACTTCAATTGGGGCTACTTTACTGACCTTATTGTACCATGTACAGGTTTAAAATGGCGTTAAGAAAAAGAACAAGAAGAATACAGTAGACAACACATTCACAATACAAATTCATAACAGTTACCCTGCAAACAACATTTAATGAGTTGTTAGGACAACCCCTGGAACGTCACAAAATGGTTGTCTAAAGTGGTCAGGCCACTGTGTCATTGTCCCCTAGAGGTTTTGTCTAATTCCCGGTTCATCCCAGGGACATTTTTAGGACATTCTTCGGACGTTGTGTCATGGTCTCTTTGAGGTTTTGTCTAGTTCACTGTTTGTCCAGGGGACATCAAAAGGATGTTTTTAGGACGTTATTGGGATGTTGTGTCTTGGTCCCCTGGAGGTTTTGTCTAGTTCTCTGTTTGTTCTGTGTACGTCCCTGAAGACCTTTTCAGGACGTTATGTCATGGTCATCCCTTAAAAAGGTTTTTGGGCAGTTCCCAGGACATAATTTGTGCCTGTCAATGGGACGGCTCGTGATGGTCACAGGGGAATGTTCTCGGGACGTCATTGTAAACCACGTCAGAACGTTTTTAGGATGTTGCCAGGACATTCAGTGTACCAGTTGTCAGGACGTTGCCATATGGACCCAAAAGAACGTTGTTTAAGAAATAAATCTTCCTACCGACCTACCTGGGTATGCCCACTCTGATTTCATTACACATCACCATTTGGTACTGTTGCTGAGCCCATTATGGCTGTGATTGGTGAACCACCAATCCATTCAGTGGTCTTTGTCTGTTGGCAAGGTTAGGGACATACACACAAACAACCCGTCTTACAAACAGTGATCACATGAGCATCTTTGACATACATGATTACATTGTGCATGTTCATACATGTACAGTAATAATTCTTCACCATGTTGTTACCTGGGATTTTAACTGCATTCTTATCATCCCTCTATGCCACCACATCTGTGTCTATAACTATTGCTACACTTTGGGCTCTATTCAATCTGTATTGTTGAAGCGATAGAAATGTAAAGGTAATTTCCGATTGAGCCGACTAATGCAGCGTTTACCGTATCTGCTATTGTGGGAACATTGCCTATACATTTAATCACCCTGTAATGCTGAACTTCCACAATACGGATTGAATAGAGCCCTTTGTTTGAACTTGCTCTCAGCTCTTTTAGACAGACAGTACTAGTCAGAAGTTTGGACACACCTACCCATTCAAGGGTTTTCTACATTGTAGAACAATAGTGAAGACATCAAAACTATGTAATAACACATATGGAATCATGTAGTAACCAAAAAAGTGTTAAACAAATCTACAAATATTTGATATATTTTAGAAATATCACACCTGGCACAAATGATTGTCTTGTACTGTTTTTCCTGCAGACGGGTGCCCTATACCTGCACCCAGATGGGAGTAGTTAGAAGTCCAGGTACAGGGTGTGGCTTGGGTCTTAATGGATTTTGTGATCCTTGTTGAGGGCCCTAACCTTAAAGATCTTTTATTTATTTATTTTTTAATTTATTTCACCTTTATTTAACCAGGTAGGCTAGTTGAGAACAAGTTCTCATTTGCAACTGCGACAACTGCGACCTGGCCAAGATAAAGCAGTGTGAACAGACAACACAGAGTTACACATGGAGTAAACAATTAGCAAGTCAATAACACAGTAGAAAAAATGGGCAGTCTATATACAATGTGTGCAAAAGGCATGAGGAGGTAGGCGAATAATACAATTGTGCAGATTAACACTGGAGTGATAAATGATCAGATGGTCATGTACAGGTAGAGATATTGGTGTGCAAAAGAGCAGAAAAGTAAATAAATAAAAACAGTATAAAAACAGTATGGGAATGAGGTAGGTGAAAATGGGTGGGCTATTTACCTATAGACTATTTACAGCTGCAGCGATCGGTTAGCTGCTCGGATAGCTGATGTTTGAAGTTGGTGAGGGAGATAAAAGTCTCCAACTTCAGCGATTTTTGCAATTCGTTCCAGTCACAGGCAGCAGAGTACTGGAACGAAAGGCGGCCAAATGAGGTGTTGGCTTTAGGGATGATCAGTGAGATACACCTGCTGGAGCGCGTGCTACGGATGGGTGTTGCCATCGTGACCAGTGAACTGAGATAAGGCGGAGCTTTACCTAGCATGGACTTGTAGATGACCTGGAGCCAGTGGGTCTGGCGACGAATATGTAGTGAGGGCCAGCCGACTAGAGCATACAAGTCGCAGTGGTGGGTGGTATAAGGTGCTTTAGTGACAAAACGGATGGCACTGTGATAGACTGCATCCAGTTTGCTGAGTAGAGTGTTGGAAGCCATTTTGTAGATGACATCGCCGAAGTCGAGGATCGGTAGGATAGTCAGTTTTACTAGGGTAAGCTTGGCAGCGTGAGTGAAGGAGGCTTTGTTGCGGAATAGAAAGCCGACTCTTGATTTGATTTTCGATTGGAGATGTTTGATGTGAGTCTGGAAGGAGAGTTTGCAGTCTAGCCAGACACCTAGGTACTTATAGATGTCCACATATTCAAGGTCGGAACCATCCAGGGTGGTGATGCTAGTCGGGCATGCGGGTGCAGGCAGCGATCGGTTGAAAAGCATGCATTTGGTTTTACTCGCGTTGAAGAGCAGTTGGAGGCCACGGAAGGAGTGCTGTATGGCATTGAAGCTCGTTTGGAGGTTTGATAGCACAGTGTCCAATGACGGGCCGAAAGTATATAGAATGGTGTCGTCTGCGTAGAGGTGGATCAGGGAATCGCCCGCAGCAAGAGCAACATCATTGATATATACAGAGAAAAGAGTCATTTAAGTCATTTAGCAGACGCTCTTATCCAGAGCGACTTACAAATTGGTGCATACACCTTATGACAACCAGTGGAACAGCCACTTGCATCTAAATCTTGTTGGGGGGTGAGAAGGATTACTTACCCTTACTTACCCTATCCTAGGTATTCCTTGAAGAGGTGGGGTTTCAGGTGTCTCCGGAAGGTGGTGATTGACTCCGCTGTCCTGGCGTTGTGAGGGAGTTTGTTCCACCATTGGGGGCCAGAGCAGCGAACAGTTTTGACTGGGCTGAGCGGGAACTGTACTTCCTCAGTGGTAGGGAGGCGAGCAGGCCAGAGGTGGATGAACGCAGTGCCCTTGTTTGGGTGTAGGGCCTGATCAGAGCCTGGAGGTACTGAGGTGCCGTTCCCCTCACAGCTCCGTAGGCAAGCACCATGGTCTTGTAGCGGATGCGAGCTTCAACTGGAAGCCAGTGGAGAGAGCGGAGGAGCGGGGTGACGTGAGAGAACTTGGGAAGGTTGAACACCAGACGGGCTGCGGCGTTCTGGATGAGTTGTAGGGGTTTAATGGCACAGGCAGGGAGCCCAGCCAACAGCGAGTTGCAGTAATCAAGACGGGAGATGACAAGTGCCTGGATTAGGACCTGCGCCGCTTCCTGTGTGAGGCAGGGTCGTACTCTGCGGATGTTGTAGAGCATGAACCTACAGGAACGGGACACCGCCTTGATGTTAGTTGAGAACGTCAGGGTGTTGTCCAGGATCACGCCAAGGTTCTTAGTGCTCTGGGAGGAGGACACAATGGAGTTGTCAACCGTGATGGCGAGATCATGGAACGGGCAGTCCTTCCCCGGGAGGAAGAGGAGTTCCGTCTTGCTGAGGTTCAGCTTGAGGTGGTGATCCGTCATCCACACTGATATGTCTGCCAGACATGCAGAGATGCGATTCGCCACCTGGTCATCAGAAGGGGGAAAGGAGAAGATTAATTGTGTGTCGTCTGCATAGCAATGATAGGAGAGACCATGTGAGGTTATGACAGAGCCAAGTGACTTGGTGTATAGCGAGAATAAGAGAGGGCCTAGAACAGAGCCCTGGGGGACACCAGTAGTGAGAGCGCGTGGTGAGGAGACAGATTCTCGCCACGCCACCTGGTAGGAGCGACCTGTCAGGTAGGACGCAATCCAAGCGTGGGCCGCGCCGGAGATGCCCAACTCGGAGAGGGTGGAGAGGAGGATCTGATGGTTCACAGTATCGAAGGCAGCCGATAGGTCTAGAAGGATGAGAGCAGAGGAGAGAGAGTTAGCTTTAGCAGTGCGGAGCGCCTCCGTGATACAGAGAAGAGCAGTCTCAGTTGAATGACTATTCTTGAAACCTGACTGATTTGGATCAAGAAGGTCATTCTGAGAGAGATAGCGGTAGAGCTGGCCAAGGACGGCACGCTCAAGAGTTTTGGAGAGAAAAGAGAGAAGGGATACTGGTCTGTAGTTGTTGACATCGGAGGGATCGAGTGTAGGTTTTTTCAGAAGGGGTGCAACTCTCGCTCTCTTGAAGACGGGAGGGACGTAGCCAGCGGTCAGGGATGAGTTGATGAGCGAGGTGAGGTAAGGTCTCCGGAAATGGTCTGGAGAAGAGAGGAGGGGATAGGGTCAAGCGGGCAGGTTGTTGGGCGGCCGGCCGTCACAAGACGCAAGATTTCATCTGGAGAGAGAGGGGAGAAAGAGGTCAGAGCATAGGGTAGGGCAGTGTGAGCAGAACCAGCGGTGTCGTTTGACTTAGCAAACGAGGATCGGATGTCATCGACCTTCTTTTCAAAATGGTTGACGAAGTCATCTGCAGAGAGGGAGGAGGGGGGATTCAGGAGGGAGGAGAAGGTGGCAAAGAGCTTCCTAGGGTTAGAGGCAGATGCTTGGAATTTAGAATGGTAGAAAGTGGCTTTAGCAGCAGAGACAGAGGAGGAAAATGTAGAGAGGAGGGAGTGAAAGGATGCCAGGTCCGCAGGGAGGCGAGTTTTCCTCCATTTCCGCTCGGCTGCCCGGAGCCCTGTTCTGTGAGCTCGCAATGAGTCGTCGAGCCACGGAGCGGGAGGGGAGGACCGAGCCGGCCTGGAGGATAGGGGACATAGAGAGTCAAAGGATGCAGTAAGGGAGGAGAGGAGGGTTGAGGAGGCAGAATCAGGAGATAGGTTGGAGAAGGTTTGAGCAGAGGGAAGAGATGATAGGATGGAAGAGGAGAGAGTAGCGGGGGAGAGAGAGCGAAGGTTGGGACGGCGCGATACCATCCGAGTAGGGGCAGTGTGGGAAGTGTTGGATGAGAGCGAGAGGGAAAAGGATACAAGGTAGTGGTCGGAGACTTGGAGGGGAGTTGCAATGAGGTTAGTGGAAGAACAGCATCTAGTAAAGATGAGGTCAAGCGTATTGCCTGCCTTGTGAGTAGGGGGAAGGTGAGAGGGTGAGGTCAAAAGAGGAGAGGAGTGGAAAGAAGGAGGCAGAGAGGAATGAGTCAAAGGTAGACGTGGGGAGGTTAAAGTCGCCCAGAACTGTGAGAGGTGAGCCGTCCTCAGGAAAGGAGCTTATCAAGGCATCAAGCTCATTGATGAACTCTCCGAGGGAACCTGGAGGGCGATAAATGATAAGGATGTTAAGCTTGAAAGGGCTGGTAACTGTGACAGCATGGAATTCAAAGGAGGCAATAGACAGATGGGTAAGGGGAGAAAGAGAGAAAGACCACTTGGGAGAGATGAGGATCCCGGTGCCACCACCCCGCTGACCAGAAGCTCTCGGGGTGTGCGAGAACACGTGGGCGGACGAGGAGAGAGCAGTAGGAGAGCAGTCGGCCCGAGAATAGAACCCTGTGGCACCCCCATAGAGACTGCCAGAGGACCGGACAGCATGCCCTCCGATTTGACACACTGAACTCTGTCTGCAAAGTAATTGGTGAACCAGGCAAGGCAGTCATCCGAAAAACCGAGGCTGTTGAGTCTGCCGATAAGAATATGGTGATTGACAGAGTCGAAAGCCTTGGCGAGGTCGATGAAGACGGCTGCACAGTACTGTCTTTTATCGATGGCGGTTATGATATCGTTTAGTACCTTGAGTGTGGCTGAGGTGCACCCGTGACCGGCTCGGAAACCAGATTGCACAGCGGAGAAGGTACGGTGGGATTCGAGATGGTCAGTGACCTGTTTGTTGACTTGGCTTTCGAAGACTTGCTAAGACACTGCTAAATTGTTTACTCCATGTGTAACTCTGTGTTGTCTGTTCACACTGCTATGCTTTATCTTGGCCAGGTCGCAGTTGCAAATGAGAACTTGTTCTCAACTAGCCTACCTGGTTAAATAAAGGTGAAATAAAATAAAATAAATAAAAAATAGGCAGGGCAGGATGGATATAGGTCTATAACAGTTTGGGTCCAGGGTGTCTCCCCCTTTGAAGAGGGGGATGACTGCGGCAGCTTTCCAATCCTTGGGGATCTCAGACGATATGAAAGAGAGGTTGAACAGGCTGGTAATAGGGGTTGCGACAATGGCGGCAGATAGTTTCAGAAATAGCGGGTCCAGATTGTCAAGCCCAGCTGATTTGTACGGGTCCAGGTTTTGCAGCTCTTTCAGAACATCTGCTATCTGGATTTGGGTAAAGGAGAACCTGGAGAGGCTTGGGTGAGGAACTACGGGGGGGCGGAGCTGTTGGCCGAGGTTGGAGTAGCCAGGCGGAAGGCATGGCCAGCCGTTGAGAAGTGCTTATTGAAGTTTTCGATAATCATGGATTTATCGGTGGAGATCGTGTTTCCTAGCCTCAGTGCAGTGGGCAGCTGGGAGGAGGTGCTCTTGTTCTCCATGGACTTCACAGTGTCCCAGAACTTTTTGGAGTTGGAGCTACAGGATGCAAACTTCTGCCTGAAGAAGCTGGCCTTAGCTTTCCTGACTGACTGCGTGTATTGGTTCCTGACTTCCCTGAACAGTTGCATATCACGGGGGCTATTCGATGCTATTGCAGTCCGCCACAGGATGTTTTTATGCTGGTCGAGGGCAGTCAGGTCTGGAGTGAACCAAGGGCTGTATCTGTTCTTGGTTCTGCATTTTTTGAACGGAGCATGCTTATCTAAAATGGTGAGGAAGTTACTTTTAAAGAATGACCATGCATCCTCAACTGACGGGATGAGGTCAATGTCCTTCCAGGATACCCGGGCCAGGTCGATTAGAAAGGCCTGCTCACAGAAGTGTTTTAGGGAGCGTTTGACAGTGATGAGGGGTGGGTGGTCATTTGACTGCGGCTCCGTGGCGGATACAGGCGATGAGGCAGTGATCGCTGAGATCCTGGTTGAAGACAGCGGAGGTATATTTGGAGGGCCAGTTGGTCAGGATGACATCTATGAGGGTGCCCTTGTTTACAGAGTCTGACCATTCTGCCTGCCCTGTCATCCAAGCCTGTCTGTTTGACTCCAAGTAACTTGCTTGCTGTGGTTATAATCCTTCTCAGCGTGTTCTTCTGACTGACAGTGACATGACCAAACCAACAAACAATGCAAAAAGTTGATATATTTGTAAAACAGAGTCTGTATAGTACAGTCAACATGAAAAGAGACCCGTGTCTCTGCTGACCCTTTTTATAAGGGCACAAGGCGAAACCCAGATGTAGACACGGGAGGCAGATGGTTTGAGTCTTTGATATTTATTCATAATCCAAAGGGGTAGGCAAGAGAATGGTCGTGGACAGGCAAAAGGTCAAAACCAGTTCAGAGTCCAGGAGGCACAGTGTGGCAGGCAGGCTTAAGGTCCGGGCAGGCAGAATGGTCAGGCAGGCAGGTACAGAGTCCAGAAAACAGGCAAGGGTCAAAACCGGGAGGACTAGCAAAAGAGAATAGAAAAGGCAGGCGCACAGAGAAAAACACAATGGTTGACTTGGAACATACAAGACGAACTGGCACAGACAGACAGAAAACACAGGTTTAAATACCTAGGGGATAATGGGGAAGATGGGCGACACCTGGAGGGGGTGGAGACAAGCACAAGGACAGGTGAAACAGATCAGGGTGTGACACTTTTTGTAGATCAGGCCTGCACATTTACTCCACTGAATGTTATTGTCCAAGAGGACGCCCAGATATTTGTATTCAACTACAAACTCTATGTTCTGACCTCTGATAGATGTTGCAGGGGTGGGTGTTGTCCGCTTCCTGAAATCGATACACGTCTTTGGTCTTGTTGGTTTGAGGACCAAATGTGATTCATCACACCACTTTACAAAGTCATTTAGGATTGGCCACGGTGTTCATCATCATAATGCAACAGGCAATTCAGGGCAGTGTCATCAGCAAACTTGATGAGGTGTCTGTCAGGATGGGAAAGTACAGAAAGTGTACAGGACTGGGCACAAAACACATCCATGTGGGGAGCCTGTGTTGGTGGGTATTTTTTGTCTGACACATGGGGACCCACCTTTCAGTTGATTTATTTGTCCCTCAGTAACAAGGTTTCCATTCAACCTTTTTATGCAAGTAAAATACATGTTGGATAAGAAATGTCATGACAGGCCTGATGGAAACAGCAAATTTGTCAGTAAACTTTCCAAATGCCGACAATACAAAATACCCTAGACAAGGTGTGATCTTTCTTTGTCTGTAAAATGTATTATGCCAGAAATGGCGATGGAAATGCCTTTATGCACCAATATTGATATAATAGCCATCAAATCGAAGTAAACTTGGAGTCTCTTCATAGATAGATTCTGTGGTCCTCCCACTACGATTTTGGAAAGAATGCAGTTTATTAGGCTACAGATTAAATATATTATGATGAACTTCACAAGGTGGTGAAAGTGCGCGTGGTGATTGATTCTCCTTTCCAATAAATATTGAGGGTCTTATTCTGGAGACATGATGATCGATACTTGTCTGCAGTTTGACAAATACAAATAATCTTGTTTTTTCTCCCATATTAATCTCATCATGTAGGTTATCCTACCCGCACTGTATCTGTTGGCTAGAGCACACCTGCCACGGCCAGTGGACACATTCACTATATAACGTTAACATTTTTTGTGACAAAACCGTCAGTAGAGTTGAACGTGATGGAAACCCATTGAACTTGTATTTTTTATTTGGTGCAATGGGAATTTAACCGCAAAAGTTTTTTATGTGCACTACTTCATTATCGTTATGCAACAAGTATATTTGAGGGAAAGACATATCTAGTGGGAAAATGTGCATATTGTTTTTATGCAGATTTTGGAATATTCACATGAAAATCTGTTGCCAATTGGATGGAAACCTAGCTACTCCAATAGAAATGGTCAATTTGAACCAATTTAGGAGATGCCTTGATTTATAATTATAATAATCCATAAATCAAGGTAAACTTTTACTTGTAATCGGTGGTATAGAAGTGATGTCTCTGTTCAAAATAGAAATTATGTTTATGTCTGTACTGATATGGTTTTAGGCCTAATTCAGAAGTCTTGAGAAAATGTGAGAGAAGGACATTGGCGGTTAACATTTTACTTCAGGCCTATAGCCTTGGGGCCAATAAAAGTCTGGGGCACTGAATAAATGTTATAAAAATAAGGCAATGTAAAATAGGCCTTAGTTGAGACCAGGTATTCAGCCTGCGGTCCGATAATCAAATGACCGTGGCTCATCCGGAGTGTGCATCCTTGTGCTGCCCTAATATTTCCAAAGACAAAGCAACTTAAAAAATCTGCAGTCGAAGTAGATCAAGACAACTCATTTAGGTGTACAGGCTACAACACACCACACAGACCAACGCATTCCTGGTGGTTTATTTCATGACTGTTAATCTTCATTGTATAGGCCTATACTTTCAGTAGGCCTATAAAAAACTGTGTTATAGTGTGGGGGGCACTGGGCTCTGGCTTGCTTTTTTGATAGGCAATGGGTGCCTGAAGAGACATTGGAAAAGCAGTAAGGTTGTAATGGCATATTGATGTACACCTTGAGGCACCGCCCCTGGTACACTTTAAAGGGTGCTATAGTAGATAATCAGACCTCTCTCACCCTCTCAGAGTCTGAGACAATGGCTGGGCCCACTGGATCGATATCTAACCGGCTGGCCTCAGTGTCATCTTATTGATATAGAACTGGAGGAGGCAGAGGAGTACACTGGTAGTGGCACACAGTCTGCCAGCCTGGCAGCCCAATGACAGAGGAGACAAATTGGTTCAGATAGAGAAAAAAATCTTTGCACCTTCTGTCTCACAAGACAAGAACTGGGACATCAGCTGGGTATTTATTTTGAAATTGCAGTTTATCAGCATAAAGTATGACTTAAGGGCAGGAGTTTCTCCTGCTCACAGGAATCCAGAGGCCTGATTGGTCCTGCAGCCAGGGGGAAAACTAAAGGCCCTAACGAGACGTGATCACCTGTATGTGGCCACCTAAAGTAACAGTGAGGACACAGAGGAGGCCAGTTTTGCAGAATCAAACCACACAGATTCATAGACTTTAAGAACTCCACTTGTTATCAAATTATGTAAGAAACACTCTAATAACCGTAAATGCAATAACACCTGTAAATGACATAACTTTTCTATTTGTAATAACTTTAGAATTGTTTTTATAAATCCATTAAATGTAATAACTTGCCGGTAAGCGTAATAAAATGTTTCAAGGTAAACGTAATAACTTTTTCTGCTAAATGTACAAATTATTATTAGTAAAATTATGAGTAACAACGTTTTTATGAATAATGTAATAACTTCAATAACATTCAAAAATCTATGTTTTTATGTACTTACTTCCCTCAATTTGATGCACATACTGCCCCTGAACAAGGCAGTTGACCCACTGTTCCTAGGCCGTCATTGAAAATAAGAACTTGTTCTTAACTGACTTGCCTAGTTAAATAAAGGAAAAATAAAAACTTGCCTGAAACCTGAAGACTTGCATTAGCTCCACAAGCTCACACCTTGGCTTCAGCTCAACAGAGGCTATCAAAGTCTTGTGCTGCGCAGAACTAAACCAGTCAGTAACACCATCGAGCTCAATTTAACCAGGTATTTGTAATATAACATAACTTATAATACTGTAATGAAAACAGGACTTTTGTTTTGAAATTACATATCATTGACGTTTAATGTGTTATAAAAGTTAGGGTGAATGATACTGCAACATTCATGAAGGGGTTATGGATGATTTCATAAAGATTCTATCAATGCATATGTATACCACCTTGGTATAGACTCAACCTGTATTACACACACATGCACAGACACTCACAGGAACAGGAACAAAATAACACACACACATTCAGGCAACATTTTATTTAAAAATAAAAGTCTGTTGTATAATGGAAACATGTATTTTTGTTACTGTACCCACCAAAGACAGAACAGTGTTAGCCTTTCCCTTGTAGCAGGGGTCAAAGTGCGACCTGAATAGGTACACTACCGGTCAAAAGTTTTAGAACACCTACTGATTCAAGGGTTCTTCTTTATTTTGTATCATTTTCTACATTGTAGAATAATAGTGAAGACATCAAAACTATGAAATAACACATATGGAATCATGAGGTAGCCAAAAAAGTGTTAAACAAATCTAAATATATTTTATATTTGAGATTCTTCAAAGTAGCCACCCTTTGCCTTCATTCTAACTTTGCACACTCTTGGCATTCTCTCAACCAGCTTCACCTGGAATGCTTTTCCAACTGTCTTGAAGGAGTTCCCACATATGCTGAGCACTTGTTGGCTGCTTTTCCTTCATTCTGCGGTCCGACTCATCCCAAACCATCTCAATTTGGTTGAGGTTGTGGGATTGTGGAGGCCAGGTCATCTGATGCAGCACTCCATCACCCTCCTTCTTGGTAAAATAGCCCTTACACAGCCTGGAGGTGTGTTGGGTCATTGTCCTGTTGAGAAACAAATTATAGTGCCACTAAGCACAAACCAGATGGGATGGCTTATCGCTGCAGAATGCTGTGGTAGCCATGCTGGTTGAGTGTGCCTTGAATTCGAAATAAACCACAGACAGTGTCACCAACGAAGCACCATCACACCTCCTCGTCTATGCTTCACTGTTGGAAATACACATGCGGAGATCATTATTTCACCCGTTCACCAACACTACTCACAAAGACACGGCGGTTGGAACCAAAAATCTCCAATTTGGACTCCAGACCAAAGGACAAATTTCCACCGGCCTAATGTCCATTGCTCGTGTTTTTTGGCCCAAGCAAGTCTCTTCTTCTTATTGGTGGTTTATTTGCAGCAATTCTACCATGAAGGCCAGATTCACACAGTCACAGTTGATGTGTCTGTTACTTGAACTCTGTGAAGCATTTATTTGGGCTGCAATTTCTAAGGCTGATAACTATAATGAACTTATCCTCTGCAGCAGAGGTAACTCTGGGTCTTCCTTTCCTGCGGCGATCCTTATGAGAGCCAGTTCCATCATAGCGCTTGATGGTTTTTGCGACTGCACTTGAAGAAACTTTCAAAGTTCTTTACATTTTCTGTATTGACTGACCTTCATGTCTTAAAGTAATGATGGAGTGTCTGCTTATTCGAGCTGTTCTTGCCATAATTTGGACTTGGTCTTTTACCAAATAGGGCTATCTTCTGTATACCACCCCTACCGTGTCACAACACAACTGATTGGCTCAAACGCATTAAGAAGGAAAGAAATTCCACAAATTAACTTTTAACAAGGCACACCTGGTAATTGAAATGCATTCCAGGTGACCACCTCATGAACCTTTGTCCCCAGGGATGTTTTTAGGACACTCTTGGGATGTTGTGTCATGATCCCCTGGAGGTTTTGTCTAGTTCCTAGTTGGTCCCGGGTCATCACTGAGGACATTTTTAGGACGTTCTTGCGACATTGTGTCATGGTCCCCTGGACGGACTGTAACATCGGTGGTCAGTGCACAGAACCTGTTTTTAGCCTCAGATTCATGGTGTGTCCACTGTTGGTAGTAGAGGTCGACCGATTATTCGGAATGGCCGATTAATTAGGGCCAATTTCAAGTTTTCATAACAATCTGAAATCTGTCATTTTGGGGTGTCGATTTACGATTTTTTAAATGTTTTATTTTTTTATACTTTTATTTAACTAGGCAAGTCAGTTAAGAACACATTTTTATTTTCAATGACGGCCTAGGAACGGTGGGTTAACTGCCTTGTTCAGGGGCAGAACGACAGATTTTCACCTTGTCAGCTCAGGGGTTCCAATCTTGCAACCGTACAGTTAACTAGTCCAACGCTCTAACCATTGCACTCCACGAGTAGCCTGCCTGTTACGCGAATGCAGTAGAAGCCAAGGTAAATGGCTAGCTAGCATTAAACTTCATTAAAATTAAAACATTAAAATTAATCTTATAAAAAACATTCAATCATAATCACTTGTTATAACTACTAATCCAGTTTAGCAGGCAATATTAACCAGGTGAAATTGTGTCATTTCTCTTGCGTTCATTACACGCAGAGTCAGGGTATATGCAACAGTTTGGGCTGCCTGGCTCATTGCGAACTAATTTGCCAGAACTTTACGTAATTATGACATAACATGCAATGTAAGAAGAATATTTAGACTTAGGGATTCCACCCGTTAGATAAAATACAGAACGGTTCCGTATTTCACTGAAATAATAAACGTTTTGTTTTCGAAATGATAGTTTAAAAATAAAAGCCTGAAACTATGTATAAAGACTGTTGACACCTTAGGGAAGCCATAGAAAAAGGAATATGTTTGATATCCCTTTAAATGGAGGATAGGCGTGCATAGGAACAGAGAGGTTTCAAAATAAGAGGCACTTCCTGATTGGATTTCCCTCAGGCTTTCGCCTGCAATATCAGTTCTGTTATACTCACAGACAATATTTTTTATAGTTTTGGAAACTTTAGAGTGTTTTCTATCCTAATCTGACAATTATATGCATATTCTAGTTTCTGGGGCTGAGAAATAGGCCGTTTCAAATGGGTACGTTTTTTAGCCAAAAATGAAAATACTGCCCCCTACACACAAAAGGTTAAACCAAATTGAACATGTTTCATTATTTATTTGAGGCTAAATTGATTTTATTGATGTATTATATTAAGTTAAAATAACTGTTAATTCAGTATTGTTGTAATTGTCAATATTACAAATAAATAAACACATTTTAAAAATCAGCCAAATAATCGGTATCGGCTTTTTTGGTCCTCCAATAATCGGTATCGGCGTTGAAAAATCATAATCGGTCGACCTCTAGTTAGTAGTCATCGTAATCATTTGGTACAAAGTAGGACCCGCATATGACTGAAGGGCTTTTTTGATAAATGTAATTTAAATTGTGAAAATAGAAGTGTAAAATGTGTTTATTTTATAAACTTTTGCATACATTATTTATTTATTTTGTGCAAACTGCCCTTTAAGGCAAACTGCTGCTTTTCCATTTACAGATGTTTCCCAAGAATGTCCTCAATCAGTCAAATTTTCTTTTCCCTTCCCAGTATGTAATTCACATTATTCCCTTCATGGGTGAAGAGTCAGACAGACTATTCCTCAGGGGGTGTTAAATAAAAGGACATCTCATAATCATATACAGAAAGGTTGCTGCTCAATGCCAGCAAATGCATTATATAGTCTCATAACTACATTCCTTTTTAGAAATCCAGACGGATTTAAAACATCCTTTTTTACGGTTTTCCCCTTTACCTCAGACCCACATCACACACGTGGTAATGAGAAAGGTATATGGTCAGCTCAAATTACTCTACTCTAGTAATTGATTTAATTTGTGTATGTGTTTGTGAGTGTGTGACTGTGTATGTAACTGTGTGTGTGTGTGTGTGTGTGTGTGTGTGTGTGTGTGTGTGTGTGTGTGTGTGTGTGTGTGTGTGTGTGTGTGTGTGTGTGTGTGTGTGTGTGTGTGTGTGTGTGTGTGTGTCTGTGTTTGTGAGTGTGTGTGTGCCTGGGCCTTAGTCTTGTGGGACTGTGGTTCCCTCAGATCAGAGTGTTTTCACAGCTGGCTCTGGTGGAAGTGAAAAGGCAGACTCAAATGCTTCAAACCATGAGAGATGGAGCTCTGTTCTTCACCCTCTGACAACACTAATACACACCCATTTTAGGGCCTTTGTTTCCTTTTCTTGTTTCCCAGAAAGAGACATCAAACTATTTATGTATTTTCTTCCACCCACACCATACCGTTTGAAGGGAAAGATCCAATAGCATAGCCTCTGGCTATCCATGTTCCAAGAGTTAACAAACCTGCCAGGGCTTTCTTCACCGAGCTGTCTCTCACCAACAGTCTCTTCAGTTCATGTTCTCAGGCCCCACATGTTTCTCTCTGCTCAGAAAGAACCAGTGTTGTGTCCTTGAAAAGCTGCTTTCCTCTGCTAATGAGACCAAACTGGTTTTTAGAGGCTTTTTTCAGAAGGATGGTATTGCCAAACTAAGTGTGTGGACTTGCCACTATTGAGCCCCAAACATTGTCAGGCTGTCTCAATAAAGTTAGTCATTTTGGCTTTTGCAGTTGTTTCAGGCAACAGGTCTTTTCTACTACATTAATGTCATCACACATAACATATGATGTACAGTGGGGCAAAAAAGTATTTAGTCAGCCACCAATTGTGCAAGTTCTCCCACTTAAAAAGATGAGAGAGGCCTGTAATTTTCATCATAGGTTCACTTCAACTATGACAGACACAATTAGAAAATAAATCCAGAAAATCACATTGTAGGATTTTTAATGAATTTTATTTGCAAATTATGGTGGAAAATAAGTATTTGGTCACCTACAAATAAGCAAGATGTCTGGCTCTCACAGACCTGTAACTTCTTCTTTAAGAGGCTCCTCTGTCCTCTACTCGTTTCCTATATTAATGGCACCTGTTTGAACTTGTTATCAGTATAAAAGACACCTGTCCACAACCTCAAACAGTCACACTCCAAACTCCACTATGGCCAAGACCAAAGAGCTGTCAAAGGACACCAGAAACAAAATTGTAGACCTGCACCAGGCTGGGAAGACTGAATCTGCAATAGGTAAGCAGCTTGGTTTGAAGAAATCAACTGTGGGAGCAATTATTAGGAAATGGAAGACATACAAGACCACTGATAATCTCCCTCGATCTGGGGCTCCACGCAAGATCTCACCCCGTGGGGTCAAAATGATCACAAGAACGGTGAGCAAAAATTCCAGAACCACACGGGGGGACCTAGTGAATGACCTGCAGAAAGCTGGGACCAAAGTAACAAAGCCTACCATCAGTAACACACTACGCCGCCAGGGACTCAAATCCTGCAGTGCCAGACATGTCCCCCTGCTTAAGCCAGTACATGTCCAGGCCCGTCTGAAATTTGCTAGAGAGCATTTGAATGATCCAGAAGAAGATTGGGAGAATGTCATATGGTCAGATAGTCAGATGAAACCAAAATATAACTTTTTGGTAAAAACTTCTTGTTTGGAGGACAAAGAATGCTGAGTTGCATCCAAAGAACACCATACCTACTGTTAAGCATGGGGGTGGAAACATCATGCTTTGGGGCTTTTCCTCTGCAAAGGGACCAGGACGACTGATCCGTGTAACGGAAAGAATGAATGGGGCCATGTATCGTGAGATTTTGAGTGAAAACCTCCTTCCATCAGCAAGGGCATTGAAGATGAAATGTGGCTGGGTCTTTCAGCATGACAATGATCCCAAACACGGGCAACAAAGGAGTGGCTTCGTAAGAAGCATTTCAAGGTCCTGGAGTGGCCTAGCCAGTCTCCAGATCTCAACCCCATAGAAAATCTTTGGAGGGAGTTGAAAGTCCATGTTGCCCAGCAACAGCCCCAAAACATCACTGCTCTAGAGGAGATCTGCATGGAGGAATGGGCCAAAATACCAGCAACAGTGTGTGAAAACCTTGTGAAGACTTAACAGAAAACGTTTGACCTCTGTCATTGCCAACAAAGGGTATATAACAAAGTATTGAGATAAACTTTTGTTATTGACCAAATACTTAATTTCCACCATAATTTGCAAATAAATTAATAGAAAATCCTACAATGTGATTTTCCAGATTTTTTTTCTTCTCATTTTGTCTGTCATAGTTGAAGTGTACCTATGATGAAAATTACAGGCATCTCTCATCTTTTTAAGTGGGATAACTTGCACAATATATATGATGTAAATACATCAAGAAATAGTGTAAATAGTCAGAAGAAACCAATCCTCACCACCTTTATCTATCACAATTCTGCCACACATTGAAGAAAATTCACACATGTCGTTTGTACAAAACCATAAAGCCAAGCCTCATACACACCAGCATTATTCATAGTTTCCATCCAAGCAATACATTCACTGTATGGCTCTGGGTTGTGTTAAAGTGTTGATGATAATTCCATTCCCCAGACCAGATTCCACCTGAGAGTCTTACTGTTCGGCCTACTCTCTTCTATAGTGACAGCAGAATGTGCTCACATGTGTTCACAAGGTGTGGCACCTCATCGCCATGAATCCAAGCCTCTAAATCCTGGTATGACTGTACTAGTTTGGCCTGTGGCTACAGATAATATCACACATCTCACATAGAGATATCACACCTTCAAATCTCTTGAACCGATCTATAAGAACTGCTGGTGCTATGCCATGTGAGGGCAGGATATTTACATAATCAAAGTGTAGGCTAATGCAAATAGTCTGGGTAGCCATTTGACTAGATGTTCAGGAGTCTTATGGCTTGGGGGTAGAATCATGAGGTTGCCACTGGGTCAAAGAGAAACACCTGTTCCCCTTGAGGCTATACTGTGGACATCTCTGTTTGAGGCTATACTGTGGATATCTCTGTTTGAGACTATACTGTGGACATCTCTGTTTGAGACTATACTGTGGACATCTCTGTTTGAGACTATACTGTGGACATCTCTGTTTGAGACTATACTGTGGACATCTCTGTTTGAGACTATACTGTGGACATCTCTGTTTGAGACTATACTGTGGACATCTCTGTTTGAGACTATACTGTGGACATCTTTGTTTGAGACTATACTGTGGACATCTCTGTTTGAGGCTATACTGTGGACATCTCTGTTTGAGACTATACTGTGGACATCTTTGTTTGAGGCTATACTGTGGACATCTCTGTTTGAGGCTATACTGTGGACATCTCTGTTTGAGACTATACTGTGGACATCTCTGTTTGAGGCTATACTGTGGACATCTCTGTTTGAGACTATACTGTGGACATCTCTGTTTGAGACTATACTGTGGACATCTCTGTTTGAGACTATACTGTGGACATCTTTGTTTGAGGCTATACTGTGGACATCTCTGTTTGAGGCTATACTGTGGACATCTCTGTTTGAGGCTATACTGTGGACATCTCTGTTTGAGACTATACTGTGGACATCTCTGTTTGAGGCTATACTGTGGACATCTCTGTTTGAGACTATACTGTGGACATCTCTGTTTGAGACTATACTGTGGACATCTTTGTTTGAGGCTATACTGTGGACATCTCTGTCATGTTTAAGCAGATGTGCTTTGTGATTACTGACTCTGTGTACTAGCCTGGCAGAGGTTTGTGGGCTGCAATGTGCACCAGGCGGAAGCCCTGGAACCATGGGGTTAGAAAAGGGATGTGTGGGGAGAGAGGGACAGAAAAAAGGGAGACAGAGAGAGAGTGAGAGAGATGCCCGCATGCTGTCGTCATGCCAGAACTAATCTGCTCAGCCGCTCATTTACTGGCCCTCACAGTGAGGAATGTCACCAGCCCATCAGAGAGAGCGAGACAGAGATAGGGAGATAATATCTAGAGAGTGAGACAGAGATAGGGAGATAATATATAGAGAGTGAGAGAGGGCCCGAGGGAAAGTGAGATAGAGAGTAGGAGAAAGAGACAGAGAAGGAGAGAGAGGGAGACATAAATAGAGAGTGTGTGAGGGGGAGAGAGAAAGAGGGAGCATGTGAGGGAGACAGAGAGTGAGAGAGACAGAGAGAGTGAGAGAGCTGTCCACCCCCAGATATTAGTCACTGTCTGGAACACAAACCTTTCTGGGCTTGACTTACAGGTTAGAGGACTAAGACGAGAGAGAGAGACTGAGAAATGGATGGATGATGAGAGAAGGAGAGAGAGGAAGGAGTGATGTGTGTCCACCCTATAGCCTTAGGGCCATCACTTCAGGTCCCTAAACATGGTCATGGCTGTCTGTGGATTATTGATGGCACTGGGGGCACAGCATCCTTCACTGAGGTGATGGGGAAATGGAGAAATAGGGAGAGAGGTAGAATCATTTACTGCTGCATTATTAAAGTCCCAGTCATCTGTTTTGAGGCCTTGGCGTCTGAGGTGCTACAGTACTAATACTGTAGGTAATGATTGAAAGCCACGGTTATCTTGTCAAATGAGCTACTGTTGCCTGTGAAACTTAACTTGTATGAAATTTGTCCTGGCAAATTGTGGCTGTTTCATGAGGAGGGAAGGGAAAAACATTTGCATCAGAGAACGACCACTTCATCTTTTTCAATAAAACCAAAAAGTATTTTTTTTCCATTGCACTTAAAGAGTGTATGTAGATTACTTTAATAGTCGTTGATATTTGTCGTCCTAGAGGAAACATCATGCGGAAATATCGTTTACATGATTATCGTGGCTAGTGACTCAACTATAATGACATTATATGTCATTATTACATGCTATAATCAGAGAAAAGTGAAGTCACATGAGCACTGACAACAAATGTTCATGCTTAAACTGTGTACATGACCAATAAACTTTGATTTGATTATCCTATATCTACTGTATATTTGCTATATGGTTTCATGGTTTGGCGTGAGAACTCAGTGTTAGGGTTCTGTTCAATCTGTATCGCTGAAGCGTTACACCTTGCGTAATAGAAAATGAAAACTGCAATATTCAACTTTTTGGGTGACCCGACCAAATTCACCTTGAAATGTGAGTTTTAGCAACCACGAAATGGCAGAGCGATTTCTGTATAGTGCACCTTTAAAGGTCATTTTTGATTAAGCCGACATATGCAGCGTTTTTGGCAGTGTAGAACCAGAGGAGGCCTAAGGATTTATTTTTTAAAATTATACTGAACAAAAATATAAATGCAACATGCAACAATTACAGTTCATAGAAGGAAATCAGTCAATTGAAATGAATTAATTGGGCCCTAATCTATGGATTTCACATGACTGGGCAGGGGCGCAGCCATGGGTGGGCCTGGGAAGGCATAGGCCCACCCACTTGAGAGTCAGGCCCACTCACTGGGGAGCTAGGCCCAGCCAATCAGAATGAGTTGTTCCCACAAAAGTTGTTTTTTACAGACAGAAATACTTCTCGGCTGAAATACTTTCATCAGCTGTCCGGGTGGCTGGTCTCAGACGATCCCACAGGTGAAGAAGCTGGTGTGGTTACACGTGTCTGTGGTTGTGCGACCGGTTGGACGTACTGACAAAATGACGTTGGAGGCAGTTTATGGTTGAGAAATTAACATTAAATTCTCTGGCAACAGCTCTGGTGGACATTCCTGCAGTCAGCATGCCATTTGCACACTCCCTCAAAACTTGAGACATCTGCGGCATTGTGTTGTGTAACAAAAATGCTCATTTTAGAGTGGCCTTTTATTGGTGCACCTGTAAATGATCATGCTTCTTGATATGCCACACCTGCCAGGTGGATGGATTATCTTGGCAAAGGAGAAATTCTCACTAGCAGGGATGTAAACAAACAAAATGTTGTAAACAAACATTTTGACTTGCAATGGGTGGGACCGTTTAAAAAAAGGGACGGGCCTAGACATTTCTCTAGTGAGGGCAAAGTAAAATAATAATTGGGTCAAGCAGTAGTTTTCCCACGCTTGGCTCTGCATGGTCAATCTGAAGTCTGCAGTGGCCCGTACAGCATTTACTGTGATACAGGCCTCTGCAGAAGTCAGAGCAATCATACTTCTAGCGCATTGGGAAGCTCTCATACGCATCCAATAAATTGCTCTGCACCGCGTCACTCATAGTGATTCAAGGCTAATCTCTATAGCCTTCCAGGTAATTACAAGCAACTGACTAAACGAAAAGACCTCACCTCTTCTGAGATGTTGGAATCTGTTTCCCAGTGCATGACAATAGAAGCTCAGCCAAGACAGCATGAAGTAAAAAGATTACACCATTTTCCCACCTGCATCTCCATCCCGAATCTCCCCCAAACAAAATGACCCTACATTTAGGCTATTATTTATATGTGTATTTCACACTATGTTGAGGTAAATACCAGAGTATAACGCTTGTATGGATGTCCACCCCAACACATGTTCATGTCATCGTTATCAATCAACTGCATTACAGTTCAAAACTGATTTCTGTGTGCTAGTTATTCTAAAAGCTTATACAAATGGGAGTTTAGCAGTCACTTTTTCTAAACCGGAAAAGGGACAACTTCTACATGTTATGCAGCAATAACCACATTGTGGGCCTGTTGCAACACATAAATCATGACGGACTTGAGAAATATCCGCTTTCTTAGATCAGATTTGTCAAATGTGCGCCAATCCAGCATCCTTCTAACCCCCACAGTATGAATTCCATTGACCTCTTTACCACATCTATCCCAATTACCTCCCTGATATCTTTCCACGAGTTCAAACTCATTCCCGTATCTTTAAAATCCCTATATGAGGAATAAATATGTTTTTTATTTGTGAACTTGTTCTGACAGATTTCCTCAAAGTTCTTGTTTGTTGTCAAGGAAGTGAGTTTGTGTTTATACAGGATGATCAAGATGAACTTCTTTCAAACTTCTTTTCCAAATGATCATCATCTGGTGAGTGGTGCTGTTTTGTTGCAGCTTGCTTGCTGTTAGACAGCTCTTTGAAAATAATGACTGTGAATCATTGTTGCATTTAAACCTCAGATCACCGGTTAGTGTGATGAACGTGATCAAATAATTTGCAAAGGGAAGTAATATCTGGTTTGTTCATTTCCTTTTGGAAATGAAATGGTTATGCTTTTGTATTGTTCTGATTTCAAGGGGCCTACTGGAGTGAATGGGATACTTTATCTTTAACGTTATTTGATGCTGTGTGTGACTGCTGTTGCCTGTCTTATCAGCCGTGTCTATGTGTTTGACCAAACCTGTCTCTCCTTCAGCTCCATGGAGTGCACAGGTATTAGCCTGCGGTCGCTGTCCATTCAGCACCTTGAGCCTGTCACTGTTGATGTGACACTGTTGTTATTACTATGGGTGATAGTGTGATAGTGGTGTTAGGCTACCATAGGTTATGTAAACAGTGTGTTTTTTGTTTTGCTAGTTGCATTATTTTATTCTGTGTGTCATGTTGTGTCCATGCTGAACTGTCACTGTGTGTGCGGCAGCCTGAAGCACGGACAGGCCTGTTTGATTCATTCATAATGTCATCAAAAAGCATTGCTCCTCCTTCACTACAACTAGAATGGTCTGACTACAACATATACAATGTCGGGTTCATTAAGTGATGCTATGTTTTCAATTTTTTATTTTATTTCTGAGTTTGATACAACATAATGGGAGATTTTTGGTTCCTCTGAAGGCCTAGGTCCTATAGTCATGGTTTGCCACTGGTTTACGGGGAATGCATTCTCCGCTAGCGCAGGAACATTATTTTTCAATTTAAATCCTGCCGTAACGCTGAACTTCCGCCGTAAGGAAAAGGTGCGGGGGGCTGCCTTAATCGACATCCACAGGCTATGTCGTGCCCTCTCCAAGACTGTCTTAGTGTGTTTAAGACCATGATAGTTTGTTGGTGATGTTGACACCAAGGAACTTGAAACTCTCAACCTGCTCCACTACAGTCCCGTCGATGAGAATGTGGGCGTGCTCAGTCCACTTGTTCCTATAGTCCAAATCAAATCAAAATCAAATGTATTTATATAGCCCTTCGTACATCAGCTGATATCTCAAAGTGCTGTACAGAAACCCAGCCTAAAACCACAAACAGCAAGCAATGCAGGTGTAGAAGCACGGTGGCTAGGAAAAACTCCCTAGAAAGGCCAAAACCTAGGAAGAAACCTAGAGAGGAATCAGGCTATGTGGGGTGGCCAGTCCTCTTCTGGCTGTGCCGGGTGGAGATTATAACAGAACATGGCCAAGATGTTCAAATGTTCATAAATGACCAGCATGGTCCAATAATAATAAGGCAGAACAGTTGAAACTGGAGCAGCAGCACGGCCAGGTGGACTAGGGACAGCAAGGAGTCATCATGTCAGGTAGTCCTGAGGCATGGTCCTAGGGCTCAGGTCCTCCGAGAGAGAGAAAGAAAGAGAGAATCAGAGAGAGCACACTTAAATTCACACAGGACACTGAATAGGATAGGAGTACTCCAGATATAACAAACTGACCCTAGCCCCCCGACACAAACTACTGCAGCATAAATACTGGAGGCTGAGACAGGAGGGGTCGGAAAACTTAATGATGATGTTGGAGTTGTGCCTGGCCATGCAGTCATGAGTGAACAGGGAGTACAGGATGGGACTGAACACACACCCCTGAGGGGCCCCTGTGTTGAGGATCCACGTGGTGGATGTGTTGTTACCTAACCTTACCTCCTGGGGGTGGCCCGTCAGGAAGACCAGGATCCAGTTGCAGAGGGAGGTGTTTAGTCCCAGGGTCCTTAGCTTAGTGAGGAGCTTTGAGGGCACTATGGTGTTGAACGCGGAGCTGTAGTCAATGAATAGCATTCTCACATAGGTGTTCTTTTTGTCCAGGTGGGAAAGGACAGTGTGGAGTGCAATAGAGGTTGCATCATCAGTGGATCTGTTGGGGTGGTATGCAAATTGGAGTGGGTCTAGGGTTTCTGGGATAATGGTGTTGATGTGAGCCATGACCAGCCTTTCAAAGCACTTCATGACGACAGACGTGAGTGCTACGGGTAGGTCGGACATGCACTGTTAACTGTGGGACCTTATATAGATAGACATGTTGTGGGTCTGAATACTTTCCGAAGGCACTGTATAACTTCTGTGTGTTCATCACTGTATAGACTGTTGTTCTTAGACAGGTGATAAGTTGTACTCTGACGGTTTTTCCTTTCACATGCCTGTCTCGGAATCAATGTGCTCACTGAAATGTGGTGTAACAGTTAGCCAATATATAAGTAAATTCTTAACTTCTTACTTGCTCAACACATCACAAATTGCCAAATTCTCATTCTTTGTGCAATACTCCTGTTCGCTGCAGCTGATTCAGTTTTTTTTGCTTTTTATCAAATTCTTACATTGATTCGATCATAGATTACGTAACGTTCCAATATTAATACTAATATGCCACTTAGAATGCATTCCCTATACAACACATTCCTTAATAAATGGTAGCCTATGCTATGGATATTGGAACAGAGCATATGGAGCCCAATGGCATTCATACGCAGACCTCGATCAATAGTAAGGTCGTTCCACGAAATGAGTGTCTTTTATTTTAAGTAGAAATTGTGCACAAATATGTTCTTTTAAAAGCCTGTTATTTTAAATAAAGTGCCCTTTAGTGTAGACCACATGGAAAGTTCAATAAATCAGGTTTTTTATATGAATAAAGACTTGCTAAAGAGCAATAATTGTGCATTTTGACATGTCCCTCTGTGCACCCACTGTGATTTTAACCGACTTAACACCAACATTTCTCCAAGTTTTCACCATCATTATAAAGCCCTAGATATTTTGTGGTTTGACAAAGTCATTTCTGAAGATTATTATTTATTTCATGTGATTTAGTGATTCATAAAAACTGTCCCTTGTTTTAAGATCAACTCTGTTACGTGAACTGAACTTTTGTTTTAATATGGTGAAACTATGCTTTTAAAAAAAAATGTATTCAAGGAAACATTGAACATCTAATAGTCAAATCATAGTGTTAAAGTAGGTGAGCTGGTTCTGGCCCTTTTCTTTTTGGGTCGAGCATAACACGCCAATGTTACCCACAGATAGACAGGCTAGAAACGTTTTCACAATTTCAATTGTTTTGTGAAGCTTGTATTCCCCCATTCCCTCTGTCACAATGGGATGTATAACTGAATTACGATGAAATCGTTAACCCTTTTTGGTATTTAACCTCTTGAGATGGGAAAACATGATTATATATTTTTTTACCAAGTTACACTACTCAAAAGGCACCTAATTGGTGGAACCACCCAGAAGTCTGTTGGAATGATGTCTCGTTTTGTATTGGTACCCTGCTTTAGACAGTAAGATGGAAATGATATATTACTCCTCTCACAGGCTCTAATTTAATGTTCAGTTGGAAGAACTTCAAGGACAGCACATTTGCTTCTCTATTGCCCTATTGTCTTTCTGTAATAACTCATTATTACGTTATTTTAATCATGAATAGGTGTGCAGCATAAGCACCATAATGCTTGATAGAGGGCCACTGTGGCTGTTAAGGGCACTCAGTCACAACTCTTAGGGAAAAGAAAATAATACCCATTTATAACCCCCATGGATATTAACCAGCATCTTTTTGGTCTTCCCTCATCCTCTTATCCAGGTACAAGGAGCTGGTGACGGGTACGAGGGCCAGACGAATCATCGCCATCTTATGGATCCTGTCTTTCGTCATCGGCCTCATCCCATTCCTGGGTTGGAACCTGAAGGTGACTTCCTGCCGTCAGAATGTCTCCAGTAGCCTGACGAATGGCAAGTCTTTGGGGGACAATGCCAGTACCACCATCCCCCACCTGGTGGATGATCTGGGCAGTGCAGGTGACTTCCTGAGCAGCTGCAAGCTTAACTGCCTGTTTGAGAGTGTGGTGGACATGCACTACATGGTCTACTTCAACTTCTTCGGCTGCGTCCTGCCTCCTCTGTTTATCATGCTGGGCATCTATGTGAAGATCTTCACTGTGGCCCGCAAGCAGATGCACCAGATTGAACTCAAGTGCTCAGTGAGCAGCAATGGGGACAGCCACCATCACGGGCTCCTGCAACGCGAGATCCGTGCCGCCAAGTCTCTGTCCATCATTGTGGGGCTGTTTGCCCTATGCTGGCTGCCCGTGCACATCCTCAACTGCCTGACCCTGTTTTACAAGGACCTGTGCAAGCCGGCCCCCGTCATGTACATAGCCATCATGCTGTCACATGCCAACTCAGCCGTCAACCCCGTTATCTATGCCTACCGCATCCAGGACTTCAGGAACACATTCCGAAAGATCCTGACACGTCACGTCCTATGTCAGAAGGAGGAGCCTTACCTGCACTCCTCCAATGGGAGCAGGCGGAACAGAGACCAGATCCACATGACCATTGACCCTTTACTCTGAGGGGTGGGGCCTACATGGGGCATGACCCTTTACTCTGAGGGGTGGGGCCTACATGGGGCATGACCCTTTACTCTGAGGGGTGGGGCCTACATGGAGCATGACCCTTTACTCTGAGGGGTGGGGCCTACATGGCGCATGACCCTTTACTCTGAGGGGTGGGGCCTACATGGGGCATGACCCTTAACTCTGAGGGGTAGGGCCTACATGGGGCATGCCCCTTAACTCTGAGGGGTGGGGCCTACATGGGGCATGACCCTTTACTGTAAGGGCAGACACCAGTGTTCGTGAGGCTACTAGCCCCGCCTACATAACTTTACTTCAAGGGTGGGGCCACAGGCCGGGGGTATGACTCAAGGAGATACCCAACCCCCCAAAATACTATCTGTGTTCATGTTATTGTTGTATTGTATTCTTCAATGACATTTTAAGTGAGATTATAAATGTTTACAGAACAAATAGAGTGGGTATGATGAAATGTGAAACTGAATAGATGATCTGCCTTGAATGGGGAGCATTGCTTATGAGGTCATCTGAGTATCAGGGGCCAGGTGATGAAAAGGTAGCCTGGTCCCAGATGTGTTTGTGCTGTCAGGCAAGTGAAAAGCAGGCAAGAGTCTTATTTACTTTAAAGCTGGAATCCGTATTAGGTAAAACTGCCTTTTGCAATTTATAACAACAAAGAAGTTACTTCAAACAACGAACTTTGAGTTTTTTCCCCTCTGATATAATTTCACATGCATTAGAACAGCCTCTCTGCTGGATGCTTCTCTCCTCTGTTTCATCAACAAAACAAAAACAATAACAAATGCACTGGGGTGAACAATGGCACAGTTCACCTTATGATTCCAACTGTTAAGGATTTTATTTTTATTTTGTCAAAGCTAACTGGATTTGCAAGACTGTGAAATTAATCCATTACTACAAGATAACACATCATTTACCATTCCTATACATTAACCATAACTCAAAACATTGCTTTTTCTAAGCCTTAACCTTTCAAAATAATATACATCAATTGTTCAACTTTTATACCAATGTTTGGTATTTTATTTATTGTCATGTAGCAAACATTTATTTAACCTGGCTGAGGTGTGTACTGTATTATTCATCATGGGCTACATCGCACTTGCTCAGTACAGGTCTTGTGTAAAAAACAGACATAGGAAAGTCTGCCCAGTGGAACAATTTACGACAGCAACATCAGCAAAATCTCCAGTGAGAGGGCATAACACACACGCAACACAGCTCGGAGTGGAAAAGTATTTTTAAACATAATATAAACTTGTGGAGTGTTATTGTGCTCTGCTTAAATTTAGCAAATGTCATGGCTTCTTTAGTGTCATGGAGAAAGCTCAGGAATATACAGAATGTGGCGAGGAAGGCGAGGAAGGAAAAAATATATCTGAAATTCACAGACACAGAGGATATTTGGAGGTTGAGACGTCTGGCAAAAAAACAATATATAAATCATCACTCACAAATACAGTTGAAGTCATAAGTTTACATACACTTAGGTTGGAGTCATTATATCTCGTTTTTCAACCACTCCACAAATGTCTTGTTAACAAACTATAGTTTTGGATTGCTTGGAAAATTCCAGAAAATGATGTCATGGCTTTAGAAGCTTCTGACAGACTAATTGACATCATTTTAATCAATTGGAGGTGTACCTGTGGATGTATTTCAAAGCCTACCTTCAAACTCAGTGCCTCTTTGCTTGACATTATGGGAAAATCAAAAGAAATCAGCCAAATAAATTATAGACCTCCACAAGTCTGGTTCATCCTTGGGAGCAATTTCCAAACGCCTGAAGGTACAATGTTCATCTGTACAAACAACAGTACGCAAGCATAAACACCAGGGGACCAGCTAGCCGTCATACTGCTCATACTGTTTCCTAGAGATGAACGTACTTTGGTGCGAAAAGTGCAAATCAATCCCAGAACAACAGCAAAGGACCTTGTGAAGATGCTTGAGGAAACAGGTACAAAAGTATCTATATCCACAGTAGAACGAGTCCTATATCGACATAACCTGAAAGGACACTCAGCAAGGAAGAAGCCACCACTCCAAAACTGCCATAAAAAAAGCCAGACTACGGATTGCAACTGCACCTGGGGACAAAGATTGTACTTTTTTATGTCCTCTGGTCTGATGAAACAAAAATAGAACTGTTTGGCCATAATGACCATCATTATTTTTGGAGGAAAAGGGGAGGCTTGCAGGTCAACATCATCCCAACCGTGAAGCACAGGGGTGGCATCATCATGTTGTGGGGGTGCTTTGCTGCAGGAGGTACTGGTGCACTTCACAAAATAGATGGCATCATGAGTTAGGAAAAATATGTGGATATATTGAAGCAACATCTCAAGACATCAGTCAGAAAGTTCAAGCTTGGTCGCAAATGGGTCTTCAAAATCGACAATGACCCCAAGCATACTTCCAAAGTTGTGGCAAAATGGCTTAAAGACAACAAAGTCAAGGTATTGGAGTGGCCATCACAAAGTCCTGACCTCAATCCTATAGAAAATGTGTGGGCAGAACTGAAAAAGCGTGTGCGAGCAAGGAGGCCTACAAACCTGAGTCAGTTATGCCAGCTCTGTCAAGAGGAATAGGCCAAAATTCACACAACTTATTGTGGGAAGCTTGTGGAAGGCTATCCGAAACGTTTGATCCAAGTTAAACAATTTAAAGGCAATGCTACCAAATACTAATTGAGTGTATGTAAACTTCTGACCGACTGGGAATGTGATGAAAGAAATGAAAGCTGAAAAAAATCATTCTCTCTACTATTATTCTGACATTTCATGTTCTTATAATAATGTGATGATATTAACTGACCTAAGACAGGGAATTTTTACAAGGATTAAATGTCAGGAATTGTCAAAAACTGAGTTTAAATGTATTTGGCTACGGTGTATGTAAACTTCCGACTTCAACTGTACATGCCTCATTATTTGAAAGGTTGATTATTACCTACTCATGACATCCCTTTTTAAAATGAAAGATTTACATTATCAGTTCTGACAAAATGACTTATTTTAGGGTCTTACTGTAGCCTAAATTATATGGCAAAACACATCTAGGATACCCTCTTCCCTTGGCATCCCTAGAAGGACCATTATACAACCCTAACATGGACACACACATCCCTCACATGAACACAGCTCTGATAATTTGCCTAAATGTCTCTCTGTAACAAAAGGAGAAGAGAGAGAGGCTGGCGTCTCCACATGGACACTGGGATTTAAGTGTCAACTGAAACAAACCAGGTGGCTTCTAATACTCAATACTGTCAGACTGTAACGACTTCCACTGCATACTGTCTGTCCTTGTCCTCAGCATGGCAGTTAAGAACCATGTGTTTCCACCCCCCTCACTCAATCAGAACTCCTAAATTCACCACTTCACTCCACCAAGACAAATCAGTCAACACTATGCTGTGGAGATCCCTCTTTATTGAACGAATCAAGGATCCAAGGTCCATTCTGAATTGAGTTGCGGAAATAGAAAGTAGGATTAAATTAAATTCAAATGGGTTATTTATTCTGAATTGCTTTGAATTATATTCTACTTCCTTCAATTCAAAATCATGGTTTGAATTGAAATACATTCAACAAATCCAAATTGACCCCAACCCTGCTAAGAACACTTAAGCCTAATCAAATTGTAGGGGGCTGACAAGTTCTTGTTCTGTGAAAGGCAAAAACATGCTTTGTCAGTGTAAGAGTGTCATTGCGGTATTGTATCTGTGAGTCAGACAGATCTGTTAAATAGACGGTGCATCGCTCTTGGTTTCAATTCCAAGATGTCTCTCTCTACTTGACCACCCAACGTATGGTCTTGCACGTGTTTCCTGTGTGGAGATAGAAAACCAAACCTCAAAATAATTCCAGTTTAACGAGGCTCCGTTTGGAATTGGAGGACAGTATTTCCATTTCCTTGTTTTTTTTTTATTTCTTCACCATACTCATCAACCTTGACCTCTTCAACTTCAAGGGCTAAACTATAGGAGTGTGTAGAACCTCAAGTACATTCCATTTGAGACTGCACTGTACTGGTATTACTATCATTTGTTCACTCAAATGTGATCTTAGCATCAAGATACCAGGGCTGGGGTCAATTCCATTCCACTTCAGTCAACTCTGGAAGTAAACTGGAATTCCAATTTCCCTAAGTGCTTCTCAATTAGCAAAATGTGGAATTGGAATCTCAGTTTACTTCCAGAGTTGACTGAATTGAAATGGACTTGATCCCAACCCTGCTAGATACTGTTCGGTTGTAAAAGCCTTCAACAAGCATGACTTGTGAATGATGAATGAATGAGAAAAACCATATAAAAACAAGCTTTTCATAGTGACGCTGCCTTCCATTCCAACCTGTGTGTTTGCACATGTGTTATAGTATTGATGTCACTAATCAGTAGCCTAAACACTGTGGTTCACGTCTATGATGTTCAATGTTTAAATAATTATTCTTTCACTCAACTGACTACAACTGTAAACCAATACTGTTATTTAACACGAGAAGATCTGTATGTATGGCTAATTATTTTGTTAATAAAAGCTATGCCTATATTGTTACAGGTCAGACTTTCATATTCTTACAGGAAGAGGTTACAAACCTATACAACAATTTTCAATGATTTTAGTTCAGAACAAATAATAAATATACAAATCCTTCTGAAAAACTGAAACATCTTTGTTGTCTCTGGTCACTGAACCACTGGACTGAGTCAAATGTATCTTACCTTTACAGTTCCCTTTCAGCAGGCAGCACCATAGGGTGACTGACTTGTCTTATAATATAAGGAGAGTCTAAAACTAAAGTCAATGAACAGATGCACATTCTCTGGCAACATATTAAGAACACTTACGCAGTCACAAACAAATGCAACGTAGTTTAACAGATTTTCTGAAATAGAAGCACACCAGACGTCCAGAAGAACAGCACAATGACCTAAAAGCCATAAAATAATCTTCACACATGCAGATAGACTGGAGGAGACCATGCAGCAGCAGTAGGCTTTGGCTTTTAAACATCTTTCCCCAGGATGTGTTTTAGCAGCTTGGTCTTAGATGGTTCTGCAAGGCTTTGAGTCTGTTTCAGTGACCTGTTGGGCTGTGATCTACGTGTATGTGCTTTGGGTCTGTCATAGCTGCAGTCTGGTGGTCTATGTATCGGTCTGGATGAGTGTCCCGGGGTCAGGTGGTCTACTTGTAAGTCTGGATAAGTGTCCTGGGGTTGGGTGGTCTACCTAAAGGTCTGGGTGAGTGTCCTGGGGTCAGGTGGTCTACCTGTTCCCATCAAATTGATATGTTGCGGATAAAAGGCTGTGTCTGATGATGTAGTGTACATAAAAATAACTTTTGCTGTTAAATTCACACGTACCGAATAAAGAATACAAGTTAAATGGGTTTCCAAAGCATTTTCAACTCTACTGATGGTTTTGTAAAACAATATGTATATTGCGATTGTGCGTTCCCACTCTGGTCGTGGCAGGTGTGCTCGAGCCAACATTTAACAGATACAGTGCGGGTAGGATAACCTACATGATGAGATTAATATGGGAGAAAAAATAAGATTATTTGTATTTGTCAAACTGCAGACAAGTATCGATCATCATGTCTCCAGAATAAGACCCTCAATATTTATTGGAAAGGAGAACTTTCACTTTCACCACCTTGTGAAGTTCATCATAATATATTTAATATGTAGCCTAATAAACTGCATTCTTTCGAAAACTAATTTCTCGCAGAATACATTTTACTGACACAAAAAGATTGAGCATATTTTGTTTTGTCGACATTTGTACATTTTACAGACCGATTTGCTGTTTCCATCAGACCTGTCATGACATGTTGTATCCGACATGTACTTTACTCCCATAAAAAGGTTGAATGGAATCATGGTTACTAACCACTTTTCCAGCCACAATTCTTATAGCGTAAAGTCATACTGCATAAAATAATGACAGCTGTGATGGAAACAGCAAATGTGTTGAGAAACTTTACTAATCTCGACAAAACAAAATACGCTCCATGGTTGGGACTTTTTTGTGTCTGTAAAATAAATTATGCCAGAAATGGCAATGGAAATGTCTTTATGTGCAAAAATTGATATAATAACCATCATATCGAAGTAAATTTGGAGTCACCGACGATATGGTGTGTGGTCCTCCCATTACGACTCGGGAAACCATGGAGTTTTTTAGATTAAATAAATGATGACGATGCACTTCCCAGGGTGGTGAAAGTGCATGGTGATGAACTTGATTATACTTTCCAATAAATATTGAGGGTCTTATTCTGGTGACATGATGATTGATGCTTGACTGCCATTTGAAAAATATCTTCTGATGTGGTGAGGTTGGACCCAGGTGCAGAGAAGAGACCAGAAATCAGTGTTTAAGGATAAACATAGTACTGAGAAACAGTAGCCGCAGGATCACAGTACACTTGAAAAACACCAAACACTAAGTGATACAAACGCACATAGTAAACAATTCAGTCCTCGGGACCTGATTGGTGTCACACTTTTGCCCCAGCTAACACACCTGACTCCAATTATCAACTAATCATGATCTTCAGTTAAGAATGCAATTCATTTAATCAACTGTGTTTGCTAGGGATGGGGAAAAACTGTGAAAAATGTCTGCTTGTTTTGCATGCATGGCTACATCAAGATGTTTCGGGGTGGGGGGGCTGTCATTTTTTTGTTGATGGCTGATGGCTATTTTGGTCTGCACATACAGGGGTAATAAAGGCCCCAGTAGACTACTTTTGTGGGAAAATATATTTTTCACAAAAAAAAGGATACACACTGAACAAGAATAGAAATGCAACATGTAAAGCGTTGTTCCCATGTTTCATGAGCTGAAATAAAAGATCCCAGAAATGTTCCATATGCACAAAAAGCTAATTTCTCAAAAATTGTGTCCACAAATTTGTTTACGTCCCTGTTCGTGAGCATTTTACCATTTCCAAGTGTGGCATATCAAGAAGCTGATTAAACAGTATGATCATTACACAGGTACACCTTGTGCTGGGGACAGTATAAGGCCACTATAAAATGTGTAGTTTTGTCACACAACAATATGCAACAGATGTCTCAGATTTTGAGGGAGCGGGCAATTGGCATGCTGACCGCAGGAATGTCCACCAGAGCTGTTGCCAGAGAATTGAATGTTAATTTCTCTACCATAATCCGCCTCCAATGTCGTTTTAGAGAATTTGGCAGTACATCCAACCCGCCTCACAACCGCAGACCATGTGTATGGCATCGTGTGGGCGAGCGGTTTTGCTGATGTCAATTTTGTGAACAGAGTGCCCCATGGTGGCGGTGGGGTTATGGTATGGGCAGGCATAAACTACGGACAACAAACACAATTATATTTTATCGTTGGCAATTTGAATGCACAGACATACCGTGATGAGATCCTGAGGCCCATTGTCGTGCCATTCATCTGCCGCCCTCACCTCATGTTTCAGCATGATAGCCACGGCCCCATGTTGCAAGGATCTGTACACAATTCCGGGAAGAAGAAAATGGCCCAGTTCTTCCGTGGCCTGCATACTTACCATGTCACCCATTGAGCATGTTTGGGATGCTCTGGATTGACGTGTAGGATGGAGTGTTCCAGTTCCCGCCAATATCCAGCAACTTGGCACAGCCATTGAAGAGGAGTGGGACAAGATTCCACAGGCCACAGTCAACTGCCTGATAAACTCCATGCAAAGAAAATGTGAGGCGTTGCATGAGGCAAATGTTGGTCCCACCAGATACTGACTGGTTTTCTGATCCACGCTGATCCACGCCCTTACTTTAAAAAAAAGTTATCTGTGACCAACAGATGCATATCTGTATTCCCTTTCATATGAAATCCATAGATTAGGGTCTAATTTATTTATTTCAATTGACTGATTTCCTTATATGAACAGTAACTCAGTAAAATCTTTTAAATTGTTGCATGTTGCATTTATATATTTGTTTCTGTATTTATGTTTTATATTTATTCAGATTTATCAGGGGATGCTGCAGCACCCTCCACACCCGTAATTCCCGTAGCTATGTTTACATGGGTGGAGTTTTGGCCTGCCGCAGTAGAAATTAATAGACCAATAACAAAGACAGTTTCAAACCTCTCTACCAATAACAGGTCGTTTTCAGGTGACATATCCCTCCCATTAGGCTCATCCAACTAGGCCCCTTACTCAGACCACTCCCAGACAGCCCTAGCTAAATTCTAGCTTGAGAAATTGCTCTTTTCTAAGAAGCTATTTTTGTTTATTTTTGACAATTTTAATTGAAAACAATCATTGTAAGGTACTTGTTAACCAGAAATGATTTGATATTGAGATACAAATGGTTGCATCCTGTAAAACAACACAGACAGCTCTGGCTCTATGTGGGTGAGAGGGGGAGAAGTGTGGTCAACCTCACTGTGAGGTATGGATATACAGTATTCTGTTTTCAGGGATATATTCAGAGGCAGCTGAGGGTTGATGGGATTTTGGGGTCTTTTTGGTTTTGGGCTCCTGGGTGTCATATGGGATGGACAGGTTTAAATGAGACATAAAAAGACCCCTAGTGCCAGTGTCCAATAAGGATCTCTTTTGTCTCATGGACATCAATGTTAGAAGCAGACTTTAAGAATATACAGTACATGGTGAACCATTTAGTCTCTTGCTGCTTTCTGTTTCTCAGGCTGATTTTTAGCTCGGCCTCTCTAGGGACTGGAGTTGTCCTTATGCAAGGGGTAGCTAGGGGCCCAGGTTGTTTTTTTTGTAGAAAAAAAATTATATTTACAATCCAAATAGAAACATTCAATCAAAGATGAGACCTGACCAAAATGTCCCCTGTCTGCTCAGTGCAACTGCTATACACATCAACATGTGCATAGCCACATAAAAATGTTTGGGGGTGCTGCATTTTTTGACAGGGGGGTGTATATCAGTCTGCTACTGATGGCTATATCGGTACGCTAATACAGGACTAATAAAGGCCCAGTGCACTACTTTTGTGAATTTCTTTAATGTTTACAAAACAAAGAGAGTGGTATGATGATCGGTGAAGCTGAATAGATTAATCAGTCAAATGCGCCTTGAATGGGGAGCATTACTTATGAGTTAATCTGAGTATCAGGGGCCAGTTGATGAAAAGCTAGCCTGTTCCCAGATCTGTTTGTGCTGTCTTGGCCATCAGAGTTGGCCAGACTGCTCAAACACATCTGGGACCAGGCTTGTGAAAAGCAGTCTTATTTAAAAAACGAAATCTCTCTCTGCTGGATGCTTCTCTCCTCTGTTTCATCAACAAAACAAAAACAATAACAAATGCACTGGGGTGAACAATGGCACAGTTCACCTTATGATTCCAACTGTTAAGGATTTTATTTTTATTTTGTCAAAGCTAACTGGATTTGCAAGACTGTGAAATGAATCCATTACTACAAGATAACACATCATTTACCATTCCTACAAATTCCTACAAAATGTTGCTTTTTCTAAGCCTTAACTTTTCAAAATAATATGTTTGTTTTTTTACCAATGTTTGGTATTTTATATATTGTCACTAAGCTAAGAAACCTGGCTGAGGTGTGTACTGTATTGTTCATCATGGACTTCCTCAGTACAGGTCTTGTGTAAAAAACACACATAGGAAAGTCTGGACAGTGGAACAATTTACGACAGCAACATCAGCAAAATCTCCAGTGAGAGGGCATAACACACACGCAACACAGCTCGGAGTGGAAAAGTATTTTTAAACATAATATAAACTTGTGGAGTGTTATTGTGCTCTGCTTAAATTTAGCAAATGTCATGGCTTCTTTAGTGTCATGGAGAAAGCTCAGGAATATACAGAAAAGATGGCGCCGGAGAAGAAGGCAGACGTTTTACGTACCCCCAGCCGATTGTGTTTTTTTGTTTGTTTATTTACGTTGTTTGTGACTTATTTTTTAACTTATTTTGTACATAATTTTGTCGCTACCATCTCTTATGACCGAAAATAACTTCTAGACATCAGGACTGCGATACTCACCAAGGAACTTCAGAATCCTTTTTTTTGACGAGCCCGATGTGAAGGATATACTGCTTCCTCGGGAACAGGCCCCGATCCCCATGATCTGCGTGAAGAGGAGGTGGAGAAATAGGGGCCGAAGGGTGGGCTGCCTTCTGAGAATTCGTAGGCGATCGAATAAACCCCCACTTCCCTCCATTCTGCTAGCAAACGTGCAATCATTGGAGAATAAAATCGCAGAGTTACGCGGAAGATTAAACTACCAACGGGACATTAAAAACGGTAACATCTTATGCTTCATGGAGTCATGGCTAAACGATGACAATATCAACATACAGCTGGCTGGTTATACGATGTCCCGGAAGGTTAGAAAAGCAGCGTCTGGTAAGACAAGGGGCGGCGGACTATGTATTTTTGAAAATTTTTAATTTTAATTTTACCTTTATTTAACCAGGCAAGTCAGTTAAGAACACATTCTTATTTTCAATGACGGCCTGGGAACAGTGGGTTAACTGCCTGTTCAGGGGCAGAACGACAGTTTTGTACCTTGTCAGCTCAGGGGTTTGAACTCGCAACATTCCGGTTACTAGTCCAACGCTCTAACCACTAGGCTACGCTGCCGGGTTCACGATATCTAAGGAAGTCTCGAGCTATTGCTCGCCTGATGTAGAGTATCTCATGACCACACTACCTACCAGGAGAGTTTTCATCTGTTCTTCGTAGCTGTTTACATACCACCACAGTCAGAGGCTGGCACTAGGACAGCATTGAATGAGCTGTATTCCGCCATAAGCAAACAATAAAACGTGCACCCAGAGGCGGCGCTCCTACTAGCCGGGGACTTTAATACAGGGAAACTTAAATCCGTTTTACCAAATTTCTATCAGCATGTCACATGTGCAACTCTGGACCACCTATATTCCACACACAGAGATGCATACAAAGCTCTCCCTCACCCTCCATTTGGCAAATCTGACCATAATTATATACTCCTGATTCCTGCTTACAAGCAAAAAATAAAGCAGGAAGCACAAGTGACAAGATCAATAGAAAAGTGGTCAGATGAAGCAGATGCTAAACTACAGGACTGTTTTGCTTGGATAGACTGGAATATGTTCTGGTATTCCTCAGATGGCATTGAGGAGTACACCACATCAGTCATTGGCTTCATAAATAAGTGCATCGATGACGTCGTCCCTACAGTGACTGTACGTACATACCCCAACCAGAAGCCATGCATTACAGGCAGCATTCGCACTGAGCTAAAGGCTAGAGCTGCCACTTTCAAGGAGCAGGACTCTAACCCGGAAGCTTATAAGGAATCCCGCTATGCCCTCCAACAAACCATCAAACAGGCAAAGCGTCAATACATCAATACATCAAATTGTACTCCACCGGCTATGATGCTCGTCAGATGTAGCAGAGCTGGCAAACCATTACAGACTACGAAGGGACACAAGCCTACCAGACGAGCTAAACTACTTCTATGCTCGCTTCGAGGCAAATAGCACTGAAACATGCATGAGAGCACCAGCTGTTCAGGAAGACTGTGTGATCACGCTCTCCGAAGCCGATGTGAGTAAGACCTTTAAACAGGTCCACATTCGCAAGGCCGCAGAGCCAGTCGGATTACCAGGACGTGTATTGCGAGCATGTGCTGACCAACTGGAAAGTGTCTTCCCTGACATGTTCAACCTCTCCCTGTCCGAGTGTGTAATACCAACATGTTTTAAGCAGACCACCATAGTGCCTATGCCCAAGAACACTAATGTAACCTTCCTAAATTACTACCGACCCGTAGCACTCATGTCTGTAGTCATGAAGTGCTCTGAAAGACTGGTCATGGCTCACATCAACACCATTATCCCAGAAACCCTAGACCCACTCCAATTTGCATACCACCCCAACAGATCCACAGATGATGCAATTTCTATTGCACTCCACACTTCCCTTTTCCCAACTGGACAAAGGGAACATCTATGTGAGAATGGTATTAATTGACTACAGCTTAACACCTCCCTCTGCAACTGGATCCTGGACTTCCTGATGGGCCGCCTCCAGGTGGTAAGGGTGGGCAACAACACATCTGCCACGCTGATCCTCAACACAGAGGCCCCACAGGGGTGCATGCTCAGTCCCCTCCTGTACTCCCTGTTCACTTATGACTGCACGGCCAGGCATGACTCCAACATCATTATTCAATTTGCCAATGACACCGACAAAGGCGAGACATCCTATAAGGGAGGAGATCAGAGACCTGACCGTGTGGTGCCAGGACAACAAGCTCTCCCTCAACTTGATCAAGACATAGGAGATGATTGTGGACAACAGGAAAAAGACGACAGAGCACGCCCCCATTCTCTTCGACGGGGCTGCAATGGAGCAGGTTGAGAGTTTCAAGTTCCTTGGTGTCCACATCACCAACAAACTATCATGGTCCAAGGATACCAAGACAGTCATGAAGAGGGCACGACAAAACCTATTCCCCCTCAGGAGACTGAAAAGATTTGGCATGGGTCCTCAGATCCTCAAAAGGTTCTACAGCTGCACCATCAAGAGCATCCTGACTGGTTGTATCACTGCCTGATATGGCAACTGCTCAGCCTCTGACCGCAAGGCACTACAGAGGGGCCAAGCTTCCCACCATCCAGGTGGTGTCAGAGGAAGGCCCTAAAAATTGTCAAAGTCTCCAGCCACCCTAGTCATAGACAGTTCTCTCTGCTACCGCACGGCAAGCGGTACCAGAGCGTCATGTTTAGGTCCAAGAGGCTTCTAAACAGCTTCTAGCCCCAAGCTATAAGACTCCTGAACATCTAGTCAAATGACTACCCAGACTATTTGCATTGCCCCCCCCTCTCTCTTTACACCACTGCTACTCTCTGCTGTCATCTATGCATAGTCACTTTAATAACTCTACCTACATGCAAATACTACCTCAACTAACCGGTGCCCCCGCACATTGACTCTGTATCGGTACCCCTCTGTATATAGCCTCGCTATTGTTATTTTACTGCTGCTCTTTAATTACTTGTTACTTTTATATCTTATTCTTATCCATATTTTTTTTTAACTGCATTGTTGGTTAGGGGCTCGTAAGTAAGCATTTCACTGTAAGGTCTTCTACACCTGTTGTATTCAGCGTATGTGACTAATAAAATTGTATTTAATTTAATTTTATTGAATGTAGTGAGGAAGACGGACTGATTCATGTGAAAAAAATACATCTGAAATGCACAGACACAGAGGATATTTAGAGGTTGAGACCCTTTGGCAAGAAAACCATGTAAAATCATTAATAACAAATACATGCCTCATTATTTGATACATTATTATTCCTGACAAAATGCAGATATATTTTAGGTTCTTGTTCAACATAGCCTAAATCATATGGGAAAAAAAAATCTAGGATATGATGTCACCCTCTTCTCTTGGCATCCCTAAAAGGCATATTATACAACCCTCACATGGACACATATACACAAACACAGACTCGCACACACAGACACACACACAGACACCTACACACCCTTCACATGGACACAGCTGTGATCATTTGCCCAACTGGCACATTCCATTCCACCACAGGCCACCATCGTCATTACATTTACATAGAGTGGCAACTGTGACTAACTGCCTCTGTAATTAAAGAGAAAAGAGAGAGGCTAGCGTCTCCACAAGGACAAGCTTTTAACACTCAATATTGTCAAACTGCATACTGTCTGTCCTTGTCCTAGCAGTTAAGTGCCATTTGGCTCTAGTTTTTAATTTCTTCACCATACTCATCAACCTTGACCTCTTCAACTTCAAGGGCTAAACTATAGGAGTGTGTAGAACCTCAAGTACATTCCATTTGAGACTGCACTGTACTGGTATTACTATCATTTGTTCACTCAAATGTGACCTTAGCATCAAGATACCAGGGCTGGGGTCAATTCCATTCCACTTCAGTCAATAAACTGAAATTCAAATTTCCCTAAGTGCTTCTCAATTAGCAAAATGTGGAATTGGAATCTCAGTTTACTTCCAGAGTTGACTGAATTGAAATGGACTTGATCCCAACCCTGCTAGATACTGTTCGGTTGTAAAAGCCTTCAACAAGCATGACTTGTGAATGATGAATGAATGAGAAAGACCATATAAAAACAAGCTTTTCATAGTGACGCTGCCTTCCATTCCAACCTGTGTGTTTGCACATGTGTTATAGTATTGATGTCACTAATCAGTAGCCTAAACACTGTGGTTCACGTCTATGATGTTCAATGTTTAAATAATTATTCTTTCACTCAACTGGCTACAACTGTAAACCAATACTGTTATTTAACAACAGAAGATCTGTATGTACTGTGGCGACCTGTCATTCAAGGCTGTTTTGAGCCCCACCTGTTTAGCAAAAAAAGTCAATAAAAATTGTGATTTTTTTGCGTGTTATTTTGTCATTAGTATGTGTCACATATCAGTTTGCAAACAATGTAAATCAAATAAAGAATCCTTGAGTTAATAAAGCCGCATACAAACATGGTCTCTTTTTGCTTTATTGAATAAGGCAGCTTCGAAATGCAGGTGTTTCATCATCCTCGTGCTTTCTGTGGTGGTGGTGGGGCAGCCAGTGAAAAATAAGAAGCGTAGGGTTGGTAATGTTCTCTAGTTGCACCGTAGATTGGTTCAGTGTTCTGTCACTCATGTGGACACTACGTCACCGCAAAATCTACGTGGAGAGCTCAAAAATTCAAGCCCCTTGGGTGCTACCATAGAGTTGCATTAGAAGTGCCCATTCAAGAAGGCTCAAGGTCATTGGCCACAGATAAAAGGACGTCAAATCACGTTATATCTACCATAGTGTTGATTGGAATGATCATGTCAACATCATACTTTAAACATATTAGCTAGCAAGCTAGCATTCATCATCAAATATCAAGTCGATTATCTACTGGCAAATCCTTTACAATCCTTGTCATATGAAGAGAAATTCTAGATAAAATGTATCGGTGCTCATCGGCCATTGGACATAAACATTACACAATAAGTTTGAAATGGCAAATTCCACAATGAGTGTTTTGGAAGGAATCAGTGGCTAACTGCAAGCATTACAAAGCAATCACTAGCCTGCTATTCAGTAGAGTGGGTGTGTGGTCCAAGTCTGGGTTTAAGGGTCTCTGTTCCAAGCTTAAAATTATAAACATTCAACATTGGCCATGCTGTCAATCCAGCATGACTTCTGCCTCGTTCAAAACAACTGGAAACTCAGAACTGGGAAATCTCAGAATTCATTGAGTTCAAGACAACTGGGAACTCAGAAAAAACGAGCTCCAACTGGGAAAATATGTTTTGAATGGTCATCCAACTCTGAATTTCTAGTCGGGAACTCAGACCTATTTCTAGAGCTCTGACCTGTCATCATGATTCAACCTTGTTTTTTCCGAGTTCCCAGTTGTCTTGGAAGCACCATCCATCTATAGAATGCCAGACTTTGATGACAAAATTTGCACACCAAGGACCGCTGCACCATCTTCCTGTTCACATGAGCACAACAAGGTGAGTCCAAAAATGTATTGTATGCTGCTGCATAAGTGATGCAATATGCCAGGGAGATACTAAGAAAGTAATACTAAGTGTATGTTGTGTAGTAAGATGTTAGTAGCCCATGTGCCTCACCCTAATAATTTGGTCCCCTTTCCCCTCATAACTTAGCCTACTGTTCTGACTTGGTGGTACATATTTAGCCTATAGCCTGTTTTAGAGAAATGTAATCATTGAATATTGTAAGAGCTTTCATTGTCTGCATCTATGCCCCCTTTATTTATCCTACAGTTCAGACTTGGTGTACAGGGAGAATAACATAAGAATTGCCTATGTTCTGAATTCAAAAGTGCTGAACAAATAGTTATATTGACTACATCCGTCCTAGCTCGCTCATTAATGTCTTAATTTGTAACGGTCTGATCTGTTTCACCTGTCTTTGTGATTGTCTCCACCAATCTCCTGGTGTCACCCATTTTCCCAATTAGTCCCTGGGCATTTACTCCTGTGTTCTCTGTTTGTCTGTTGCCAGTTCGTCTTGTCAAGTCAACCGGCGTGTTTTTTTTCAGTGCTCCTGATTTTTTCCTTATCTCCGTTTTTGTAGTCCTCCCGGTTTTGACCCTTGCCTGCCCCGACTCTGAGCCCGCCTGCCACTCTGTACCTCCTGGACTCTGACCTGGTTTATGATCTTTTGCCTGTCCATGACCTGTCTCGTCTGCCCCTTGGATTATAATAAATATCAGAGACTCAAACCATCTGCCTCCTGTGTCTGCATCTGTGTCTCGCCCTGTATCGTTATATAATCTAAATTACGGATTGCCTCTTATTCGCTCGAAGTCCCCTTATGCCATAGTTTGTACATCTCCGTTGTCAGTAGAAACCACATTTGTTTAAGCAAGTCAGCAATATCAGCTATGTTTTTTTTTAAAGGCAGTAAATGAGGCTGAATGAACTGTTTCGCTGACAGACAAGGCTCCACTGATAGCCAGGTGTAACAGTGGTAAGGTGTTGGGACAGCCGTTGGGACAGCTTTATGTAGGCCCCAACAGTTTCTGGGTAACCTTTGTCACCGTTATAGTGCAATTAATGTATTGTTTAGTGTTGTGTTGTGTTGTGTAGTGGCTTTGCTGGCATGCATCTAAAACATGTTTTGGGAGTTTTCCCCACGAAGATTTACATGCTAAAATTGCCAATGTGTATGTATGGTGAATTATTTTGTTAATGTGCCTATATTGTTACAGGTCGAATTGTCCTATTCTTACAAGAAGAGTTTACAAACCCACATATAACAATGTTCAATGTTTTAATTTCAGAACAAATAATAAATATACAAATCCTTCTGAAAAACTGAAACATCTTTGTTGTCTCTGGTCACTGAACCACTGGACTGAGTCAAATGTATCTTACCTTTACAGTTCCCTTTCAGCAGGCAGCACCATAGGGTGACTGACTTGTCTTATAATAAAAGGAGAGTCTAAAACTAAAGTCAATGAACAGATGCACATTCTCTGGCAACATATTAAGAACACTTACGCAGTCACAAACAAATGCAACGTAGGTTAACAGATTTTCTGAAATAGAAGCACACCAGACGTCCAGAAGAACAGCACAATGACCTAAAAGCCATAAAATAATCTTCACACATGCAGATAGACTGGAGGAGACCATGCAGCAGCAGTAGGCTTTGGCTTTTAAACATCTTTCCCCAGGAAGTCTGTTTCAGTGACCTGTTGGGTTGAGCTCTACGTGTCTGTTTTGGGATTGGTAAAGCTGTCCTGCTGGGACAGTCCCATGGCATGACTGAGGTAAGCCACCAGGATATGCTTACACTGACACAGGAGGAGGAATTTTAGGAATTTTAGCTAGCTTATTAAATCTAATGCGTTGGAGCCATGAGAGTGTGCAGCTTTTCTTTTCTGTGTGTGTGTGTCACAAACAGAATTCAACTTCAGGCAAGTTTGCAGATATGCTTATCATCATCATGATTAATATATGTATGACTCATTTGTTTTTAACTTACGGTTATTAAATATATAAAAAATGTAATAACCACAATGTCAGTATTTGTCATACCAATGTAATAAGGTAGGAAGAATGTATTATATTCCCCAAACACATTTGGCAAAAATAAGTTCCATCATGTCAGGGATATTTTTCAGAGTAACAGTTCAGTACACAGTGGTCTCTCTCATGCTGGTCTGCGGTCCTGGAGCCGGGAGCCTGGGCTTTCAAGGTCTGTAGACTGTCCAGGCAGTACACTCCATGTGAAACCCCCAGTGGCCCACTAGGGTGACCTAGTTCTGTTTGATAGACGTAGACCAATGATGCGGGTGATGACGCGGTCTACAGTGAGACTGTGGCCCTGCCCCTGGTCTGGCCCTGATTTGCCCTAACTGACCCATGACGGGGTCACAATGACGATGACAAGGTCTGCAGTGTCCTTAAAACAACACAGACAGCTCTGGCTCTATGTGGGTGAGAGGGGGAGAAGTGTGGTCAACCTCACTGTGAGGTATGGATATACAGTATTCTGTTTTCAGGGATATATTCAGAGGCAGCTGAGGGTTGATGGGATTTTGGGGTCTTTTTGGTTTTGGGCTCCTGGGTGTCATATGGAATGGACAGGTTTAAATGAGACATAAAAAGACCCCTAGTGCCAGTGTCTTGCTAATAATGATCCAATAAGGATCTATTTTATCTCATGAACATCAGTCTAAGAATATAAGACTATGATTGACCCTTTAGTCTCTTGCTGCTTTCTGTTTCTCAGGTTGATTTTAGCATTGTCACTCTAGGGACTGGAGTTGTCCTTATTCAAGGTGTAGCTAGTAGCCCACATAGTTTTGTAGCAAGTAGAAACCCTAAATCAAAGATGAAACCTGACCAAAATATCCCCTGTCTGCTCAGTGCTACTGTTATACAGATAAACATGTGAGCACTTTCTGGGAGGGAGTAACCCTGAAAGGTTGAATTCCGCATCTTGTCTTGCTCAGGATCTATGCATTACCCAAGACATAGAGCATGATCCGACGAGGTGGTGTGTGTGTGTTTGTGTGTGTGTGTGTGTGTGTGTGTGAGTGTGCTTGCGTGCATAGGTTTTGTATGATGTCTTTGTAGTTTATGGCTGTATGTTCTATTAATATATGAATACGTTATTATTGCTCTGTGTTCACCAGCAGGCTCTCGTTCTTCCTGAGCACGGTGTAAGTGAAGGCTGGGCAGGGGCAGTAGTGACAGGAGGTGTAGCAGGTGCACCACTGAGAGCATCTTTACTGGCTGCATCAGCGCTTTGTATGGTAACTGCTTGTCATCCAATCGCATGGCTCAGTACATCACTGTGGCTGAGCTCCCTGACATCCAGGACCTCCATACCAGGCGGTGTCAGAGGAAGGCCCTAAAAATGGTCAAAGACACCAGCCAACTAAGTCATAGACTGTTCTATCTGCTACCGCATGACAAGCGGTGCTGATGCACCAAGTCTGGAACCAACAGGACCCTGAACAGCTTCTACCCCCAAACCATAACACTACTAAATAGTTAACCAAATAGCTACCCAGATTATCTGAATTGATCCCCCCCTAACTCTTTTGACCCATCTACTTATTATTTATCCTGTTGCCTAGTCACTTCACCCCTTCCCATACGTACATACAGTATCTATCTCAATTACCTCGTACCCCTGCACATTGACTCGGTACTGGTACCCCGTGAATATAGCCAAGTTATCGTTACTCATTGTGTATTTATTCCTGGTTTTATTATGTTTCTATTATTTTTCTATGTTTCTCTCTGCATTGTTGGGAAGGGCCCGTAAGTAAGCATTTCACTGTTAGTCTACACCTGTTGTTTACAAAGCATATGACAAATACCATTTGATTTGATTTAAAGTGTACAGCAGCCCTGACCCAACCATTACATTCAATAAAACCATTTTTAAAATAAAAAAAATGTAACCTTTATTTAACTAGGCAAGTCAGTTAAGAACAAATTCTTATTTACAATGATGGCCTACATCGGCCAAACCCGGACGACGCTGAGCCAATTGTGAGCCGCTTGAGGGGACACCCAATCACGGCCGGTTGTGATACAGACTGGATTCGAACCAGGGTGTCCATATTGACGCCTCAAGCACTGAGTTGGAGTGCCTTAGACCGCTACAGACACAGTAACAAAAACAACAAGTAGGAGTCAAAGACAAAGGCAGAGCTGGACAAAAACACAGGTGTCCTGGACTGTGGATTTATGCAAACAAGGAAATAAAAAAACATGGAAAGATTCTCTGAATCATCACAGTGTTGTAGAAGAGAGAGAATGTCTTGTGTCTCTAGTAAGTACTTGATCGAACAAAGTTTTCCAAAAATGATGTGAATTCTGTTCGTACTTATACTGCCTTTGTCTGCCAGTGATAACAGCTTGAGTCAATTCCACACATGTTCACAACAGCTGAGGAAGGAGCTCTGAAAACGGTCGATCAGTAGAACAGGTTGAGGAATGAGGTGAAACAAGCTCCCACTGACCTCATCTCATCCTTATCTCACCAATCCCTGAGCTCCTCCAAAGAGCCCTAACACATCCTGCTAACTTCACCCCAAGTGGTGAGGGTAGGCAACATCACCCCCGCCGCGCTGACCCTTAACACGAGGGCCCCACAGGGATATGTGCTTAGTTCCCTCCTGTACTTCCGGTTCACCCACTACCGCGTGGTCATGCATGACTCCAACACCATCATTAAGTTTGCTGATGACACAACGGTGGTAGGCCTGATCACCGGCGGCGATGAGACAGCCTACAGGAAGGAAGTCAGTAACCTGGCATTGTGGGGCCGGAACAACCACCTCTCCCTTAACGTAACTAAGACCAAGGAGCTGATCGTGGACTACAGGAAACGGGAGGGGGCAAGGACACCCCCAGCCACATCGACGGGGCTGTAGTGGAGCAGGTCGAGAGCTTCAAGTTCCTCGGTGTCGACAGCACCTCTTCCCCCTCCGGAGGTTGAAAAGGTTTGGCATGGACCCTCAAATCCTCAAGATGTTCTACAGCTGTACAATTAAGAGCATATTGACTGGCTTCATCACTGCTTGGTATGGCAATAGCACTGCCTCGAGCACTACCTTGATCGCTACAGAGGGTGGTCAGGACAGCCCAGCACATCACTGGATCTGAGCTCCCTGCCATCCTGGACCTCTATATCAGGCGGTGTGAAAGGATGGACCAGAAAATAGTTAAAGACTCCAACCACCCAAGCCATGGACTATTCTCTCTGCTTCCGTATAGCAAGCGCTACCAGTGCATTTAGTCTGACACCAACAGGCTCCTGAACAGCTTCTATCCCCATGCCATAAGACTGCTAAATAGTTAACTAAATAGCAAACAAAATGGCTAAACGGACAATCATGTTGACTTTTGTATTTTATTCTTATTTTTGCACTGTCTCCATTCACACTCACAGAGCCCTACACACTATGCACACTGACACTCCAACACACATACAAACACTCAATCCATTATTTGCTCACACACACACATACATTTATACTGACTCTACACACACACACCCCCACAAACAATCATCATACACGCTGCTGCTACTCTGTTTATCATATATCCTGATGCCGAGTCACCTTACAATGCCGAGTCACCACATTTCTACCTCTATCGATCCAGTATCCCTGCACATTGTAAATATGGTATTGTAACTGACCTTGTATATAGTATGCTTACTTACATTATCGTGTTCTTCTTATTTCTTGTTTGTATATATTGTGTGTTTTTGTTTCTACCTTGTTATTTGTATTATTAGATTGATATAGATTACTGCATTGTTGGGGTTAGAGTTTGCAAGAAAGGCATTTCACTGTACTAGTCCATGCGTCATTAAATCTTGGGGCTTGTTCAGGATGATGTTACGTTACAGAACATTCAGATAGGAATAAATGTATGGTGTAGAGCAAATATGATTGTCCGTCAGATAGAATATGGAATTGTGTCAGGTCTGTTCATTCTATTTTTACCTGAAACATCCACAATGTTTTACATCACTAAATACACCCCCGGTGTCTGGAAGAGGGAGCATGTTAAACATCTATTGGATTTAAAAGTGGTGGACAGTAATCTCATAAAGCTAGCCGGGTTTCTCCAAATATTGCATATACTCCTACAAATACTGTAGCTGTAAAGTATACCTAAACTCGCATGCCAGACAACAACTCCTGGCCATACCAGGCACTTAGTCCATACTCAGTGGTGGAAAAAATACTCAATGTCATACTTGAGTAAAAGTATATATACCTTAATAGAAAGTTACTCAAGTAAAAGTAAAAGTTACCAAGTAAAATACTACTTGAGTAAAAGTCTAAAAGTATTTGGTTCTAAATATACTTAAGTATCAAAAGTAGAAGTTAAAATATAAATCATGTCAAAGTCCTTATATTAAGCAAAGCAGACGGCATCATTTTCAGGTTTTTAAATGTATGGATAGCCTGGTGCACACTCCAACATTCAGACATAATTGACAAATTATGCATTTATGTTTAGTGAGCCCGCCAGATCAGAGGCAATAGAGATGACCACGTATTCTCTTGATATGTGTGTGAATCGGACCATTTTCCTGCCCTGCTAAGCATTCAAAATGTAACGAGTACTTGTGGGTGTCAAGGAAAATGTAAGGAGTAAAAAGTACATTATTTTCTTTGGGAATGTAGTGAAGTAAAAGTTGTCAGAAATATAAATAGTATAGTACAGATACCCCAAAGTACAAAGTATTTCTACTTAAGTACTTTAAGCCACTGTCCATACTTTGTGACGGACTCAGCTCCAGCCCCATTCTGAAGATGACGCATGAGGACATTAATTCAGAAGATTACACAGCCTCGTCACCACAACTAATGACTCTCAACATGGCAGAAACAGGCTCCATTATTCACAGTCCCTTCCTAGTGACCTACAAAATAAAACACCTCATTCATTGAAATGTTACAAACAAGTTACTCTGCAGGGACAATTCCATGGAGTCGATTTAAAAAGTGACAAAAGCAGAGTAACGAGACTGAAAACCACCCAGCTGAGAGCACTGGAGGGAGACTGTAACCGTGGTGTGTATTCGTTCACTCCCCCTCTAGGATTTAAGAGCATTAAATTGATATAACAATGCCGGTATGGTAGACAATCCATCTACAAACCAACTCAATGCTTTTACAGTAGTTGAGGGGGAGTGAACAAGTGCACACTTCAAGGAGAGGGGAAAAATGGGAAATTTGGCCTGACATATTGTTAGATTCTAATTCTCAGTGTAAAAAACTAATCGGACATTATGAAGGTTTAACCAAGTTTATTCTTCCCAGAGGATCAATACAGCTGCATTAGACAAAAAACATGTTCACACAAGCACTGATATTTAACCCTTCCTCCTAAGCCGAGTCTCCTCCTACACATCTGAACAAACATGGTGTCTTTACTGCTAGGCAGGACACTAGTGATACGGGCCATAAACTTTTATTTCTCCCTTAACTCTAACTGACCTGATCTCGACCCCCTTCATCAGTAATACATGGCTCTCTCCCCTTATCAATGCCTGCCATGTGACCTGATATAATGTAAACGTTATACATTACCCTCTCTCCCTCAGTGACATGAATACGTATATTTCATATTCTCAGAACCCAGCAGTATGAAGGACTGACCATACAAGATACCTTGGCAAACAAAACTACCATCTGTGTAACCGAAACCAGGGAAATGAAAAGAAAGGATAGCAGATAAAAAAAGAGGAGAAGGGAGTCTCATTTATCAACCTCTTGTTCATGTAAAACAAACTCATGAGAGAGGCAACATGGCTACTATCAGTTAGTATCCCACACTAGAACTATAGGAGCCTCTAGCCAGGGCTAACAAGGTAATACAGACACTGGACTGTAGGCTACTGTCTGACTAGGGATTCTGCAGCGAGGCATTTTAAAGAGAGAACATAAAACACACTCTGTCAATAGCCCTGGTTTTCATTTGGAGGGTTGCCAAGTATAAGAAAAATAGCAGGTGCTGTGGAAATCCTCCACCACCATGAACAACACCATGACATTCAACGTTGTGCCACTTGGACAGCAGTGTTAATTTCGTCAACAAAACTCTTTGTTTAACACTGACTAAATTGCCCCAGAAAAAACTATAACTAAACAAAAACTATTTGTGACTAAAATCTGACTACTAAGGGGACTGGAAAAAACTACACCGGGCACACACAGCCTCCATCAGTGTGGGCAGACAGGCAGACAGGCTCTGCTCCAGCTCCGCCTCCGATTATACACATGCGAATCTCTTGCTTCCCCATAGCTAACCAGTTACCACCATCATTCTAGTTAGCTACCCTTTGCTTGGTTAAGAAACCCAAACTGCTTTATGAAATAAAAAAACAATAGCAACATTAAGTTTAATAGTAAAAACCGTCTAGTTATGTTTTTCTCTACCTTGAGTATAGAAAATGTGTCTGTCTTTGAATTTGTAGTCTCGCTCAACCCTACCATTTTCCCCACTGAATTTCATAGCCAGGTTCTGTAGCCAATGTACAAGTCAAGTCTCCTACTTTTCCTCAGAGAAAACAGCTTGAGAGATTACCGTTCAGAAAATATGACCCATAATACGGGCGCTACATTTTTTTCTTTCTATCGTGCATTGGTGGGCCGCATTTTACATTAAAAAAGCATATCGCAGGCTGTTCTAAAACTAGGCTACTTGTGGACCAGACCGTTAATCACTTGTTTAGGTTACATCTTGTTCAGTCATGTTACCTCATTAGCTAGCTATAGGCCTAGCTAACAACCTGGGGCGTGTTCAGTAGAACGCAACGTTTTGGAACGTTCAGAAAGAAATATACTATGTAGAACAAAAATGCCTCTCTGACATGTTGAATATGAAATAACCTTGGCTCTATTCATGGAATGCAACGTTTGAGAACATTTTGCAACTGAACGTGGCCCTGGTAATATTAACAGTGGCCTATATGCAAACATTTGGTGGCACAGAAAGAAAGAAAAGGCAAACAATTTATTGACTAAATTCTTCTTGCCACTACACTATATCTAACTGGTTGAGATAATGCCAAGAGTGTGCAAAGCTGTCATCAAGGCAAAGTGTGGCTACTTTGAAAAATCTAAAATATGTTTTGTTTAACACTTTTTTGGTCACTACATGATTCAGTATGTGTTTTTAATAGTTTTGATGTCTTCACTATTATTATGCCATGTAGAAAATAGTACAAATAAAGAAAAACCCTTGAATGAGTAGGTGTGTCCAAACTTTTGACTGGTACTGTATATTTGTCATATTTATACTTTTGGGAAGAGAATAGGATGTTATGATTAAAAATATGTTGGTAGGACAAGGCTATGTATGTTTGTGCACATGGAAATCAGGGATTTATGTTTACTATGGGTTAATGATCCAATACAAATATGATGTGACTAAAATTAAAGGGCATTTAGTTGACTAAATTGGCCCACTGTTTTTGTCATTTTGACAGTAACTCGACTAAATAATTATTCAAATGACAAAAATGTGACTAGGCTTACGATTTTTTAAAAGACTGACAAAATGAACACTGTGACAATTAACCCAGGTTGCGTTGTTGTATTGCCCATTATAATTGACATGTTGATTAAAATCCCCTAGAGATCAAAGTTCAATTCAAATAAAGGACAAAGTATTCCTTCCTGGCTAAGAACTCAGTGGAGAAGAGAAATAAAAGGTTTTTCACTACTGAATCAGAGGAAACCTTGAATCTCAACCGCCCAAATATGGTGTGCCCTCCCCCTCAGACCACAAAACAAGGCACCCTAACCTAAATGAAGACCAGGTTATCCCAAACACCCATACACTTTTGCACTCAGGGGCAGCAGGTAGTCTAGCGGTTAAGAGCATTGGTCTAGTATCTGAAAGGTCGCTGGTTCGATTCCACGAGCTGACTTGGTGAGCAATGTCTTAAATGTAAAAAATATAATGAAATTTATTTCCATGGGACCGGCCAAGGCCAATCAGAGATGCTGATGCTTCTAAAGCATTAGAGTAATTGAAAACCAGCTCACATTTGGGTATTTTCTGTCCTCTGTTGGCATTTCAGAATGTACTACTGTTAAGCTCTGGCCACAAAGCCAACGGGTAGGCCCAACATAAAACCACACTTAAACACTCCTGGTATTCTCCTTCCACTGTTTGGCAGGTGTACAAGCTATCCTAACAGGGGACTCCACAGTCAGCAAGACTACAAATCAAGCACGAGTTACTTCAATCTCAGCAAATGACATGAACATGAGATTCAGCTCCAGTGTGACTGGAGTTGGCTTCTCTATTTTTATGGAAATGCTGGGTTCTCGCAGCACTACTTAGAGGGAAGCCATCATTTGCCAGAGAGCTCAGAGGTTTGGAGGGACGGCTTTGTCATCAGTCCATCAGTGCCAGCCCCAATTATCAGTTACAACCCATCAGGGAGGACTATAGAGGACTGTAGTTGTTTGTGGGAAGTCACGACAGGCACAGGGCCAATGATGCATCTTACGCAAGGCTTCAGACTGCATCATAACTTTGAATTGTTGGGCTAGATTTGTCATAAAGGGGTGAAATGTCTGCCTTTGAGCGTTAAATCAGTCATATTTCAACCAAACGTGGTAAATATTTAACCACATTTAAGGCCTCAAACTATAACCACATGGCAGAGATCCATGTAAAACTTTATTGCAGGAAGGAAAGAGGAAAAGTGACAAAAACTCAAGTCAGCAGATTCAACACGTGCATGAATCTGCAAACTGTTAACTTTCCTTTTAAAGCAATAAACTGACTTTTTTAAAGTCACTGAGGGCGACACTGATTACATTTCAACAGGAAGGGTGGTTTGGAAAAGCAAAGGCTGAGTGGGTGAAATGATAACACAATTGGAGAGCTGCTGCTACTGCCTAGGTTTTACACAGAGCCAATATCCAGGGACTATGGTTTGGTGAGGACTCATCAGCAACACCCCCCAACCCCCCTCAACCCCCCTCTCTACCCTCTAAAAATCCTTCTTTAACCTGTCTCCTCCCCCTTCATCTACACTGATTGAAGTGGTTTGAACAACTGACATCAATAAGGGATCATAGCTTTCACATGGATTCATCTGGTCAGTCTACATCATGGAAAAGGCAGGAATTCTTAACGTTTTGTATTCTCAGTGTATAGTATATAATAATCATCAGATTGCATTTTGCACCCCCTTACCTCGTTGCTCCCAAGCCACTGTCTTGGTTCAGTGCAGTTAGAAAGCACTAATGGCACCACTGGTGTTTAAATTAAAAGGCACCTGCAAAGTAAAATTGGTTAACTATAGTTGAAGTCGGAAGTTTACATACACCTTAGCCAAATACATTTAAACATTTAAGATTTTCACAATTCCTGACATTTAATCCTAGTAAAACTTCCCTGTCTTAGGTCAGTTAGGATCACCACTTCATTTTAAGAATGTGAAACGTCAGAATAATATTAGAGAGAATGATTTATTTCAGCTTTAATTTCTTTCATCACATTCCCAACTATCTTCGTCCCCATGTGCAGTTGCAAACCGTAGTCTGGCTTTTTTTATGGCGGTTTTGGAGCAGTGGCCCCTTCCTTGCTGAGCAGCCTTTCAGGTTATGTCGATATAGGACTCGTTTTACTGTGGATACAGGTCCTTCACAAGGTCATTTGCTGTTGTTCTGGGTTTGATTTGCACTTTTCGCACCAAAGTACGTTCATCTCTAGGAGACAGAACATGTCTCCTCCTTGAGCGGTATGACGGCTGCATGGTCCCATGGTGTTTATACTTGCGTACTATTGTTTGTGCAGATGAACGTGGTACCTTCAGGCGTTTGGAAATTGCTCGGGTGAACCAGACTTGTGGAGGTCTACAATTTTTTTCTGAGGTCTTGAATGATTTCTTTTGATTTTCCCATGATGTCAAGCAAAGAGGCACTGAGTTTGAAGGTAGGCCTTGAAATACATCCACAGGTACACCTCCAATTGACTCAAATGATGTCAGTTAGCCTATCTGAAGCTTCTAAAGCCATCATTTTCTGGAATTTTCCAAGCTGTTTAAAGGCACAGTCAACTTAGTGTATGTAAACTTCTGACCCACTGGAATTGTGATACAATGAATTATAAGTGAAATAATCTGTCTGTAAACAATTGTTGGAAAAATTACTTGTTTCATGCAAAAAGTAGATGTCCTAAACAACTTGTCAAAACTATAGTTTGTTAACAAGACATTTGTGGAGGGGTTGAAAAACGAGTTTTAATGACTCCAGCCTAAGTGTATGTAAACGTCTGACTTCAACTGTATTTTGTTGTGCTACAGTATTGTTACATTTAGAAGAAGAAAAACATGTTCGATGGTGTTGCTACATACAGTACCAGTCAAAAGGTTGGACACCCCGACTCATTTGAGGGTTTTTCTTTATTTTTAGTATTATCGACATTGATAGTGAAAACATTGATAGTGAAAACATCAAAACTTTGAAGTAACAGATATGGAATAATGTAGTAACCAAAAACATGTTAAACAAATCTAAATATATTTTATATTTGAGATTCTTGAAAGTAGCCACCCTTTGCCTTGATGACAGCTTTGCACACTCTTGGCATTCTCTCAACCAGCTTCATGAGGTGGTCACCTGAAATGCATTTCAATTAACAGGTGTGCCTTGTTAAAAGTCCATATTATGCAAGAACAGCTCAAATATACAACGAGAAACAACAGTCCCTCATTTCTTTAACCTCTAGGCTAGGGGGCAGTATTTTCACGTCCGGATGGAAAGTGTGCCCAAAGTAAACTGCCTGCTACTCAGGCCCAGAATAGTATATTTATATTATTAGTAGACTTGGATAGAAACACTCTGATGTTTCAGATATAACAGAACTTATTTGGCAGGCAAAACCCCGAGGACAAACCATCCAGAAGAAAAAAAACATTTGAGGTCACTCTTTTCAATGGGTTTTCTTTGTGGATCTAGATTTGCTTGCAGTGCAAGTACTTGCTTGCAGTTCCTATCTCTTCAACTAGATGTCAACAGTCTTTAGAAATTGGTTGATGTTTTTCCTTTGAGAAATGAAGAAGTAGGGTTGTTCAGAATGAGGGTTGAGTCTAGTGTACTGTTGTGGTTGGGGCGCGCGAACTGAAAGCTCGCTCCACAATGTTTTTATCCGCTATTGAACGCAGTTTATCCAGTCCTAAATTGTATCGATTATCTGCGTTAAGAAATACCTTAAGTTGTATTAGGAAAGTTGTTTGAAATGTTTGGACAAAGATTGCAGGTAACTTATTAGATATTTTGTAGTCATGTTGCGCAAGTTGGAACCGGTGTTTTTCTGGATCAAACGCGCCAACTAAATTGACATTTTGGAGATATAACAACATAATTCATTTTTAAAAAGGCCGATTTGTGATGTTTATGGGACATATTGGAGTACCAACAGAAGATGCTCTTCAAAGGTAGGGCATGAATCTTATCGTTATTTCTGAGTTTTGTGTCGCACCTGGCGGGATGAAATATGTCTTTGTTTATTTGATGGGGTGCTGTCCTCAGATAATCACATGGTTTGCTTTCGCCGTAAAGCCTTAATGAAATCTGACACCGTGGCTGGATTAACAAGAAGTTAAGCTTCATTTGGACATACTGCATGTGTATTTTCACGAATGTTAAATATTTACAATTCTGTAGTTTGAATTTGGCGCCCTGCACTTTCACTGGACATTGGCCAGGTGGGACGGTAGAGTCCGATCTCGCCTAGAGAGGTTTTAAGACATGAAGGTCAGTCAATGCGTGGCTACTTTGAAGAATCTCAAATATAAAATAGATTTTGAATTGTTTAACACTTTTTTGGTTACTACATGATTCAATATATGTTATTTCATAGTTTAGATGTCTTCACTATTATTATTAAATATAAAAATAAAAATAAAGAAAAACCCTGGAATGAGAGGGTCTGTCCAAACTTTTGACTGGTACTGTATAATTTGAGCTGCGAGCAACACGAGCAAATTCACTATCATTTCACATTGCCTGCTCTAAAAATGAGGGGTTCAATGAGGGTTCTAAGATCTTCAAAGTTCCTCGAAAAACCTTAGGCTTCTTGGCACTGAAAAATGCCCCCAAAAGGTTCTTCCAAGAACCCCATAGGTGGTGGGGTTAATTGAGGAACCTATTTAGTTCTTGCGGGTTCTTGCAGAAACCTAACAGCCCAACCAAAATGTTTTGATTTGAATTTAGCACATAACTGAAAAATGTAAAGATCTCAATTTAAGGTAAGGGTTCTCCATTTATGATCTAAATTAAAATTGTCTTTATGATGACACCATTGATGAGATCTGACTCTAAACATGAAATATTGTTAATTATCAGGTATCCTATTGAAATATTGAGTGCCATAGTCTGATTTATACACCAGAAGTGAATTGTTATCTGTAGGAGGAATGTATATGGTGGAGACAATTAAGCTTGGAATGTACTGAGTAAAGGAAAGGCAATCACATGTTGGCAGGCACTGATAAGGGTGGAGAGATGTGGTTTGAAGAATGGGGGGCCTAGGTTAGGTCAGGTCACACTAAAGGAGAAGGAACAATTTATTATGCGCATCATATGATTTCCTGACTAGCAATAAAGATGTAATGTTTAGAGAGAAGGAAAACGTCACCCAAATTGGGGTATATATACTACCACTGGTGGAACCATGTCTTTGTCTTATGCAGCTGTATGACCCAATGGGTCAATAAACTTGGTTTAAGTTTTACTAGTCGTCTGTGAGTTTTACTCACATGTGTAACGGTTGTCGTCTTCCTCTGAGGAGGAGTAGGAAATATCGGACCAATATGCAGTGTGGTAAGTGTTCGTCATATTTATTCCACTGAACACAGAAAACAAACGAACAAGCGAATAAAGAAAAAACTAAACAGTCCCGTATGGTGGAAAACACTGAAACGGAAAATAACCACCCACCAACAAGAGTGGGAAAACAGGCTGCCTAAGTATGGTTCTCAAACAGAGACAACGATGACAGCTGCCTCTGATTGGGAACCATACCAGGCCAAACACATAGAAATATAAACACAAGAACAAAACATAGAATGCCCACCCCAACTCACACCCTGACTAATCTAAAATAGAAACAAACAAAAGGAACTAAGGTCAGGACGTGACAACATGGCTGTTGTTTGTGTCACGTTCTGACCTTTATTTCCTTTGTTTTGTCATTATTTAGTATGGTCAGGGCGTGAGTTGGGGTGGGCAGTCTATGTTTGTTTTTCTATGATTTGGGTATTTCTATGTTTCGGCCTAGTATGGTTCTCAATCAGAGGCAACTAATGACACCTGCCTCTGATTGAGAATCATACTTAGGTAGCCTGGGTTTCACTGTGTTTGTGGGTGATTGTTCCTGTCTCTGTGTTTGCACCAGACAGGGCTGTTTAGGTTTTCACGTTTCTTGTTTTGTAGATTGTTCATGTGTAGTTGCTTTACCATGAATAGAAACCACGCTGCATTTTGGTCCGCCTCTCCTTCACCACAAGAAAACCGTTACAGTTTGACACTTTCTCCCCTTTTAAAATGATTTCCCCCCAAAAATTCAAACCAGAAAATTGAATCAGTTCAATAGATATCAATAAGAAAATAGGTAAGAATACGTTAAAGGGTATTGCTGCATTGGGCGCAGATGACTAAACTGCTCCCTTATTTGTGTGTCTGTCTGCTTGTATACTGATGAGAAGTCACACAAAGGTATGTAAAATTGGTATTGGGTTGCCGCATAATGTTATGCAGATCACATGTATCATCTACAGTTAATTTGTATTAATGGTTTATCTAAAACCTTATAGGACTCTGTCACAGCAGCCATCTTCTTCCTCCCATAACTCTTCAATGAAGATCCCAAAGCACTCTCTGTAACTGATGTGAAATGGCTAGGTAGTTAGCGGGGTGAGCGCTAATAGCGTTTCAATTGGTGACGTAACTCACTCTGAGACCTTGAAATAGTTGATCTCCTTGCTCTGCAAGGGCCGCAGCTTTTGTGGAGTGATGGGTAACGGTGCTTCGTGGGTGTCAGTTGTTGTGTGCAGAGGGTCCCTGGTTCGAGCCCAGGTAGGGGCGAGAAGAGGGACGGAAGCTATACTGTTACATCTCTACATTATGAACAAGGTATGTGTATGAAAATCGTTGTCAAAAGTGAAAATATGTTGCATTCAAATTTACCACAAAAACCAAGGTGCTAATCATCTGTATACTTTTTTTTTTTTTGCATTTATAGACTTCACCCTCTCTACACCTCTGAATATAATAGGAAACCTGTTTGTTCACCATGCACTTCAAAATCATTCTGGCTGTGGGTAGCCTGCAAAGGCTACACATCAACATCAACACGTCAGAGGATATATCCAATGGACTTTCGGCTCTGCTGGATGTTTACCTCGTATTTGTTTTATTCTGCTTTTATGCTTTTAACTAAAACCATAAACACTGACAACTAAAATGTTGTGTTATTGTTGTGCTTATTATTAATAATAATGGGGGGTTGAACTTTTTACCCCAAAAGTTTATTTGAGGAACCATTAATGGAAGTTATTTGAAGAACTTATAGGGGTTGCCCCAGTTTCAATTTGAAGAACCCATAAAGGATCCTCCAGGAACCTTTTCTTTTTAGAGTGTGTAATAACCATAATGAGCACGGGCATGTCTGATTAGGCTTCGCTGTAGTGCAGATTCTGACTTTAGCCTTCCATCAGCAGCTTTGTCAATATAACAGAGGTAAAAAAAGAGTCAATTATTGTGAGTTCATGGACACATTATTTGTGGCCTTGCTCATGCATACAGTATGGTGTGGGTCTTCATGCTACAGCTGGGTCTCATTTAGCGATTATCCCTTGCCCATGCCCAAAAAGTCACCACAAATCTTTGTCATTTTCACTTGAAGCAAAAACTTCCCACGAACAAGTCACTTGCAGCTGAAACGGATGTTGTTCCGAGTGCGTCTGCCAACCTTGCAGCTGAAACAGATGTTCCGAGTGCGTCTGCCAACCTTGCAGCTGAAACAGATGTTCCGAGTGCGTCTGCCAACCTTGCAGCTGAAACAGATGTTCCGAGTGCGTCTGCCAACCTTGCAGCTGAAACAGATGTTGTTCCGAGTGCGTCTGCCAACCTTGCAGCTGAAACAGATGTTGTTCCGAGTGCGTCTGCCAACCTTGCAGCTTTTCTTCCCCGGGAGCTGTGTGCAATTTTGCTGCTGCCTTGGCCTTCATATGTCTCTCACGTAGCCCGTGTGACAGACTCTCTCATGCTGTTGTTCATGCACAGCTTGAACAAAACATGTGCGTTAACAGCAACCAAGTCGGGTTGGAGCGAGTGGTCGCATCGGCACTTCGCTCCGCAGGTAGTATAACTTTTTCATTACATTTCATTATAGTACAACGGTTTGATTTGTCTAATCTTAGCAATTTCTTATTAGCTAGCTACATAGCAGTCTTTGTATCAAAGATAATTGCATAATTATCGTATTTCGTCGTCCTAACGTAGTCTTCATTGCTATTTGCCCGCCAGCTAGCCAGCTAGCAAACGCCCACCGATTAGCAGCACTGTAGTAACTATTACACTCAACTGAACGACTTGATTAGTGTAGTGTTAGCTAGCTACATAGCTGTCTTTGCTGTCTTCGTATCCAAGATAATTGTGTAGTTTAGAGTGTGTAGTCTTAGAGTGATTATCTTATCTTAATTTACCGAGGTTAGCTAGCCAGCTATTTGTCGTCCTTAACGTAGGAGACTCTGCTAGCTAGCCAACAACTAGCCAACAGCTAGCCGACAGCTAGCCAATAGCTAGCCAACGTCTACCGAATAGGACTCAACAACCCGGTCGCATTCACAGGTAGTATCACATTTTCATTTCATTTCATTACAGTACAACGGTTTGATTTGTTTGATCGTAGCTAGCTACATAGCTAGCTACATAGCCGTCTTTGTATCAAAGATAATTGTGTAGTCTAGAGCGATTTTCTAGGTTAGCTAGCCAGCTATTGTCGTTCTTTTAACGCAACGTAACGTAAACAACACTGCTAGCTAGCCAGCTAGCCCCCGAATAGCAGCACTGCAGAAACTATTACACTCAACGGAACGACTTGATTAGTGTAGTGTCAACAACGCAGCCACTGCCAGCTAGCCTACAAAGTCAACAAGGCAGCCACTGCCAGCTAGCCTACTTCAGCAGTACTGTATCATTTTAATCATTTTAGTCAATAAGACTCCGTAAGCTTGCTACTTGCTACGTAAGCTTAACTTTCTGAACATTCGAGACGTGTAGTCCACTTGTCATTCCAATCTCCTTTGCATTAGCGTAGCCTCTTCTGTAGCCTGTCAACTATGTGTCTGTCTATCCCTGTTCTCTCCTCTCTGCACAGACCATACAAACGCTCCACACCGCGTGGCCGCGGCCACCCTAATCTGGTGGTCCCAGCGCGCACGACCCACGTGGAGTTCCAGGTCTCCGGTAGCCTCTGGAACTGCCGATCTGCGGCCAACAAGGCAGAGTTCATCTCAGCCTATGCCTCCCTCCAGTCCCTCGACTTCTTGGCACTGACGGAAACATGGATCACCACAGACAACACTGCTACTCCTACTGCTCTCTCTTCGTCCGCCCACGTGTTCTCGCACACCCCGAGAGCTCCTGGTCAGCGGGGTGGTGGCACCGGGATCCTCATCTCTCCCAAGTGGTCATTCTCTCTTTCTCTCCTTACCCATCTGTCTATCGCCTCCTTTGAATTCCATGCTGTCACAGTTACCAGCCCTTTCAAGCTTAACATCCTTATCATTTATCGCACTCCAGGTTCCCTCGGAGAGTTCATCAATGAGCTTGATGCCTTGATAAGCTCCTTTCCTGAGGACGGCTCACCTCTCACAGTGCTGGGCGACTTTAACCTCCCCACGTCTACCTTTGACTCATTCCTCTCTGCCTCCTTCTTTCCACTCCTCTCCTCTTTTGACCTCACCCTCTCACCTTCCCCCCTACTCACAAGGCAGGCAATACGCTCGACCTCATCTTTACTAGATGCTGTTCTTCCACTAACCTCATTGCAACTCCCTCCAAGTCTCCGACCACTACCTTGTATCCTTTTCCCTCTCGCTCTCATCCAACACCTCCCACACTGCCCCTACTCGGATGGTATCGCGCCGTCCCAACCTTCGCTCTCTCTCCCCCGCTACTCTCTCCTCTTCCATCCTATCATCTCTTCCCTCTGCTCAAACCTTCTCCAACCTATCTCCTGATTCTGCCTCCTCAACCCTCCTCTCCTCCATTTCTGCATCCTTTGACTCTCTATGTCCCCTATCCTCCAGGCCGGCTCGGTCCTCCCCTCCCGCCCCGTGGCTCGACGACTCATTGCGAGCTCACAGAACAGGGCTCCGGGCAGCCGAGCGGAAATGGAGGAAAACTCGCCTCCCTGCGGACCTGGCATCCTTTCACTCCCTCCTCTCTACATTTTCCTCCTCTGTCTCTGCTGCTAAAGCCATTTTCTACCACTCTAAATTCCAAGCATCTGCCTCTAACCCTAGGAAGCTCTTTGCCACCTTCTCCTCCCTCCTGAATCCCCCCCCCCTCTCTGCAGATGACTTCGTCAACCATTTTGAAAAGAAGGTCGACGACATCCGATCCTCGTTTGCTAAGTCAAACGGCACCGCTGGTTCTGCTCACACTGCCCTACCCTGTGCTCTGACCTCTTTCTCCCCTCTCTCTCCAGATGAAATCTTGCGTCTTGTGACGGCCGGCCGCCCAACAACCTGCCCGCTTGACCCTATCCCCTCCTCTCTTCTCCAGACCATTTCCGGAGACCTTCTCCCTTACCTCACCTCGCTCATCAACTCATCCCTGACCGCTGGCTACGTCCCTTCCGTCTTCAAGAGAGCGAGAGTTGCACCCCTTCTGAAAACCTACACTCGATCCCTCCGATGTCAACAACTACAGACCAGTATCCCTTCTTTCTTTTCTCTCCAAAACTCTTGAACGTGCCGTCCTTGGCCAGCTCTCCCGCTATCTCTCTCTGAATGACCTTCTTGATCCAAATCAGTCAGGTTTCAAGACTAGTCATTCAACTGAGACTGCTCTTCTCTGTATCACGGAGGCGATCCGCACTGCTAAAGCTAACTCTCTCTCTGCTCTCATCCTTCTAGAACTTTCGGCTGCCTTCGATACTGTGAACCATCAGATCCTCCTCTCCACCCTCTCCGAGTTGGGCATCTCCGGCGCGGCCCACGCTTGGATTGCGTCCTACCTGACAGGTCGCTCCTACCAGGGGGCGTGGCGAGAATCTGTCTCCTCATCACGCGCTCTCACCACTGGTGTCCCCCAGGGCTCTGTTCTAGGCCCTCTCCTATTCTCGCTATACACCAAGTCACTTGGCTCTGTCATAACCTCACATGGTCTCTCCTATCATTGCTATGCAGACGACACACAATTAATCTTCTCCTTTCCCCCTTCTGATGACTAGGTGGCGAATCGCATCTCTGCATGTCTGGCAGACATATCAGTGTGGATGACGGATCACCACCTCAAGCTGAACCTCGGCAAGACGGAGCTGCTCTTCCTCCCGGGGAAGGACTGCCCGTTCCATGATCTCGCCATCACGGTTGACAACTCCATTGTGTCCTCCTCCCAGAGCGCTAAGAACCTTGGCGTGATCCTGGACAACACCCTGTCGTTCTCAACTAACATCAAGGCGGTGGCCCGTTCCTGTAGGTTCATGCTCTACAACATCCGCAGAGTACGACCCTGCCTCACACAGGAAGCGGCGCAGGTCCTAATCCAGGCACTTGTCATCTCCCGTCTGGATTACTGCAACTCGCTGTTGGCTGGGCTCCCTGCCTGTGCCATTAAACCCCTACAACTCATCCAGAACGCCGCAGCCCGTCTGGTGTTCAACCTTCCCAAGTTCTCTCACGTCACCCCGCTCCTCCGCTCTCTCCACTGGCTTCCAGTTGAAGCTCGCATCCGCTACAAGACCATGGTGCTTGCCTACGGAGCTGTGAGGGGAACGGCACCTCAGTACCTCCAGGCTCTGATCAGGCCCTACACCCAAACAAGGGCACTGCGTTCATCCACCTCTGGCCTGCTCGCCTCCCTACCACTGAGGAAGTACAGTTCCCGCTCAGCCCAGTCAAAACTGTTCGCTGCTCTGGCCCCCAATGGTGGAACAAACTCCCTCACGACGCCAGGACAGCGGAGTCAATCACCACCTTCCGGAGACACCTGAAACCCCACCTCTTTAAGCAATACCTAGGATAGGATAAGTAATCCTTCTCACCCCCCTTTAAGATTTAGATGCACTATTGTAAAGTGACTGTTCTACTGGATGTCATAAGGTGAATGCACCAATTTGTAAGTCGCTCTGGATAAGAGCGTCTGCTAAATGACTTAAATGTAATGTAAATGTAAAAATGTTGTAGAACAACTCAAGTTCCTCTCACCTAGTACAGCCATGCCAGCTGATCCAAAACATCAGACACTCGCTCATTTGCTACCCAATATGAATCCTTTCACAGATGGAAGGTCATTCAGAATAAATCAGAATAACAATCATCAGAGATGTCACGATCCATTTGTTCCTGCCATCTGAGTCATTTTCATTCAGATTTCATAGTCTTGGTTTTGCCATTGTAAATGACTCGTGCTCTCACTGTGTAGCCTTCACCCAGGGCAGGCTTAATGCAGGGGTTTAACATGGCTGAATCGGCCCAGGTCGCAAGAGGAAGCAAAAAATGAAATACTTTTTTACAGGAAATATATACTGTATACATTATACATGTAATATATAGGGCCTCGTTTTTTTTTACTGCAACCATCAACCACAGGAAGACTCAGGAGCCAGCTCTCAATGAGTGTAGACAGCCTGCTGCTGCTCTGTTAATCATCAGATGGGGGAGGACAGGAGGTAGGGGGCCACGTGGCTAACTGGGGGGACCTGCCTTGATTGGGTAACTGTTTAATAAAAATATATATAAACTGCATAATAAATACATGTGACTGGTCAATTTTGTAAAACAGGGGCTGGGCCCCAGCCTGTAGGTTGCGCATATGTTTTTGTTATTATGTTTTATCCAAACACAGGAGCCCGCTCTCAATGTTCAAAATAGACAAGAGAGCATAATTTAGCTACAGTGGATCAATAATGTATAAAAAATAACTGTGGATTAAGTTTTATAACACAGAGTACATGTATCTGCCAAAATAAAGGGTGTTGGGCCATAATGAGGTACCAGAACAGCTTCAATGCGCCATGGCATAGATTCTATAAGTGTACCTAAAGCATGCATGGAAAATGCACCCCACACCATAATATATACTTTGTAACCCTTATTAACTTAAGTGTTTCCTTTATTTTGGCAGTTAATGCAGTTTGGGCAGCATACACTCCAAATATGTCACACCCTGATCTGTTTCACCTGTCTTTGTGATTGTCTCCACCCCCCTCCAGGTGTCGCCCATCTTCCCCATTATCCCCTGTGTATTTATACCTGTATTCTTTGTTTGTTTGGTGCCAGTTCGTCTTGTTTGTCAAGTTAACCAGCATTTTTTGTTCTCAGCGCCTGCTTTTCCCAGTCAATCTTTTTCCTCGCCCTCCTGGTTTTGACCCTTGCCTGTCCTAACTCTGAGCCTGCCTGCCTGACCACTCTGCCTGACCCTGCCTGCTTTACCTGTACCTTTGCACCACCTCTGGTTTACTGACCCCTGCCTGTCTTGACCTGTCTATTGCCTAACCCCTGTTGGATTATTAAACCATTGTTAATTCAACGTTGTCTGCATCTGGGTCTTACCTTCATACCTGATAAATATGCAGGTTGTTGCATTGTGGCCATGGACATATAATCCATAGAAGGTTTTTGTAACCTCTTACCCTGGCAGTTTGACTGTGAAACTCATGGGTACACAAGCAATGGTTGTCAGTCCTGGGAACTGCCATCTATGGATTATATTTCCATGGTTGGTTGCGGCTGTCGGTTTGCCTTTTGCAGATTTCAAAATACAATTGCGGGAAAAACATGCAAATGGCTACTGCTGAATAGAGGAGACTAATCTGTCCGTAGAACCAATATTATTATTTTTCTTAACTCCTAATGTTTTTGTTAACAACAGCATTGTTTTCAAAGTATTTCATCTGGAGATAGGCTATTGGCATGACAAGCTCACCGGCAATCACCATGAGAAGCCTATGGCTTCATCTTCACCATTAGGTAAGTCAGTGTGCCACTGGAAATGATATTTAGTAGCCTGTTGTAGCCTATGATAAACAGTACCAGCCAAGTTTCTTTATTTTATAAACAGTACCAGTTTCTTTATTTTTACTATTTTCTACATTGTAGAATAATAGTGAAGACATTAAAACTATGAAATAACACATATGGAATCATGTAGTAACCAAAAGTGTTAAACAAATCAAAACATATTTGAGATTCTTCAAAGTAGCCACCCTTTGCCTTAATGACAGCTTTGCACACACTGCACGTTTTTGGTTACTACATGATTCCATATGTGTTATTTCATAGTTTTGACATCTTCACTATTATTCTATATTGTAGAGAATAGTAAAAATAAAGAACAACCCTGTCACGGCTTCTCTAAGTTGTGGGTGGAGGAGTCAGGCGCAGAGAGCAGGGTAGTTCAAAAGATGTGGATCTTTATTTTCCAAAAAACCGAGAGACCCAGTCCAAACAAACAGGACAAAACTGATCGGAAAAATGAATACCACAAAATAATCACACACCATAAACAGAAAAACAAGCCCGCACAAAAGCCGGCGGGCCTACTGGGTTTAAAAAGCCCACAACCAAAACCTAAACACGAAACAGGTGCAACTAATCAGACACAACTAAATGAAACAGAAAAGGGGATCGGTGGCAGCTAGTAGGCCAGCAACCACCGGCCTGCTTCAGAGCGTCCTGGTTCGGTCTGACTCTAATGCCACGGAGCCAGGACCGGCTGGTAGCCCAGCATGTATTGGAATGGCGACATGTTCGTGGAGGAGTGACGGAGTGAGTTCTGGGCCAACTCCGCCCATGGGACGTAACTCGCCCATTCTCCTGGCCGGTTCTGGCAATACAACCGCAGAAACCTACCCACTTCTTGGTTCACTCTCTCCACCTGCCCATTACTCTCTGGGTGATAACCAGAGGTCAGGCTGACCGAGATCCCCAGACGGTCCATAAACGCCCTCCAAACACGGGACGTGATCTGGGGACCCGATCAGATACGATGTCCTCCGGCACCCCGTAGTGCCGGGAGACGTAGGTAAATAGAGCCTCCTCAGTCTGTAGGGCCGTAGGGAGACCAGGCAATGGGAGGAGACGGCAGGACTTAGAGAACCGATCCACAACGACCAGAATGGTAGTGTTCCCCTGAGATGGGGGAAGATCAGTAAGAAAGTCCACCGATAGATGAGACCAGGGCTGTTGTGGAACCGGGAGGGGCTGTAACTTCCCTCTAGGCAGGTGCCTAGGAGCCTTACTCTGGGCGCACACCGAACAGGAGGAGCCATAGAGCCTCACGTCCTTGGCTAAGGTGGGCCACCAGTATTTCCCCCTAAGAGCCCGCACCGTCCTCGCAATCCCCAGATGACCTGAAGAAGGTAGTGTGTGAGCCCACCGAATCAATTGATCACGGACACCAAGCGGCACGTACCTGAGACCGGTCAGACACTGTGAAGGCGCAGGTTCCAACCGCAACGCCCGCTCAATGTCCGCGTCCACCTCCCATACCACCGGAGCCACCAGCCTAGAAGCTGGAAGGATGGGAGTAGGATCGATGGACCGGTCCTCAGTGTCATAGAGACGGGACAGCGCGTCGGCCTTAGTGTTGAGGGAACCTGGTCTATAAGAGATCTTAAATCTAAATCGGGTAAAGAACATGGCCCATCTAGCCTGACGCGGATTCAGTCTCCTCGCCGCCCGGATATACTCCAGATTGCGGTGGTCAGTCCAGATGAGGAAAGGGTGTTTAGCCCCCTCTAGCCAGTGTCTCCACACCTTCAGGGCTTTTACCATAGCTAACAACTCCCGGTCCCCCACATCATAGTTCATAGTTCCGGACCCAGCTTCTTAGAAAAGAAAGTGCAGGGGCGGAGCTTCGGTGGCGTGCCCGAGCACTGTGACAGCACGGCTCCAACCCCAGCCTCGGACACATCCACCTCCACTATGAATGCTAATGAAGGGACCGGATGCGCCAACATGGGCGCGTCAGTAAACAGCGCCTTCAACTGGTTGAAAGCTCCATCTGTTTCGGCCGACCACCGTAAACGCACCGGCCCCGCCTTCAGCAGTGAGGTAATAGAGGCGCCGCCACTTGGCCAAAACCCCGGATAAACCTCCGGTAGTAATTGGCAAACCCTTAAAACTGCTGCACCTCCTTTATCGTGGTCGGAGTCGGCCAATTACGCACAGTGTTAACGCGGTCACACTCAAACGGCTCGTTTGGAGAACACACATTTCTCAGCCTTGACATATAGGTCATGCTCCAGCAGTCGCCAAAGTACCTTGCGTACCAGGGCGACATGCGCGGCGCGTGTGGCAGAATAGATCAAGATGTCATCAATGTATACCACCACACCCTGCCCGTGCAAGTCCCTGAGAATCTCATCTACAAAGGATTGAAAGATGGCTGGAGCATTCTTTAACCTATGCGGCATGACGAGGCACTCATAGTGGCCTGATGTGGTACTAAACGCTGTTTTCCACTCGTCTCCCTCCCGAATACGCACCAGATTATCCTGAGGTCCAGTTTCGTGAATAAACGCACTCCGTGGTATGATTCCACCAACGAAAAGCTGTCTGTCTCATCCCGACGCCTGACACGTTCATTACTATGGGACAGCTGGAGGTGGAATTTCAAAAGCCGGTGGGCCTACTGGCTTTAAATAGCCCACAACCAAAACCTAAACACGAAACAGGTGTAACTAATCAGACACAACTAAATGAAACAGAAAAGGGGATCGGTGGCAGCTAGTAGGCCAGCGACAAACAGGAAGAGGCACCATCTTCAGCGGGATTCATGACAAACCCTTGAATGAGTATGTGTCCAAACCTTTGACTGCTACTGTGAATACTGTATATGTATTTCCTGTTAATATTGTACAATCTGTGTGTCGCTTCAATGGCCTGGGCTACTGTTGGTTTGAATTCAAGACCAGATTGATCTCAGTTTGTCAGTCAGAGTAGCCACTCATTTCAGTCATTTGTGTGGTAATAAAAAGATTCAGCATCATACGGCTATGTAAATGCATCATACGGCCATATTTCTGTATTTCAAAGTTACATATGTTAAACTTGATTGCTGACATGGAAAGCATGTGGGTCTATAACAACAATGGACTAATGAAACAAATACAAAAATTGTTTTCTTTTAATCTGGCCCTGACTACTCCAAGTAGGTGTAGTGTAGACTATTCTGACGTTTCTTTGTCCATAAAAATGATGCCAGCTGATTCATAATTTCAACTGGCTGAGAAAAGCTGTTTGTCTGTCTGTCTCGTCCCAACTCCTGACACGTTCATTACTATGGGAAAGCTGGAGATGGAATTTCAATATTGAAACAAAGTTGCAAATGTCGGACAAACAGACACCAAGGTTTATACAAATCTCTGCTGTTGAAAACCAAATGCTAGTTTTAAAAGAAATGGAAGATAATGTAAAGATGCTTTTTATAGTAGAGATACATTTTATAAATTGCCTGCATGGGCTGATGAGACAGTGGATTGCGCAGTGAGATGGAACAGAGTAAATAGGCATTAACCAATCAGCATCCAGGATTAGATCGACCCATCGCATAATTGACAATTGATATTATTGTCAGCCATTAGACTATTGTCAATTTAACCTTATCTTTAGGCCACATCTTTTATTATATGTGTGAAATTAGTTTCAATATAGTTTAGGTGTAGTTTGGACAGGCAAACTGAGCAGGCAACTGTTGTCTTTTAGTCAGAAAATACACTATAATTATTTTAGTATTTACATTTAAATTCAATCAATACATTTTCCGACTGATTCAATTTGCATTTGGTGTCCTGAGGTTTCTTATGACATATTTTAACATAATAAACTACTCTCACTGTCAACTGCGTTTCTTTTCAGCAAACTTGTGTGTGTAATGTGTAAATGTGTAAATATTTGCATGAACATAACAAGATTGAACAACTGAAACATACACTGAACAAGTTCCACAGACATGTGACTAACAGAAATGGAATAATGCGTCCCTGAACTAAGGGAGGGTCCAAATCAAAAGTATCAGTCGGTATCTGGTGTGGCCACCAGCTGCATTAAGTACTGCAGTACATCTCCTATAATAATAATAATAATAATAATATATGCCATTTAGCAGACGCTTTTATCCAAAGCGACTTACAGTCATGTGTGCATACATTCTACGTATGGGTGGTCCCGGGGATTGAACCCACTACCCTGGCGTTACAAGCGCCATGCTCTATGCGCCACTTCATGGATTGCACGAGATTTGCCAGTTCTTGCTGTGAGATGTTACTCCACTCTTCCACCAAGGCACTTGTGTCACGTTCTGACCTTTATTTCCTTTGTTTTGTATTTATTTAGTATGGTCAGGGCGTGAGTTGGCTGGGCAGTCTATGTTTGTTTTTCTATGATTTGGGGATTTGTATGTTTCGGCCTATTATGGCTCTCAATCAGAGGCAGGTGTCATTAGTTGTCTCTGATTGAGAATCATACTTAGGTAGCCTGGGTTGCACTGTTTGTTTGTGGGTGATTGTCTATGTTGATTGCTTGTGTCAGCACAGTTCTCATTAGCTTCACGGTCGTTATTTCGTTTATTGTTTTTGTATAGTGTTTCAGTGTTCAGTGTTTTCTTCATTAAAATTCACTATGAACACATACCACGCCGCATTTTGGAGGATGTCTTCCCTGTAATGCACAGTGTTGAGATTGCCTGCAATGAAAACAAGCTCAGTCCGATGATGCTGTGACACACCGCCCCAGACCATGACGGACCCTGCACCTCCAAATCGATCCAACTCAAGAGTACAGGCCTTGGTGTAACACTCATTCCTTCGACGATAAGCGCAAATCCGAACATCACCCCTGGTGAGACAAAACCTTGACTCGTCAATGAAGAACACTTTTTGCCAGTCCTGTCTGGTCCAGCGACGGTGGGTTTGTGCCCATAGGCGACATTGTTGCCGGTGATGTCTGGTGAGGACCTGCCTTACAACAGGCCTACAAGCCCTCAGTCTAGCCTCTCTCGGGCCTATTGCAGACAGTCTGAGCACTGATGGAGCGATTGTGCGTTCCTGGTGTTACCTGGGCAGTTGTTGTTGCCATCCTGTACCTGTCCCGCAGGTGTAATGTTCGGATGTACCGATCCTGTGCAGGTGCAGCTGTCCGTCCTGTCTCCCTGGTGTTACCTGGGCAGTTGTTGTTGCCATCCTGTACCTGTCCCGCAGGTGTAATGTTCGGATGTACCGATCCTGTGCAAGTGCAGCTGTCCGTCCTGTCTCCCTGTAGCGCTGTCTTAGGTGTCTCACAGTACGGACATTGCAATTTATTGCCCTGGCCACATCTGCAGTCCTCATGCCTCCTTGCAGCATGCCTAAGGCACGTTCACACAGATGAGCAGGGACCCTGGGGATCTTTCTTTTGGGGGTTTTCAGAGTCAGTAGAAATCCCCTTACTGTCCAAAGATTTCATAACTGTGACCTTAATTGCTACCGTCTGTAAGCTGTTAGTGTCTTAACGACCGTTCCACAGGTGCATGTTCATGAATTGTTTATGGTTCATTGAACAAGCATGGGAAACAGTGTTGAAACCGTTTACAATGAAGCTCTAGAAAGTTATTTGAATTTTTACTATTTATCTTTGACAGACAGGATCCTGAAAAGGGGATTTTCTTTTTTTGCTGAGGTTAAATGTATTAATTTAGCAATATTTATACAATTCAAATAGAAATGGTCAGAATGAACATCATGGCCTTTATAGTTATGGCAGGGTTTCCCAAACTCAGTCCTCGGGACCCCAAGAGGTGCACGTTTTGGTTTTAGCCCTAGAATTATACAGCTGATTCAAATAATCAACTAATCATCAAACCCAAAAACCAAAAAGTGCACCCCTTGGGGTCCCGAGTTTGGGAAACGCTGAGTTATGGAATTCCGGTGCTCTGAGTGTTAAAACACTTCTTCAATATAATTTATTGTAGCAAAACCTAAAATGCTTGTGTTATGGTCATAAATATGGATTCCCCTTGTTAAGAAACAGTGTAGTCTTGGCTTAGTTACAGTAGACATGTCAATCTCACTCACCAAAACAGGGCTGGTGTTGCTACACATACCAGGTCTAATCCTTACAAAGAGAAGGCAACTGCAGAGAGCTAAACATGTATGTTTAATTGTTCCTAATATTCCAAATATTAGCCAGTACTCAATGCTGTGGCCAAATGGTCACCTAAAGTTATGGATGAGCCAATGTGGCAAACAAAGAGTAGCAACCTATGAGCAGGGAAAGGCCAGCTTATTCATTAGTTTCACAGCAGACATAAAAATCAATCAAAGACCAGAGCAACAAGTCCCAGAGTGGCTCCTCTCCCTAGCCCAGAGCTACAAAGTAGCATTAGGCTAAGCTCCTCAGACGGAGTACGGTAGGTGTTATTGCAAGCTTCTTCTCAGAAGTGACGTCCAAGTGGCTGTGTCATGGTTCCAGACACTAAATCCCGGGTCTGAAGTTTCTGACCTCATAAAAGCATTGAGCTGCTGGACAGAGTCAGGGGTGTGGGTTGGTGAGATGACAGTGGCCAGACATGACGCTACTGACGTATCTGACCTTGTAGGTGGGTCTTAGACATTTGGGATTTATGACCCACCTACTGTCACACCCTGATCTGTTTCACCAGTCTTTGTGATTTTCTCCATCCCCCTCCAACTGTTGCCCATCTTCCCCATTTTTTTTATTTACATTTTTTAATTTCACCTTTATTTAACCAGGTATGCTAGTTGAGAACAAGTTCTAATTTACAACTGCGACCTGGCCAAGATAAAGCTGCGACACAAACAACAACACAGAGTTACACATGAAATAAACAAGAGCACAGTCAATAACACAATAGAAAAAAAGAAAGTCTATATACAGTGTGTGGAAATGGCGTGAGGAGGTAAGGCAATAAATAGGCCATAGTAGCAAGTGATTATAATTTAGCAAATTAACACTGGAGTTGGTCTCCCCAGCCTGGTGGGCCCTGTGGCAGCCCCACGCACCAGGCTATCTCTGTGTCTTCTCCCTCCAGAGTCTTCCTCCAGTCCAGACCTCCCGTCTGTCCGGAGCTGCCAGAGCCGCCCGTCAGTCGGGAGCTGCCAGAGCCGCCCGTCAGTCGGGAGCTGCCAGAGCCGCCCGTCAGTCCGGAGCTGCCAGAGCCGCCCGTCAGTCCGGAGCTGCCAGAGTCGCCCTTCACTCCGGAGCTGCCAGAGTCGCCCCTTCACTCCGGAGCTGCCAGAGTCGCCCCCTCGCTCCGGAGCTGCCAGAGTCGCCCCCTCGCTCCGGAGCTGCCAGAGTCGCCCCCTCGCTCCGGAGCTGCCAGAGTCGCCCCCTCGCTCCGGAGCTGCCAGAGTCGCCCCCTCGCTCCGGAGCTGCCAGAGTCGCCCCCTCGCTCCGGAGCTGCCAGAGTCGCCCCCTCGCTCCGGAGCTGCCAGAGTCGCCCCCTCGCTCCGGAGCTGCCAGAGTCGCCCTTCACTCCGGCGCTTCCAGAGTCTCCCGCCTGTCCGGCGCTGCCAGAATCTCCCATCTATTCGGGGCATGCTGCAAGGGGTCGGCCGCGAGGGTCGCAGCTCCAAAGGCACCACCTAAGTGGGCCAAGACTAAGGTGGAGTGGGGTCCACATCCCGCCCCAGAGCCGCCACCAAGGACAGATGCCCACGCAGACCCTCCCCTATATGGGTTTAGGTTTTGTGGCCGGAGTCCGCACCTTTGGGGGGAGGTACTGTCACGTCCTGACCTTAGTTCCTTTTTTATGTCTCTATTTTAGTTTGGTCAGGGCGTGAGTTGGGGTGGGCATTCTATGTTTTGGTTCTGTGTGTTATATTTCTAGGTGTTTGGCCAGGTATGGTTCCTAATCAGAGGCAGCTGTCAATCGTTGTCTCTGATTGAGAACCATACTTAGGCAGCCTGTTTTCCCACTATGGGTTGTGGGTAGTTGTTTCAGTGTTTGCACCATACGGGACTGTTTCGGATTTCATTTATTCTCTTGTTCTTTTGTATTTAGTGTTCAGTTAATTAAAGGAAATATGAACACGTACCACGCTGCGCTTTGGTCTACTCCTTCTTCCTCAGACGAACATTGTTACAAAGGATGGCACTGTGATAGACTGCATCCAGTTTGCTGAGTAGAGTGTTGGAGGCTATTTTGTAAATGACATCAGCGAAGTTGAGGATCGGTAAGATAGTCAGTTCTACTAGGGTATATTTGGCGGCATGAGTGAACGAGGCTTTGTTTGCGAAATAGAAAGCCGATTCTAGATTTAATTTTAGATTGGAGATGTTTAATATGAGTCTGGAAGGAGAGTTTACAGTCTAGCCAGACACCTAGGTATTTGTAGATGTCCACATATTCTATGTCCGAACCGTCCAGAGTAGTGATGCCAGTCTGGCAGGCAGGTGCAGGCAGCGAACAGTTGAAAAGCATGCATTGAATTTTACTAGCGTTTAAGAGCAGTTGGAGGCCATGGAAGGAGTGTTGTATGGCATTGAAGCTCGTTTGGAGGTTTGTTAACACAATGTCCAAAGAAGGGCCAGATGTATACAGAACGGTGTCGCCTAGAGGTGGATCAGGGAATCACCCGCAGCAAGAGCGACATCGGTGATATATACAGAGAAAAGAGTCGGCCCAAGAATTCAACCCTGTGGTACCCCCATAAAGACTGCCAGAGGTCTGGACAACAGGCCCTCCGATTTGACACACTGAACTCTGTCTGAGAAGTAGTTGGTGAACCAGATGAGGCAATCATTTGAGAATAAGAATACGATGATTGACAGAGTCGAAAGCCTTGGCCAGGTCGATGAAGACGGCTGCACAGTACAATCTTTTATCGATGGTGGTTATGATATCGTTTAGTACCTTGAGCGTGGCTGAGATGCACCCGGGACCAGTTCAGAAACCGGATTGCACAGCGGAGAAGGTACGGTGGGATTCGAAATGATCAGTGATCTGTTTATTAACTTGGCTTTCGAAGACTTTAGAAAGGCAGGGCAGGATGGATATAGGTCTATAACAGTTTGGGTCTAGAGTGCCACCCCCTTTGAAGAGGGGGATGACTGCGGCAGGTTTCCAATCTTTAGGGATCCCATTATCCCCTGTGTATTTATACCTGTGGTTTATGTTTGTCTGTTGCCAGTTCGTCTTATTTGTTTACGTCAACCAGCAGTTTGTGTCTCAGCTCCTGCATTTTCCCAAACTCTCTTTTCTTGTCCTCCCGGTTTTGACCCTTGCCTGTCCTGGCTCTGAGTCCGCCTGCCTGACCACTCTGCCTGTCCCTGAGCCCACCTGCCTGACCACTCTGCCTGTCCCTGAGCGTGCATGCCGATCGGTACCTCTGCTCCCCTCTGGATTACCGACCTCTGCCTATCCTGAGCCTGCTGGCCGTCCTGTACCTTTGCTCTTATTCTGGATTATCGACCCCTGCCTGCCTTGACCTGTTTTTGCCTGCCCCTGTTGCTACAATAAACATTGTTACTTTGACAGTCTGCATCTGGGTCTTACCTTGATACCTGATACCTACAAGGTCGGATACTTAATGATACAGTATGTCAAAAAAAAAAAATGCGGCATAAAAAAGTTGCTTTCCAAGAATTATGCCCTTTGAAAAGCTGCTTCAAAAGAACATGTTGCTATTCCGCCAAAAACTTTCCCCTGATTCTCTGTGCCCTGTCACAACCAATGGGTCACAACTGTCAACCAGTGCACAACCTCATATCCTCACGGAAAAGGTCACCTAAAGTTATGGATGAGCCAATGTGGCAAACAAACAGAAGCAAGCTATGAGCAGGGGAAAAGCCAGCTTATTCATTAGTTTCACAGCAGGCACAATAATAAAACAAAGACCAGAGCAACAAGTCCCAGAGCGGCTCCTCTCCCTAGCCCAGAGCTACAAAGTACATAGGAAAAGGAGGTTAAAGTATTAGGCTAAGCTCCTCCGACTGAGTTAGGTGTTATTGCAAGCTTCTCCTCAGAAGTGATGTCCAAGTAACTGTGTCATGGTTCCAGACACTAAAGTTTCTGACCTCATAAAAGCATTGAGCTGCTGGACAGAGTCAGACGCGTGGTTTGGTGAGATGACAGTGGCCAGACACCTACATGATGCTGACAGATTTACCCTAAATAATGCTCCTGGAATCTTTCTGGAAAATGTTTTCGTAAAAGACGGGGCAGAGTACCCCTGCTAACATCTGTCCACCCAACAGCCTCCTACATAAGGTCCCCTAGCCTATTTTTCAATGATTTGGACAGAAATACTCACACTTGTCTCACAAATGTATTCTTGAGTTAATGTCTTCCATAAGTGGTGCTAAATGCCATAATAGTGTAAATCAATCCAACACTGTGGAAGCAATGTGCAATCAATCAAACAGATTCATTCATCATGTGTCCTCGGGTACTGGGGTGAGGAACATATTGTGTCCTTCACAGGCAGAAAGGTGATATTTGTAGTCATGATACAGAACAATCAGGTAGAGATAATTATATGTAACTCCATGTGTTACATCCTGGTTATGAGTGTGGAACACAGAGAATAGGGAAGGTTTTTAACAATGATTTACAATTATAGATAAAACTATAGACCACTACTACAAGATATATTGGCAAGCATACAGTGGGGCAAAAAAATATTCAGTCAGCCACCAATTGCGCAAGTTCTCCCACTTAAAAAGATGAGAGGCCTGTAATTTTCATCATAGGTACACTTCAACTATGACAGACAAAATGAGAGAAAAAAATCCCCAAAATCCCATTGTAGGATTTTTAATTAATTTATTTGCAAATTATGGTGGAAAATAAGTATTTGGTCAATAACAAAAGTTGATCTCAGTACTTGTTGGCAATGACAGAGGTCAAACGTTTTCTGTAAGTCTTCACAAGGTTTTCACACACTGTTGCTGGTATTTTGGCCCATTCCTCCATGCAGATCTCCTCTAGAGCAGTGATGTTTTGGGGCTGTTGCTGGGCAACATGGACTTTCAAATCCCTCCAAAGATTGTCTATGGGGTTGAGATCTGGAGACTGGCTAGGCCACTCCAGGACCTTGAAATGCTTCTTACGAAGCCACTCCTTCGTTACCCGGGCGGTGTGTTTGGGATCATTGTCATGTTGAAAGACCCAGCCACGTTTCATCTTCAATGCCCTTGCTGATAGGAGGTTTTCACTCAAAATCTCACGATACATGGCCCCATTCATTCTTTCCTTTACACGGATCAGTCGTCCTGGTCCCTTTGCAGAAAAACAGCCCCAAAGCATGATGTTTCCACCCCCATGCTTCACAGTAGGTATGGTGTTCTTTGGATGCTACTCAGCATTCTTTGTCCTCCAAACACGACGAATTGAGTTTTTACCAAAAAGTTATATTTAGGTTTCATCTGACCATATGACATTCTCCCCATCTTCTTCTGGATCATCCAAATGCTCTCTAGCAAACTTCAGACGGGCCTGGACATGTACTGGCTTAAGCAGGGGGACACGTCTGGCACTGCAGGATTTGAGTCCCTGGCGGCGTAGTGTGTTACTGACGGTAGGCTTTGTTACTTTGGTGCCAGCTCTCTGCAGGTCATTCACTAGGTCCCCCTGTGAGGTTCTGGGATTTTTGCTCACCGTTCTTGTGATCATTTTGACCCCACGGGGTGAGATCTTGCGTGGAGCCCCAGATCGGGGGAGATTATCAGTGGTCTTGTATGTCTTCCATTTCCTAATAATTTCTCCCACAGTTGATTTCTTCAAACCAAGCGGCTAATCTATTGCAGATTCAGTCTTCCCAGCCTGGTGCAGGTCTACAATTGTGTTACTGGTGTCCTTCGACAGCTCTTTGGTCTTGGCCATAGTGGAGTTTGGAGTGTGACTGTTTGAGGTTGTGGACAGGTGTCTTTTATACTGATAACAAGTTCAAACAGGTGCCATTAATACAGGTAATGAGTGGAGGACAGAGGAGCCTCTTAAAGAAGAAGTTACAGGTCTATCTTGCTTGCAGCTGTACATAATCTATTGGTAAATAGCCCACCCATTTTCACCTACCTCATCCCCACAGTTTTTATTTATTTACTCTTCTGCACACCAATATCTCTACCTGTACATGATCATCTGATAATTTATCACTCCAGTGTTAATCTGCAATATTGTAATTATTCCCCTACCTCCTCATGCCTTTTGCACACATTGTATATAGACTCCCCTTTTTTTCTACTGTGTTATTGACTTGTTAATTGTTTACTCCATGTGTAACTCTGTGTTGTCTGTTCACACTGCTATGCTTTATCTTGGCCAGGTCGCAGTTGCAAATGAGAACTTGTTCTCAACTAGCCTACCTGGTTAAATAAAGGTGAAATAAAAATAAAAAATAAAAAGTTTGCAGGTGACCAAATATTAATTTTCCACCATAATTTGCAAATAAATTCATTACAAATCCTAAAATGTCGTTTTCTGGATTTTCTTTCTCAATTTGTCTGTCATAGTTGAAGTGTACCTATGATGAAAATTACAGGCCTCTCTCATCTTTTTAAGTGGGAGAACTTTCACAATTGGTGGCTGACTAAATACTTTTTTGCCCCACTGTAACTAACTACCATCTGTGTAACTGAACACTGGGAAATGAGAAGGGATAGCAGAAGAGAAGAAGAGGAGAAGGGAAAGCAGGAGTCACATTTATCAACCTCTTGTTTATGTAAAACAAACTCATGAGAGAGGCAACATGGCTACTATCAGTTAGTATCCCACACTAGAACTATAGGAGCCTCTAGCCAGGGCTGACATTATCACGACTTAGGATATGACCCAGATGCAGACACGGGAGGCAGATAGTACAGTTCTCTATTTATTAGAAACAATGAGCAGACAAAGGGCAGGTCGAGGTTTGTGATCAGGTCAGAGTCAGGCAGGTACAGGACGGCAGGCAGGCTCAGGGCAGGCAGAGGTTCGTAATCAGCTCAGAGTCAGGCAGGTACAGGACGGCAGACAGGCACGGGGTCAGGACAGGCAGAATGATCTGCAGAATGGTCAGAACCGGGAAAAACTAGGAAACAGAACTAGAGTAACAGGAAGGTGGGAAAGTCTGCTGGTAAGACCTAACAATCCTCCACCACCATGAACAACACCATGACATTCAACGTTGTACCACTTGGACAGTTGCCCCAGGTTACATTGTTGTATTGCCCATTATAATGTAATTGACATGTTGATTAAAATCCCCTGGAGACCAAAGTTCAATTAAATTCAGAGAAGGAAAAACTATTTCCTCCTGACTAAGAATTCAGGGTAGGATAGAAACAAAAGGTCTTCCAATACTGAATCAGAGGAAACCTTGAATCTCAACTGCCCAAATATGGTGTACCCTCCCCCTCAGACCACAAAACAAGGCACCCTAACCTAAATGAAGATCAGGTTAACACAAACACCCACACATTTACGCACTTCCTCCCTCGGGATGTGTCCCAATACTTCTGAATGACCTCCTTTCCTCCATGGACAGAAATGTCCAGGGGAGGGGTAGATTGAAAACAATAGCTAGGTGACATTTGCTCTCAAATCACATCCTCCCTAAAGATTAGTGGTCAAAAGTAAAAGACAGGAGGATAAAAAAGTTATCTAAAGAAATTACATAGCTAGCATTTCATGATTTTGGGGGTTTATGTTTTTAAAGAACAACAAAGCCACGGTAATGAGTTACTCCAAATATATTGGAAGACAGCACAGCTCACTGATGCTGTACAGAATCTTTCCAGATCCTTGATATCCTTCGTCTTCACTTATGGACTGCCCTCTTCAATTCAAACCACAGGTTTTCAATGGGGTTCAACCAGTAGAAGCAAAATAGCCCTTTAACATCTGACCATAGATCCGCCTACAATGGCACTTGGATTGAACCGGTGCTTATGGTCATATGACACAAAAATAGAGGTCTTTGGCCAAGCACACCAGCGGTGTAGCGCAGATGAAGGATATCAAGGATCTGGAAAGATTCTGTATGGAGGAATGTTCTGAGATCTCTCCCAACATGTTCTCCAATCTCATAACACATTTTAGAATGTGTCTTAAGTAATGAAAAAGTAATAAAAATAGGGTATTTTCAATAGGGTATTTTCATTTATACAGTCTTTTGGCTCATCTCTATCAAGGAATCAAATAACTTTTGACCTGACTATATGTTGTAAATGGTGTGATTGGAAGACTTATCTTCTTGTTTCTTTTAAGGCTTTCCAACACTTTATCTGCGTGGTAGGATTTGTGCTTTCTTTTCACTCACACATATGTTTTAATCACATCATTAAAAATATTGACATTTCTTTTTAAATGTAGAACTGAATTTGTGCCCGGAACCACATCATATTATAGCTTAATTATTTTGAATAAACATCACATCATTTTACCACAGAGGTCACCAAAACCTTGAGGGAAAGGGGATAAAACAATTTCTCCTAAAGAAACAGAAACCACTGTCTGTATTTAGCCTCATTGTGTTTTTTCTGTCCCATTATATAAAAGCAGTCGAAGGCATTTACAGGAAACTTAAGTCACAATGACCACAAACTGAACTACACTGACTGGACTGGACAGGCCCTGCTATCAGCCAAGACAACATGACCTACAAGGAGTCTGGGACTGGTACTGTAGGGAACGGTTATGGATTCTGCTGCTTTTCCATGAGAATAAACACAGCAATATATGTTAAGAACTTTTTTGAAAGAGCACAGTTTGAAAGATATGGCAAATAGAACCAGGTGGACATAATAAATATATAGGAGAGGTTGAGGGTAGAGGAAGGACAATAATTAAAAACAAACAAAATAAATCTATTGTAAAATAGACTGTGTCCATAAAATGTATATAGTACAGTATGTATAAGCTGGAAATACAGGCCAAAGCGTTGTTGTTCACTAGTTTGCTCCAACTGGGGGAGGGGTGGAAGGGTTGGAGGGTAATAAAGGAAATATAAATATATATATATATAAAAAAGAGATGTGTATATACTGTATGTATGTATGTATATATTTGCCAAAAAATATATGGGGAATTTGAAGTGATGCAGGCTACAATCTATCTGCAATATTAAAGCTGATCTACCCCCTAAAGAAAGAAAATAATCTATGAAATAACCCATATGGTATCATGTAGTAACCAAAAGATGAAACAAATCAAAATATATTTTAGATTTTAGATTCTTCAAAGTAGCCACCCTTTGCCTTGATGACAGCTTTGCACACTCTTGGCATTCTCTCAACCAGCTTCATGAGGAAGTCACCTGGAATGCAATGAACATGTGTGCCTTATTAAAAGTTCATTTGGGTGATTTCTTTCCTTCTTAATGTGTGTGAGCCAATCAGTTGTGTTGTGACAAGGTAGGGTTGGTATACAGAAGATAGTCCTATTTGGTAAAACACCAAGTCCATATTATGGCAAGAACAGCTAAAATAAGCAAAGAGAAATGACGGTCTATCATTACTTTAAGATATGAAAGTCAGTCAATCTGGAAAATTTCAAGATCTTTGAAAGTTTCTTCAAGTGCAGTCTCAAAAACCATCAAGCGCTATGATGAAACTGGCTCTTATGAGGAAAGTACAGGAAAGTACAGGAAAGTAAGACCCAGTTGCCTCTGCTGCAGAGGATAAGTTCATTAGAGTTACAAGCCTCAGAAATTGCAGCCCAAATAAATGTTTCACAGAGTTCAAGTAACTGGACACATCTCAACATAAACTGTTCAGAGAAGACTATGTGGGGCGGCAGGGTAGCTGTTCCCAGGCCGTCATTGAAAATAAGAATATGTTCTTAACTGACTTGCCTGGTTAAATAAAGGTAAAATAAAAAATTAAAAAATTAAAATTAAAATTAAAAAAGGCCATCATGATTGAATTGCTGCAAAGAAACCACTACTAAAGTGAAGCATGGAGGAGGAGGTGTGATGGTGCTTTGCTGGTGACACTGTCTGTGATTTATTTAGAATTCAAGGCACACTTTACCAGCATGGCTACCACAGCATTCTGCAGCGATACTCCATCCCATCTGGGTTGTGCTTAGTGGGACTATTATTTGATTTTCAACAGGACAATGACCCAACACACATCCAGGCTGTGTATATTTACTTTTTTAGCTATTGTTTTGTAAACATTGCCTGATTTAAGGTCAACAACCATTTGTCTATTTCTATTTGTGAGTTCTTTGCCTTTCACCATGGGGATAAATTAAAAATGTATTTTACATACGTGTTACCTCATTTTAATACAACAGTGACACAGGACGCAATGGAAGGCCACAATACAGTTTTTAAAATTAGATGATTTTATAATAATAATTTTGTACTTGTTCAACAAAATATTTTTCTCTGAGCAACTGTATCGGTATAAAATAATATAATTTTCCTTTTTCTGAATACAATATAGCTGAGTTTGTATTATTTATTTCATACAGTATTTTATGTTCGTCTTTTTCAAGGGTGCTAATAATTTTGGAGCTGACTGTAAGTCCACGGTAACCGTCGGGATATCTCGGGATACCGGTCACCAGTATTAAACCATAGTATAAAGTGGGTAGCAGATGTTCACCTGATATGCTGTCCATCCACTGGAGGATGAGACACAGGTGACAGAGCGCTGGCCCACCAGGTCCAGGGCCTGCAGGGCACAGGAGCCAAACACAAACCTTATCCTGGGAGAGAGACAGGGACAGGGGACAGGCAGGGAGAGGGACCCATATTAAGGCTAGCTCTTTTAATGGAGAAAATACTAAACCAGACAAATTACCCTTCAGGATGAACAAAACACAGGACAGGATGTGACCCAGCCACAGCCACAGCACCCACTACATCAGGAAATGCCTCACCAACCAGCCAACCAATAAGGGAGGGTATGTCTGTTTAGGTGACAGTGACGGCATCTCCATCTCACTGTGGCCACAAAAGGAAACAAAAGGCCATTCACTCATCCACCAGTTTCCCCAATAAAACACACTCACTCAGTATCAGTAACGTGAGACCTTTTTTAGAAGGATCACCCTTACAAAAAGCTATGACTATTGTGTTGTGGTGTATTTTGATTGTCGTGGAGTGTTCCAAACTATTTTTAGTGACCTTAAATGTGAGGTGTGTAGGATTGGCAAAAAAGATGTCCGGAATGGTAAATGTGATTATTGGTAAAACAAGGTGTGTCCATGATTTTTTTATATTTTTTATATATATATATATATATTTTTAACCTTTATTTAACCAGGCAAGTCAGTTAAGAACATATTCTTATTTTCAATGACGGCCTGGGAACAGTGGGTTAACTGCCTGTTCAGGGGCAGAACGACAGATTTGTACCTTGTCAGCTCGGGGGTTTGAAGTCGCAACCTTCCGGTTACTAGTCCAACGCTCTAACCACTAGGCTACGCTGCCGCCCCATGATGAGAAAGGGTCTGGTGCAACACCATGAGAAGAATCCCAAGTCAAATAGAGGTGAAAGGTACAGTAACACTCATGCAATGAGCAGATCATCAGCAACTGCAAAGAAAACATACAAAAACAGTGATGGAGTTAGAATCATTTCTTTATCTGGTTTTAAATAAGCTATAGGCCTAAAATAGGATTTTTAAATTTTTTAAATGTAACCTTTATTTAACTAGGCAAGTCAGTTAAAAACAAATTCTTATTTACAATGATGGCCTACCCCGGAAGACGCTGGGCCAATTGTGCGCCGCCCTATGGGACCCCCAATCACAGCCGGATGTAATGCAGCCTGGATTTGAAACAGGTACTGCAATGACCCCTCTTGCACTGAAATGCAGTACCTTAGGCCGCTGCGCCACTCGGGAGCCCTTATTGCTAAATAATTCCACAGAGACAGGATAATGAAAAGTGAATTCGCAATTTGCTTTTATTTTCTTAATTATCATGAAGACAGTAAGAGAGGAGTAGGCTGACAGCTTCTGGAGAAGGTAAGGGCTTGACCTCAATGAAGAGGAGTGTAGCTACTGACATCATGAAGGGCATAGAATAGCCTAGGCATACTATCTCTCCCTAGCCCACATCATGCAATGCCTTCTGCAGTCCTCCCTCTTGTGCAATAGCATGCCAGGATTTTTTTTATTTTTAATTCTCAGGAAGCCTGCTATAGGGTATACTATATTCACAGGAAAGATTCAGGTTATAAATCAGCACTTGGTCATCTTTTCTTGAAATATGTTTTCAAAGACGTTCAACATTTGGTTTGGAATGGAGGAGTTCATTTCGATCTCTTTGATCCAGAGGCCATTATTCAAAGTCTGGTCTCTGATACAAACATAGTCTACTGGTGATGACTAAACCAGTGTGTGTTAATCTCAGGGGGCGAGAGAGGAAATATCAGTGGTGCAAAGTAAAGAGAGAAATTACAAAAAATCATTTAGAATTAAATCCATGTCCAAAATGTTGAAGGGAGAATATGGCTGGCTGATACAATTAATGGAACAGTCTTCAGTCCAATGAGAGTTGTGTTGTGTTGTCTCAACAGATGTGATAAAAACAGGAAACTCAGACAAAATGGTCAGTCATAACAAAGCCATAACAACAGTGCCATCTGCTGGCTCGCACATCCGACTAGAGATGTGTTTGCATGACATTCACAGATGAGATAACTAGTGGGTTTTATTCAAGCTATAACTCACTTAGAGTTTTCTCTTCTGTCTTCTGTATGTCTTTGAAGATTTGTTCGGACACCGCAGGTAAAAAAATAAAGGCATCTGAGAACCTGCAAATGTGCCAGAGAAATGTTTATGGGCAAAGCGCAACATTAAAGCACGAGATACAAAATGTATGATACAAAATTAATCAGAGGTACCTGTAATCCATTAGAAGCTCGCAATATTTATAGTGCATATTGGGATTGGGATATATGTTGGTCAAAGTACTAAGTTGTTTACATTATATTTAGCCAATAGTAAAATAATAGCTACAGTAATTTGTATTCCTCATTTACTCAATTGTTTCCTTTATTTTGGCAGTTACCTGTAATTCATTCAGTGCCTATAGAAAGTCTACAGCCCTTTGGATATCTTCCCATTTTATTGTGTATCAAAGTGGGATTAAAATGGATTTAATTAGCATTTTTTTGTCAACGATCTACACAAAAATACTCTTTAAAAAATCTATAATTTTTGAAAGATGAATAGAAACAAACAACACTAAAATACCTTGATTAGATATGGATTCACATGTTAGAAACACCTTTGGCAGTGATTAAAGCTATGAGTCTTTTTGGGTAAGTCTCATAAGAGCTTTGCAAAACTGTATTGTGCAATATTTGCCCATTATTCTTTTCATGGCTAGACAGCAATTTTTATGTCTTGCTATAGATTTTCATGTGGACTTAAATCAAAACTGTTATTTGACCACTAAGGAACATTCACTGTCTTTTTTGTGTAAATCAATGAAAGAAAAAGTACAATTAAATCATTTTCAATCCTCCCCAAGTTTCTAACAATTGAGAAAGAGGGTGTTTAAAATATAAACTCTGTAGGCCTACAAGAAATAAGAGACAGGGAATTCTCCATGTCAGCCATTTCCCCCACTTTTCTGCAATCACATAATCTACATCAGCCATACTGAACAGGCAGACAGTAGTCCGGATCCGGACACAGAACGGGGTCAAATTAGGACCGCGAGTCCCAACTTCATTGTTTTTATTTTTAAGAACTCAGTCAGGTTTTTAATTTAATGCTGTTGGGAGTTGTAATAGTAGAATGCACAAGATTAAATTTTGACATGTGGTAGTGCATGGGCAGTTTTCCTCTTGTTAAGTCCTTCACTGACAGGTCTCAGAGAGCTATTTATAACCTGACAAATATGTCCAGTTGACCAACTAGCCCATGTTTGCTAAGTAAATTAGGCTAACCAGCTATCTAAATCTTGTAGTTATCATGGCCGGATTACGTGACCAGTGACCTCGACTCCCATTGATTTTGTTGAGTCACTCAGGTATCATATGAACACACATAAGACATGCCAACATGAGTAGAATTACAGAAAATTAGCCTTAAAACTGTAAAAATGTATCTCCACCCCATGGCAAAATGTGTTGAATTGCAGGAAATTAGCTTACAAACTGCAACATTTTCTTTCTGCCAACAAGAGGTTTGTGAACAGTTTGGGGTCACATGGGTCGCGAGGTGAGGGTTTGTTACTACAAGATAAATTACATATCCATCTGGACCTTTTGCCAACTAGGAAATGTGTGGCCTTCCCAAATAGTAGTTGAGTACCCCTGATCTACATCCATCCTTGACACTGAGGCCTGCATACATCACATCTTGCCATATGGAGAATTATATAGTGCTCAAAAAAATAAAGGGAACACTAAAATAACACATCCTAGATCTGAATGAATGAAATATTCTTATGAAATACTTGACAACAAAATCACACAAAAATGATCAATGGAAATCAAATTTATCAACCCATGGAGGTCTGGATTTGTAGTCACACTCAAAATTAAAGTGGAAAACCACACTACATGATGTAATGTCCTTATAACAAGTCAAAATGAGGCTCAGTAGTGTGTGGCCTCCACGTGCCTGTATGACCTCCCTACAACGCCTGAGTATGCTCCTGATGAGGTGGCGGATGGTCTCCTGAGGGATCTCCTCCCAAACCTGGACTAAAGCATCCGCCAACTCCTGGACAGTCTGTGGTGCAACGTGGCGTTGGTGGATGGAGCGAGACATGATGTCCCAGATGTGCTCAATTGGATTCAGGTCTGGGGAACGGGCGAGCCAGTCCATAGCATCAATGCCTTCCTCTTGCAGGAACTGCTGACACACTCCAGCCACATGAGGTCTAGCATTGTCTTTCATTAGGAGGAACCCAGGGCCAACCGCACCAGCATATGGTCTCACAAGGGGTCTGAGGAGCTCATCTCGGTACCTAATGGCAGTAAGGCTACCTCTGGCGAGCACATGGAGGGCTGTGCAGCCCCCCAAAGAAATGCCACCCCACACCATGACTGACCCACCGCCAAACCGGTCATGCTGGAGTATGTTGCAGGCAGCAGAACGTTCTCCACGGCATCTCCAGACTCTGTCACGTCTGTCATGTGCTCAGTGTGAACCTGTGAAGAGCACAGGGTGCCAGTGGCGAATTTGCCAATCTTGGTGTTCTCTGGCAAATGCCAAACGTCCTGCACGGTGTTGGGCTGTAAGCACAACCCCCACCTGTGGACATCGGGCCCTCATACCACCCTAATGGAGTCTGTTTCTGACCGTTTGAGCAGACACATGCACATTTGTGGCCTGCTGGAAGTCATTTTGCAGGGCTCTGGCAGTGCTCCCCATGCTCCTCCTTGCACAAAGGCGGAGGTCCTGCTGCTGGGTTGTTGCCCTCCTACGGCCTTCTCCACATCTCCTGATGTACTGGCCTGTCTCCTGGTAGCGCCTCCATGCTCTGGACACTACGCTGACAGACACAGCAAACCTACTTGCCACAGCTCACATTGATGTGCCATCCTGGATGAGCTGCACTACCTGAGTGTGGGTTGTAGACTCCGTCTCATGCTACCACTAGAGTGAAAGCACCGCCAGCATTCAAAAGTGACCAAAACATCAGCCAGGAAGCATAGGAACTGAGAAGTGGTCTGTAGTCACCACCTGCAGAACCACTCCTTTATTGGGGGTGTCTTGCTAATTGCCTATAATTTCCACCTGTTGTCTATTCCATTTGCACAACAGCATGTGAAATGTATTGTCAATCAGTGTTGCTTCCTAAGTGAACAGTTTGATTTCACAGAAGTGTGATTGACTTGGAGTTACATTGTGTTGTTTAAGTGTTCCCTTTACTTTTTTGAGCATTGTATGAGAACTACCCTACTTTTAAAAAACAGGATAGACCAGCCTACATTTTCAAGCTGGTCCATGCTGGTTTATGCTGATCCTTGCGATTCTATGCTGGTCTGACCAGCATGGTCTAGCTAGCTGGTTAAGCTGGCTGACCAGCTGGTCAAGCTGGTGATCAGCTCATGCTTGTATGCTGGTGACTAGCTAATACTAGTAGGGTATGCTGGTGATGCTGGTCTATACTGACCAAGCTGGTCTATACTGGCCTATGCTGGTCCTACATAGTCTAGCTCCCTCAAACTCAACTCTGGACTTCAAAGCTAGTTTCACTTCGTTGTTTCATTGTACCACACTAATCAGGGACTTAGACCTGGGACACCAGGTGGGTGCAATTAATCTTCAGGTAGAACAGAAAACCAGTAGGCTCCGGATCTTGTTGTTTAAGAGTTGAATACCCCTGGTCTAGCTGGTCAAGCTTGACTGGCAAAACCACAGCCATAATTATCACATTTCCCAGCATGCTCTATTGCAGTTAGATTTTTATATTTTTTCAATATATTTTTTGTTTGTTGTGTTTTGCATTGATTGATTTATAAATGTTATGCACAAAGATAAATAACATACATGTTTCTAAACTAATGGAATATGTTAGTTGGATTTATTGCACCCATTACTGAAATGGTTGTTCCAGTTTAAATGGTTTGTTAGTCTCACTTATACATTTGTCTTTCTAACCTTGACAGTCATTCTGAATGCAGATTTTTTGGGTATATAAAAGTATCACCAGTATTGCTGGATTCCAATAGGAATTAAATATCATATGACTTGCAGGTCCGATATGGCCACTGTATATTAGAGACAAATTTAGCTGAGGAACGCTCAACTCAGTAGAGGACAGGGCTACTGCAGACAACCCTGAGGCGACGACTGAGGAGAGAAACAAGTACAGGAAGTCCCTCTACGATCTTCGCAGAGTCATCTAACGAGTTAAAGGACAATAAGGTGAACTGATACTATACAGGTTCCAACGCATGTGGCAGGGGCTACAGTCCATTATGGATTACAAGCGAAGACCTAGTCCTGATCTGCCCAATGATGCCTCTCTTCCAGACGAACTCAATGCATTTTATGCACGCTTCCACAATAACAACATCGTACCATGCGTGAGGGCCCCCACTGACCCAGAGAACCTGGTGATCTCTCTTTCCCAGGTCGAAGTGAGTAAGGTCTTTAATCAGGTCAGAACTAGCAGCAGGGGTGGACGGTATTCCAGGGCGCGTTCTCAGAGCATGTGCAGATCAGGTGGCAGGCATATTCATGGTAATATTCAACCGTAATTTTCAGTCTGTAATCCCCACGTCTTAAAATGGCTACCATCATTCCTATTGGAATGAACTCTAAAGCTTCATGCCACAATTACTACCACTGTAATCATGAAGTGCTTTGAAAGGCTGGTATGGAACACAACTCCATCATCCCAGACACCCTAGGCCTAGACCCACTCCAATTTGCATATTGCCCTAAAAGATCCATAGACAACGCAATCTTAATTGCACTCCACACTGCCCTCACGCACTTAGATAAGAGGAATACCTATGTGAGAATGCTAGAGCGGCAGGGTCGCCTAGTGGTTAGAGCGTTGGACTAGTAACCGAAAGGTTGCAAGTTCGAATCCCCAAGCTGACAAGGTACAAATCTGTCATTCTGCCCCTGAACAGGCAGTTAACCCACTGTTCCTAGGCCGTCATTGAAAATAATAATTTGTTCTTAACTGACTTGCCTAGTAAAATAAAGGTAAAATAAAAAATAAATAAAGAGCTCAGCGTGCAACACCATTGTTCCCTCCAAGCTCGTCACCAAACTTAGGACTCAGGGACAGCTGCATCATTGAGAGCATCTTGACTGGCTACATCACTGATTGGTATGGCAACAGCACCTCCCTCAATTGCATGGCGGTACAGACACTCCAACACACACATAACATGCACACACTTTTATACTGACTCTACACCTGCACGCACTCACATACAATCAGAATTTACACTGCTGCTACTCTATCATATACCCTGACACCTAATTACCTTACCAATACACATATCGAAAAGGGTAGGCTGGTGGGAGGAGCTATGGGAGGATGGGCTCGTTGTAATAGCTTGGAATGGTACCAACCACATCAAACATGGAAAGGTGTTTGACTGTTCCAATATTCCATTCCAGCCATTACAATGAGCCTGTTCTCCTATAGCTCCTCCCAACAAGCTCTGATATCTACAGCGATCACTCCAGTGTCCCCACAAAATATGGTATTGGAACTGGTTCTGTATATAGCTTCTTACTTTCTCGTGTTATTTCTTATTTCTCGTGTGGTTTTGTTCTACCTTATGTTATTTTTAGCTCTACATATAGATTACTGCATTGTTGGGTTTGGAGCTTGCAAGAAAGGCATTTCATTGTACTTGTGCACATGACATTTAAACTTGAAGCTTGAGTTGAGCGTTCCTCAGCTACATTTGTAGTTGAACAAGCAAGGCATGTTGTTTTGTTTTCACACGGTTGACTGGCCTGCCCTGCTGATCCTGAGAAATATGTGTGGGGGTCCCATGTGGTTGTTGATAGATTATTGAGTTTACAACGCCAGGTTTGTAATAGACATTTACATTTACATTTAAGTCATTTAGCAGACGCTCTTATCCAGAGCGACTTACAAATTGGTGCATTCACCTTATGACATCCAGTGGAACAGCCACTTTACAATAGTGCATCTAAATCTTTTAAGGGGGTGAGAAGGATTACTTTATCCTATCCTAGGTATTCCTTAAAGAGGTGGGGTTTCAGGTGTCTCCGGAAGGTGGTGATTGACTCCGCTGTCCTGGCGTCGTGAGGGAGTTTGTTCCACCATTGGGGGGCCAGAGCAGCGAACAGTTTTGACTGGGCTGAGCGGGAACTGTACTTCCTCAGTGGTAGGGAGGCGACCAGGCCAGAGGTGGATGAACGCAGTGCCCTTGTTTGGGTGTAGGGCCTGATCAGAGCCTGGAGGTACTGAGGTGCCGTTCCCCTCACAGCTCCATAGGCAAGCACCATGGTCTTGTAGCGGATGCGAGCTTCAACTGGAAGCCAGTGGAGAGAGCGGAGGAGCGGGGTGACGTGAGAGAACTTGGGAAGGTTGAACACCAGACGGGCTGCGGCGTTCTGGATGAGATATAATAATAATAATAATAGCTTTGTAATAGTTCTCTCTAGCTGCTTTATTTATATTTCTTTGAGCATGTTTAGGTTGTATTTATCCCACACAATTACTGGGATGAATTTGACTCCAATGGAAAGGTGGTATGATATGTTTAATGCACGATGAAATGGGTGTTTCTATAAATGTAGACTGTTGAGTGTATTGCTTTATACCAAGCTGCAATCCTATACCTGGGCAATTACATTAGTTTCTCAAATGACATGTTCTGAATTGAAGACCACCGGACTGCTTTAAGCAATACATTTCCTATTTTTCAAGAACTTGGACAGGATGAGGGAAGGAGCTGTTGAGATCTCAGGTCTCTACGGCACCTGTGGTGTGTCATTGCAGAAGGATGGACGAGGGTGCCTGCCCCTATCCAGGATCCTCATGATGGACTTAAGAGGGGCCAGCCATCTGGCTTAAAAAGCCTGAGTCTCTCATGGGCAGTGAGGTATTCAGGTGGGACTGCCCAAATTAGGAGGCCCTAAGCACACATTGACCAAATGTATGCTAACTGACTGTCTTGGCTTATACAACAAATAGGCTATCAACCTTTTGTTGTGATCAGCTTATATTACAGTTTTCATTCTGTATTTTTGTCTATAGACCAGGTAGAGTACTCATCTAACTTCACCTGTTCCCTATGTCTCTCTGGCTGGGAAGGTTCAGGATGTATTTCCTGCTATATTCCCTGGGCCAGCCACTGGTCATGGTCTGAATGGGCACCGGCCCTGATCCGCCAGGACCCTTCCCACCTCCTGCTGTGGGCCTGAAAAGACCGGGCAGCGAAGGACATATGGTGAGAGACCAGGTCCGTCAAACAACGATGAGAAACAGCATAGACTAGAACTTTTACCTCAATCATTCATGTCTGTTCTCTAAAAAAGTTTCAGGCGTACCTCATGGCAGGTTCCCACATTCCAGACCAAAGATTTCATTTCTTGTCCGAGTGTAGCAAAGGGATCAGGGCATTTGCGACCTTGCTCTCTTCGCCACACCAAAACAACTTTCACTCGCAGAGTTACCACCACTCTGTAGCTGCTCTGCTGGCTTTTGCCTACCATCTGTTAGTCTTCAGCAGGAATGTGAAAAGGCTGTTCCATTGAGGGTTCTTCGGCATACCAAAAACATTTTAGCAATGAAAGTTTTGATTGTTTTGTTAGTCATTTCACCACACTGAAATATTTTTATTTATTTAACCTTAACTGACTTGCCTAGTTAAATAAAGAACAAATTCTTATTTACAATGACGGCCTACCCCAGACGATGCTGGACCAATTGTGCGCCACCTTATGGGACTCCCAATCACTGCCAGATGTGATGCAGCCTGGATTCAAACCAGGGACTGCAGTGACACCTCTTGCACTGAGATGCTGCACCACTTATAGATGAGCCTTGCCTTGTATTGGATGGAGCCGTTAGTCTCTTGGCCTAGCCCTAGACTAAGTGATGGAGGTCTCAGAACTTGTAAGCCAATGACCAATCAGAGAAGGAAACAAAGATGCAAACGTTTGAGGTGGAGAACTGATCCACTTTATTGATTGGTCTGAACTCTTGTAATAGACTATTAAGAGACATTGTGCGATACAAACATTGCATTTCAACATCATGGGCTACATGGGTTTAAGTGTCAAATTTTAAACGGGCAAAAAAAAATTGCACTGGATGTTTGACAGATTGGATATCACTCAAAAAAGTAGTACACTATATAGGGAATAGGTTGCCATTTTGGACTCAAGCACTAATTATTTTCTGTCTTCATTTAGATTTTCTTTATGATTCAAGTTTTGTAAACTTTTTGTCATTGCCGTTGTAAACACTTGACATCCCATCAAAAATAGGATGTTGAATAACTGATGTTGAAAATGATAGCAAAAATCTGAGCTCTAGGACTTCAAACAAATCAAAATATTTTTTGGGGAAAAGAAATCTAGTTTAGAGCAGATTGGGATTGTTATTTAAGCAAAGCAAAAGCTGAGAGAACCAAAATGGAACATTACTGTCAATATCAAAGTTGACCGTGTCAAAATTCAAAATTTAAAGAAGCTACATGTCTGTTGACAAAAAAACGGCTGATATTAATCTAGAATATTGAGAATAGATTAAGAGGCCATGGATTTGAATAGTCACCATGACAGCAAAAAAGCAACTCTTCCTTAACATCTTGACTGTACCCCAAACAAAAGTAAAACTGCAATGCATGTCACACTACAAAACCATGTACCAGCTACAAGAGAAGACAGGAACTCGGTCATAAACATCCAGGTTTCCATGAGTGATGGGCAAAGTCAAAGCACATCTCAGTACAATCCTCTGCAGGAGCGTGAATAAGTTATACAACAGGTAGAAAGTATGCTTTTGTCGTCAAAGGTTACAAAGCAAAAAGTGCAACAATGGTGCAGACCATTTATGTTTGGTTATTTGTCTTTTGTTGTCTAAAACATAAGACAAATCGCACAAATCGGTTTTCTGTCTGGACAGTATACAAAAAAAAGGACTAAGGATACAAAACAAAAACATTAACAAACACCAACTTATATCTCTGAGAAAATGTGTTTAAAGCTGCCTTATTTTTCTCCAGCCACAAGGCATGGGCGAACCTCTAGAAAAGGTTCCCGATGTACTTTAGTTACCATGACAACATGGGTTGCAGAGTACTGTAAGTAGAACATTCTGCACTTGTTGGAAACCCTAGAGGGATAGCTACGGGTCAGACTGTGTGCCATACAATACACCCACCGTAGTGGTGGTCAGCTTAATCCAAAAACTATTGGCTCAATGACAGAGTTCAGATCAACATGGGGGCCCAGAAGTAGTCATGAGGAGAAGAAACAACTTGGGACAACATCAAGCTTATTAATTAGTCTTCTTTCACCTTTCTGCTTGCTCCTACACCAGTGTTCTCAACTTGTACCAAATATATGAGTTTTGTCTCAAGGGTGTGGTGACTGACTGACAAAAGCTTTCTTTAAGTTCTAGATCAGGGGGAATATTGTTACATCCATGCATCATCTTTCTCCAGTATTGCAAAGACAGGCATCAAATTACAAAGCCGCAATTGAAATGTTAACATGTGTTTGTTTCATTCACTTATGTCCACAACAGGCTTTGGTGGTGCTTGGTGGTCAGGGCTTCTCCTACAGTTCTCCCCTCATTATCAAGTACAACCCACAGGTTCTGTCTCTCAGCTTCACTGTGGTGCTAGATAGGTAGGGGGTACGAGATGGACAGGGAGAGACTGACTGATATTCAAGATCAACCACCCCCATTCATTCAAAAACAAAGTGGATCCATTTAAAAGCATCACTAAAAGTTCAGAAAAAAACCCACTGCAAAAGGTTACTCTATTTACATACAATGATTTTTCTTAAAGACAAAAGCATTTCTTTACAGAAATCAACCACAAAAAAGTGTTGTTTTTTTCTCATCTTTTTACATACAAGTTCTTCATCTTTCATCATATCTTCCACTCAGGCGTTCTCCGTCCTGGCAGGCTGTGTCTATCAAAGCTTCTGGACGTAAAGGGAGTCAGTCAGTCCATCCTGAAGATTCCAGCCCGTCAGAAGTCACTCGCTGCCTTTCTTCCTGCTGGCAGCTAGAGGGCGCACTTGAACCAAAAGGGATACCGCCACACCCCCCTGTTCTCCCCACACTCAATCAGCACCAGTGAGTGAGGATAGTTATTTTTTTATGGGGGGGGGCATGCAGGCCTGTACTGAGAGGCCTGCCCTTCCTCTGGAGTGGGATGGGGGGCAGGTACGATTCTTGTGGCAGGGATCAGTCGTCACTGTCTGACAGGGTCTCATACTGCTCCGACAGTAGGGGCTCTCGCTCCCATACACGCTGTTGCTGCTGGGGCCCCAGAGGGCCTCCAGGTGGGGGCTGCTGGGCCTGTATGGACGTGGGGGGGGTGCTGCTCAGCATGCGCATGGTCAAGGGGTTATAGGGGAATTGCATGGAGCCTGGAGAGTAAAGTGAGACAGGATAGTCATTAGAGGGATTCAGACTGTTTTGTGTCTAATATGTCAGGCTGAAAATCTATTTTTGAGATACAAGAAAATAAAATCCAGATTTCTGAATACCTGTGTGGCTGTTAATGGGGAATGATGGCCAGACAGTCAAGGTTTATATGGGCTAAGGGCCTTAACCTGTTTGGGCTAGGGGGCAGCATTTTCATTTTTGGATGAAAAGTGTGCCCAGAGTAAACTGCCTCCTATATGCATATTATTAGTAGTATTGGATATAAAACACTGACGTTTCTAAAACTGTTTGAATGATGTCTGTGAGTATAACAGAAGTCATATGGCAGGCAAAAACCTGAGAAAAAAATCCAAACAGGAAGTGGGAAATCTGAAGCTTGTAGTTTTTCAACTCATCCCCTATCGAAGATAGTGGGATATTGGTCATCTTGCACTTCCCAAGGCTTCCACTAAATATCAACAGTCTTTAGAATGTTGTTTGATGCTTCTACTATGAAGGGGGGCTGAATGAGAAGGGAATGAGTCAGAGGTCTGGTAGAGAGCCACGGGCTAGTGACGCGAGGTCATGAGAAAGTTACCTCTCGTTCCATTGCTTTTCTACAGACAATGGAATTCTCCGGTTGGGACATTATTGAACGTTTATGATAAAAACATCCTAAAGATTGATTCTATACATAGTTTGATAGGTTTCTATGACCAGTAATATAACTTCATCAAAGTTAAGTGAATATTTTTAATGCTATTTCTGACCAATGTTGACCCCAACATGGCGGATATCTGTTTGGCTTGATTTGTCGTCTGAGCGCCGTACTCATATTATGCTTAAAAAAAAGAAGTGAAATCTGACACAGCGATTGCATTAATGAGAAGTTTATCTAAAGTTCCATGTGTAATAGTTGTATCTATTATCAATGTTGATTATGAGTATTTCTGTGAATTGACGTGGCTCTGCAAAATCACAGCATGTTTTGGAACTACTGAACATAACACACCAATGTAAAATGAGATTTTTGGATATAAATATTCACTTTATCAAACAAAACATACATGTATTGTGTAACATGAAGTCCTATGAGTGTCATCTGATGAAGATCAAAGGTTAGTGATTAATTTTATCTATATTTCCAGCCAACTCTTTGGCTGGAAAAATCGCTGTTTTTCTGTGACTTGGTGGTGACCTAACATAATCGTATGTGGAGCTTTCGCTGTAAAGCCTTCTTTAAATCAGACACTGTGGCTGAATTAACGAGAATTGTATCTTTAAAATGGTGCCTAATACTTGTATGTTTGAGAAATTTGATTTATGAGATTTCTGTTGATTGAGTTTGGCACCCTGCAATTTCATTGGCTGTTGGCGAGGGGTTCCGCTAGCGGAACGGGGTTCTGTTCCCAGACAGGTTAAGTACCTGTGGACGAGGGCCGGTCCTCCCAGGACCAGGCTGGGGGCTGCTGGTGGTAGTCTCCCTCTGAGTGGACGGAAGAGACTGACGAGGGCCGCTCTGCTGCTGTGTATGCCTGGCCTGGGTTGGGCGACTTTGACTTTCGGCTGTTGGCTTTGCTCTGCAGTTTCTGTTTGCCTATTGGACAATCAGACAAATACAAGAGTGTTAGCAATAATGCAATAGAGTTAGCAAAAGCTTAGGACTAGTCTGGTGAGTTTGTTGTAAATATCAGAATTTCGAAGAATTTGATTCCCACAATGGGCCTATAGAGACAGTAATTTCCTTGTGTGTGCATGTGAATGTGTCTATACCTATATGTTTTAGTTGGCTGCATGTGTGCTTGTGTGCCACTGACCCATGCTAGGTGAAGGGTTGGCCTCCTGGCGGGCCTCGTTACTGGGGGTGTTAGAGCTGGGCTGAGGCCCTCCCTGGTGCTCCTCTGGCCTTTCTTCCAGGTTCCCCATCAGGGCCTTGCGAATTATGTCCTCCAGGCCCAGGTTACTGGCCGGGTCGCTAAAGGAGTGGTTCCTGGGGTTCACGCTACCTGGAGGGCCAAACACACGACGGACGATTAGACAGGGAAGATATGGAGCAGCCAGCACGGTCGTGTTCTTTAGGGTATGCAAACAAAAAACATTTAGAAAAATGTTTGTTTAAATTTATTTTATTCCATTTTGGTGCTTACTGAACACTACCCAATAGTTGCTGGTTTAAATTATTCTAGTTTGTTTGAATGGTGATAGAAATATCTAAACGCACTTGAGCTGGTCACAGCAGGCAAGTTGAAGATCTCTGTGCCTGGTTGTGCATTTCCTGAAAGGAGAAATGATAGCACAGTAAACAAAATGTCTGAAACTAAAAAATTGTGCTAAAGACTAGAGTTCATTGTTAGTCATTTTACAGTATGCCTTCCTTTACAATGTTTCCACTTGTGCAAATGAGAAATGAGTGCAATGCATCCCATTATATGTTCATTATAATACTGTATAAGTTGAGTTCCATCAAATGTCACATTATTTCCATTTTGGAAAGCTTTGTTCAATGATGTTAGTACAAGGTAGATAAGAAGAGAGCACACTTACCAACATCAGAATCACTGACACCAGAGGAGTTCAACTTACGAATGATCTCCTGCTTCTTGGATTTCACCATAGGGGAGGTGTTCTCCAGCCTGGTGAAGAAGGAGGGCAGGTAGCTGACACTGCCAGGGGAGCGAGAGTCACCCCTGTAACCAGAGAAAGGCCACTACAGAGGTTAAGAGTCAGGCAGCAGATGGCTGAGTAGGCTAGCGTGCAACTGGCACCTCTCTACCCAGTTTCCACTCCGTTGGCATGCCAAATGGGTCACAGCTGCCCACAAGACACATTCCGCCTATGGGCACTGAATCCATGTGTCCTTGTGCCAGGGGAAGGTATTCAGAATCCACCACACACACACACACACACACAAAATCTGTCAAGCTTTTTAGTTTGTCACTTAACTTCTTGGTGACAGGGGGCAGTATTTTCACATCCAGATGAAATGCATGCCCAAATTCAACTGCCTGCTACTCATCCCCAGAAGATAGTATATGCATATTATTAGTAGATTTGGATAGAAAACACTGAAGTTTCTAAAACGGTTTGAATCATGTCTGTGAGTATAACAGAACTTATTTAGCAGGCGAAACCCCGAGGACAAACCATTCAGAATTATTTTTATTTTTTTAGGTCACTCTCTTTTCAATGGGTTTTCATTGGGAATCCAGATTTGTAAGATTTCTTGCAGTTCCTATCGCTTCCACTGGATGTCTTTAGAAATTGGTTGAGGTTATTCCTTTGTGTAATGAAGAAGTACGGCCATCTTGAACGAGGGTCACTTGAAGTGTACTGTTAGAGGCGAGTGACCAGAAAGCATGCTTCAGTTTGTTTTCTTCCAGTATTGAACACAGATCATCCCGTCTTAAATTTGATCGATTAAGTATTTTTTTACGTAAATAAAGTTGTATTATAAAAGTAGTTTGAAATGTTTTGGCAAAGTTTACAGGTAACTTTTGAGATATTTTGTAGAGACGTTGAGCAAGTTGGAACCAGTGTTTTTCTGGATCAAACGCGCCAAATAAATGGACATTTTGGATATATATCGATGGAATTAATCGAACAAAAGGACCATTTGTGATGTTTATGGGACATATTGGAGTGCCAACAAAAGAAGCTCGTCAAAGGCATGAAGTATATTTTTTATTTCTGCATTTTATGTCGCGCCTGCAGGGTTGAAATATGGTTTCTCTCTTTGTTTACGGAGGTGCTATCCTTGGCTAATAGCATCGTTTGATTTGGCCGAAAAGCCTTTTTTGAAATCTGACATGTTGGCTCGATTCACAATAAGTGTAGCTTTAATTTTGTGATTTAATGAAAGTTTGATTTTTATAGTAATTTATTTGAATTTGGCGCTCTGCATTTTCCCTGGCTTTTGGCCAGGTGGGACGCTAGTGTCCCACATATCCCAGAGAGGTTAAACCTTAAAGACACCAAAACATACAAATATGCCTAGTTATAACATTGAAAGACAATGTAAGGTGAATATAAACAAATGGGAGTACCCCAACTTCTTATGAAGATATGCCAGTCCTACACACCTCATCTCAGGCTGGTCAGCATCTCGCCTCTGTGGTTGCTGCTGCTCTCTGGCCTCTTGTTGTTTATCCTGGTAGCTCTGGGGAGGGGAGATGGGCTCATAGCTCTCTATCGCCCCCCTGCCACCCCGATCAGGGGATTTACCAGGTCTGGGGGAGGCACAAAGGAAAAGAGCAAAAAGTGAGAATCTGATGGAGTGGTCAGAGGTGTACCACCAGGGTTATGTTCAGTAGGGAGAAAACATTTTGCATGGAGGTACTACTACCTGAACACAAGTTTTTGTTTTTCGTTGCAAAACATTTTGCCATGGTGTACACCCTAATGACCATGTCTCAGGCTGGCTTGGTGAAGAGGCTGTGTAGGGCTACCGCCGGGTGCTGTTACTGTACCTGGCTCTGGGCTTGTCAGGGGCATTATCGGGAGACACTCTGCTGGGTGTGGGTCTCTGGTGGTTTTCTGGGCTGTAGCGGCTGGGGACCTTGGCACGACCCCCGATAGACACGGGTAGCTGGGCACTCTGGAATGTGGTGGTGGCAGAGGAGGAGATGGTAGTGGAGGACTGAGGAGGGTCCTGGTTCCTGGCAAAGTCCTGGGTGATGATATGCTATAAAGGAGAAAGAGGAGAGGACAAGGGGACAGACAGATCAGGGAGATGTTAGTACTTGGAGGTACACATACATTTTCACTACTCTTAAAAGTATTTCTCTTAAGATGTCTAGTAGAGGCTGTTGTCAGAGTTTTTGAGATCATCATTTGCAGTTCAGACGATGGATCACTCAAGATATCATCACTCAACAAAAAGTGGTATAGGAGGCATACTGTACATACATTTTTGGTAAAGTAAATTGTATTGGTTACACAGAATATGGATACTTTGCCTCAGGATTCAGGAACCCCGTTGAGAAGGGTTATGAATGAATGAGTCATTGGATGTGTTCCAGGCTGACTACATTGCAGTTGCCTGATAGATCTGATTAGTTTTAACATATTAGATAACCACATAATGATATATCAATCTGATGGCCGACTGCGCAGGCAATGACATGGCATGCAACTGTGGAAAGCTACCAGTGTGTCTTACCGAGATGTGGTCAGCCAGGGTCATGACCCGGTGGGTCTTGGGGACCTGCTGGGACTGGGAGTACCCTCCGTCAGCCTGGGAGGAGGGGGGCTGCTGTGACTCTGCTGACTGGCGGTAGCGGATCATGTCAAAGGGACGCATGCCAGCTGCTGAGTGAGAATATTCCACACACACACACACACACGTTGCAGGAGAGGAGATGAGGGGGAGGAGGGGTAGCACTGTAATGCATGCCAGCACCAACTGATATACATTTGCCTCCAGCAGACAGAAATAGCTTGTGCAGTGGTCTGGTGACCAGACGGGGGCTAGTGGGGAATGGAATGGTGTCGTCTGCTATATCTGTTGTACTCAGTTGACTCGGGTGGAGTCATTCGGGTTGTAGTATGTTTACACCATATCATCACTATAAGATACAGTATGCCTCTGCAGTAACCTGAATTCAATACAGCTTGTAGAGCTGAGTTGCTTAAATTTTGTATTGAAGTCAGTTGAGTACAGATATTGTACTGTACTCATGTAGGACATGGTAGGTAACTTAAACCTTGGAAAAAGAAAACAGTACTTGAGAAAGAGTTATTCAGAGCGCCAAGAGAATACTTCAAGTCTCCATATATGGCATCTATAGAGCTTTACCGGTCAGTCAGCCAGTTTCCCAGACACATTAAGCCTAGCCCTTGACTGAAATGCACTTTCAATAGATATTCACTATTGAGCAAGCTTTTTTTTGTCCAGGTTCAGGCTTAATCTGTGTCAGGGAAACCAGCACTGACAACACATATTTTTTCACAGTATATAGTGCCATCTCACCTTGTGCTGCTGCCTGTGCGGCCCGGTCCCTGTCGGCTCGGTCCCTGTCGGCCCTCTCCCTGTCGGCCCGGTCCCTGTCGGCCCGGTCCCTGTCGGCCCGGTCCCTGTCGTCCTGCTGCTGCTGGGACTGTGCTGGAGAGTTGGCTGGGCTGATCACATCGATGGCTCCTCCACTGGGGATCTCATACCTACTGGACGACACTGCAGGGCCAGGCACAGACACACACACTTATAAAACAACCCTCTCACTAACATATGAGATATTATTATAATTTGTATTTATTTTATTTGCTATGTTGTTAAGCCTTATCTGTTAGAAATGTTGGGAATTAAACCGCAAACCAAATCTATATCCAGGTCCCTAACCACCACAGCAGTGTTCCGTACTGCCTTCCATCCCATCTGTCCCATTGTGTCTACATTCTATACTGTTCCCTGTTGTTCTATGTGGAAGACTCACAGCTGCTGGAGGAGTCGGAGCCCTGGGAGCCTCTCTCCCGGGAGTCCTTGTCCGAGGCGATCTGGCTTGTAATGATGACGTCAATGAAGTTGGCGGCCGTGATGGTGGTCTTTCCCCTGGTCCTCAGCTCTTCCTCGATGCGTGACTTGCTGGGAGGACCCTTGTCCTTACTCCCCTGGGGACCACTGGGCCCCTCAGCGTATCCTGGGTGGAGTTTCCCCCCTGGCAGAGACATTGGGCCGTAGGGAGACTGCATGGAGCGCCTGTCTGCCTCCTGCTGTTGCTGCTCGTGCTGCCGCCTGGCCACCGAGGATGATAAAGACATGTCGTCGTCGTCGTCTCGGTCATGCTTGGAAGAGTCCTTGCCTTTGTTGACGTCCATTTGAGGGGCGGAGGCGGCGGCGTCCACCAGGGCAGCCAGTGCGTCGGCTGCAGTGCTGTAACGGGCTCCTGCCTGGGCTGCTGCCGCTGCCGGCCTGGAGGGGGAAGAGAGAGGCAGAGGGTTATGCCTCAATCACACCGACAGCGTCATCATGCAAAATGGTATGCATGCAACACAAGTTAAACATTCACCTTCTGTCAAGCTGGCTACACATGGTTTCACGCATACGTTCAATAAATCCAACGTATGCACCACACAGAACACACTGTCTCTGCAACGCTGCATGGCAAACGCAGCGTTCCTTTGGAAATTAATGCACTTCTGGTGTACCGCAATGACGCTATCGGTGATGGAGGCGTTAACATTGTATTGATACATACATATATACACACACACACACACACACACACACACACACACACACACACACATACACATACATACACACACACACACACCAAAAATATAAATATATATAACATTTATTTATTTATATAACATTTTACTGAGTTACATTTAATTTAAAGAAATCAGTCAATACTCATAATCTTTAATGATAATCTATGGATTTCACATGACTGGGAATAAAGATATGCCTATGTTGGTCACCTTAAAAAAAAAATCAAGTGGATCAGAAAACCAGTCAGTATCTTGTGACCACCAGAGTATGTGAACGGAACGAAGAGCAGTGTGACTAGAGCGCAGAGTTAGATTCCCAAAGGCTGGTGCGTCGGCCTTCTTGCACGCTACCAATTTCGCTCCAGTAGCACTCACTTCATGACCTCAGGGCATGCCCGCTCCAGCATGCATTTGTAGTCTACTTATGTGCTGCTATAGTCCCTTGCTTTAGCTACTGTCATGGGGTTCACTAAATATTGATGGTATACTTACTATGTGCACATGCTAAATGAAAGGAATGAGATGGGTAGCTAACTACGTGTGTCATTGTAGCAAAGTATTTATAAACTAAAACTCAGATCTCTTAAAAGTTTCATTCATTTTTCTCCATTACACACACACGACCAAAATATGATTTTGTCTCAATAGGCCTGGCATATTCTCACTTTCAAGGAGCTTTCAATTTATAAAAAAAAAAAAATATATAAAAAAAAAACTGCATCTATGCCCAGCCTGGCAAGAGTGGCCAAAAGGGTGTTTAGCATCTCCAGTGGGCTCTGCAAGCACGGTAAGGATATTCTCCATCGCATGAGCCTGAAGCCACATTCTCTCACCAAACACCTGTTTTTTTTATTTTATTATTTCAAAAAAGGCAATGCGGATTGAGCCTAACATTGCATTTTTTGTTTAATTTGTATTTAATTGTAAGTAAGTCACAGCCTATATGTGCAATTTATAGACTAATGATTTAATACAATAAAATCTTGTTTAAATGCTGAGCACTTTATGTTCCTACCAGCCAATTGTGTTGCACTCGCAAATGCATTTCTTTGTAGGCTACAGACTTGAAATAATATATATCCTAATATATATCCTAAATAATAAATGTTCTTTCCGTGTTTGGCTCCTGACCTATTTAGAGTGTTTACATACTGTTTTATATGACATGTAGCCTATTTGAAATGATGAGCACTTCTTACATTGAACTTTGTTTATTAAAATACTTGCCATTCAAATCATATGGTTTGGTTTAAATACTTCAAAACCAAATAGTAGGTCCAGGCAGTCAGAAAAATAGATGGGTGTTGGTTAAATTGTGCTTTTAATGAATGGAGTGACCGTTTTTCCCCCTGTGAGCGCAGGATGGTTTTTAGCGGAGCGGTTGGAAAGGACGTAGAGCGCCAGAACGGTGTGCAAGCATTTGCCTCATTCAGCGCAACACATCTCCTTTGTATAGGGTTGATCAGGCTGTTGATTGTAGCCTGTGGAATGTTGTCCCACTCCGCTTCAATAGCTGTGCGAAGTTGCTGGATATCTCATCACGGTATCTCTGTGCATTCAAATTGTGATCGATAAAATACAACTGTGTTCGTTGTCTGTAGCTTATGCCTGCCCATACCATAACCCCACCATGGGGTAAACCGCTCCCACAAGAAGATATACACATTGTCTGCAGTTGAGAGGCCGGTTGGAGGTACTGCCAAATGAACATGAAATTCTCTGGCAACAGCTCTGGCAAGCATTCTTGCAGTCAGCATGCCAACATTTTAGAGTAGCCTTGTATTGTCCCCAGCACAAGGTGCACATGTGTAATGATCATGCTGTTTAATCAGCTTCTTGATATGCCAGAGGTGGATGGATTATCTTGGCAAAGGAGAAACGCTCACGAAACATGGGCCCAAAACTTTACATAATGCGTTTATATTTTTGTCCAGCACACACGCACTTGGTCAAAAGTTTAAGAACACCTACTCATGCAAGGGTTTTTCTTTATTTTTACTATTTTCTACATTGTAGTTGGTTGGTTGAGAGAATGCCAAGAGCAAAACTGTCATCAAGACAAAGGTTACTTTTTTGGTTACTACATGATTCCATGTGTTATTTCATAGTTCTGATGTCTTCACTATTATTCTATTATTCTATGTAGAAAATAGTAAAAATAAAGAAAACCCCTTGAATGAGTAGGTGTGTCCAAACTTTTGACTGGTACTGTAAATATATAGAACAAGGGAGAGGGTAAAGAGTAGAAGGGCTGTTATGTTCTGTGAGCATGTACAGGGTTTTCATTGCAAATGGCATAACATTTAGTGCAGGCAGGTATGCTCCTGACGTGTTACGATTTGCAACTGAAAGTATGCCCATAAGAATGGATTAACAGTGCACACACACACACTAAGACTCTAAGAGTGTACATGAGGTGAGGTCAGGGCTTACCAGGCCAGAGCGGAGCAAGCTTAGAGACTCACATGAGAGGGGTGATGACGCCCTTGCTGTTGGCTCCCTGGAAGATGCTGGGCCGCTGCTGCTGGGCTTCCTGTGACCTCATAGAGGGGGAGGGGCTACGCAGGTATCCACGGCTACCTGGTCTGTCTGGCTGCCCAGGACCTGGGGAGAAGTAAGAGAGGACTTAAATAACAGAGTAGAGCAATTCAAAGTTGGAAGCATATAATGGTTTTTCCAACACTGTGCAAAAGACAGGCTACATAAATCCTTAACTCTGTGAGAGCATGTCCAGCCATGTCCAATCGAAATAAACTACTATTATCTAGCTCACATTCACATGCATTTCTGTATTATTGATGACACAGTACAGCACTATACAATATAATGATGAGTCTCACCTCCACGCATGTAGTCATTGGCAACCGCTGCAGCCACTGCTCGCTCGCGCTCTCGTTGTCTTTGCTCCTGTTCCCGCTCCCTGTGCTCCCTTTCTCTCTCTTTCTCTCGGTGCTCCCGATCACGCTCCCTCTCTCGTTCTCGCTCCTGGTTGGCCGCTGCAGTAGCTGCGAGGTGGGCTTGGTGGCCTGTAGACACAAAGAAACAAACAACACACAGCAGGGTTACACACCATTAGGGCTGCAAAGGGTTGGGAAATTTCCATGGGAAGTAAAGCACGGGAATTTGGGGAATTTTGTTTAAATTCATCAAAAAATGTTAGCTTATAACAGTGAACCTTTTCTGTGGGATACACAAGGCAATTCTAGATCTTGTGGCATATTTTGGTTAAACTATCCTAAATTCAATGGAATTGCACCCTTTGCATGCACAGTCTGTCCGGTCACAACTTGCAGACTTGTTTACGTGTTGCTGTGCGTTGTTGCCAACCTTATTTATTTATTTTATTTCACCTTTATTTAACCAGGTAGGCAAGTTGAGAACAAGTTCTCATTTACAATTGCGACCTGGCCAAGATAAAGCAAAGCAGTTCGACAGATACAGAGTTACACATGGAGTAAAACAAACAGTCAATAATACAGTATAAACAAGTCTATATACAATGTGAGCAAATGAGGTGAGAAGGGAGGTAAAGGCAAAAAAGGCCATGGTGGCAAAGTAAATACAATATAGCAAGTAAAACACTGGAATGGTAGTTTTGCAATGGAAGAATGTGCAAAGTAGAAATAAAAAATAATGGGGTGCAAAGGAGCAAAATAAATAAATTAATTAAATACAGTTGGGAAAGAGGTAGTTGTTTGGGCTAAATTATAGGTGGGCTATGTACAGGTGCAGTAATCTGTGAGCTGCTCTGACAGCTGGTGCTTAAAGCTAGTGAGGGAGATAAGTGTTTCCAGTTTCAGAGATTCTTGTAGTTCGTTCCAGTCATTGGCAGCAGAGAACTGGAAGGCGGCCAAAGAAAGAATTGGTTTTGGGGGTGACTAGAGAGCTATACCTGCTGGAGCGTGTGCTACAGGTGGGAGATGCTATGGTGACCAGCGAGCTGAGATAAGGGGGGACTTTACCTAGCAGGGTCTTGTAGAGGACATGGAGCCAATGGGTTTGGCGACGAGTATGAAGCGAGGGCCAGCCAACGAGAGCGTACAGGTCGCAATGGTGGGTAGTATATGGGGCTTTGGTGACAAAACGGATTGCACTGTGATAGACTGCATCCAATTTGTTGAGTAGGGTATTGGAGGCTATTTTGTAAATGACATCGCCAAAGTCGAGGTTTGGTAGGATGGTCAGTTTTACAAGGGTATGTTTGGCAGCATGAGTGAAGGATGCTTTGTTGCGAAATAGGAAGCCAATTCTATATTTAATTTTGGATTGGAGATGTTTGATATGGGTCTGGAAGGAGAGTTTACAGTCTAACCAGACACCTAAGTATTTGTAGTTGTCCACGTATTCTAAGTCAGAGTCGTCCAGAGTAGCGATGTTGGACAGGCGGGTAGGTGCAGGTAGCGATCGGTTGAAGAGCATGCATTTAGTTTTACTTGTATTTAAGAGCAATTGGAGGCCACGGAAGGAGAGTTGTATGGCATTGAAGCTTGCCTGGAGGGTTGTTAACACAGTGTCCAAAGAAGGGCCGGAAGTATACAGAATGGTGTCGTCTGCGTAGAGGTGGATCAGAGACTCACCAGCAGCAAGAGCGACCTCATTGATGTATACAGGGAAGAGAGTCGGTCCAAGAAGTTGAACCCTGTGGCACCCCCATAGAGACTGCCAGAGGTCCGGACAGCAGACCCTCCGATTTGACACACTGAACTCTATCAGAGAAGTAGTTGGTGAACCAGGCGAGGCAATCATTTGAGAAACCAAGGCTGTCAAGTCTGCCGATGAGGATGTGGTGATTGACAGAGTCGAAAACCTTGGCCAGATCAATGAATACGGCTGCACAGTAATGTTTCTTATCGATGGCGGTTAAGATATCGTTTAGGACCTTGAGCGTGGCTGAGGTGCACCCATGACCAGCTCTGAAACCAGATTGCATAGCAGAGAAGGTATGGTGAGATTCGAAATGGTCGGTAATCTGTTTGTTGACTTGGCTTTCGAAGACCTTAGAAAGGCATGGTAGGATAGATATAGGTCTGTAGCAGTTTGGGTCAAGAGTGTCCCCCCCTTTGAAGAGGGGGATGACCGCAGCTGCTTTCCAATCTTTGGGAATCTCAGACGACACGAAAGAGAGGTTGAACAGGCTGGTAATACTTTGCTACCTGACAACTTTACGGTTTTTACTTTTTACCGTTTATATTTTTGGTTTTTCCCTCAACTTTTTTTTTTCTCATTCAACTTTTTCACTCCGGACACTTTATCTGGACATGGTTCTTCAGGACCTCCAACAGCCGAAGCTAAGTAGTAACATTAACACGATGCCTTCTAATTGCAGTCGCTGTACTCATAATATACAGGAGAACGATCGCCTTACGGCGAGGATAGCGGTGCTACAGGCCCAGCTTCAGACGCAATCGTTAGGCAAGGGTAATTTCAGTGTAGGAAAGGATGAAACAGCGTCTGTGCCAACAGTAAGTACAGATAGTAACGTTAGTATAAATCACCTCGCACGGTCCCCGCAGCTGGACAACTTTCTCACGGTTTCTGGAGGGAAATGCTGTAGGAAAGCTCAACCGGTTTTCCCCATTCAGCAACGAGTCGGAGTCAGAGGCTGAGCCTTCTCGTCTCTACTCCTCCCGTTACGGGGTCTGAGATGCCGAAGCTTCCCACCATTAGCTCTGACAAATTGAAAACTCTTGTCATTTGCGACTCCATTACCCGCAGTATTAGACTTAAAACAAATCATCCAGCGATCATACACTGTTTACCAGGGGGCAGGGCTACCGATGTTAAGGCTAATCTGAAAATGGAGCTGGCTAAAGCTAAAACTGGCGAGTGTAGAGAGTATAGAGATATTGTTATCCACGTCGGCACCAACAATGTTAGGATGAAACAGTCAGAGATCACCAAGCGTAACATAGCTTCAGCGTGTAAATCAGCTAGAAAGATGTGTTGGCATCGAGTAATTGTCTCTGGCCCCCTCCCAGTTAGGGGGAGTGATGAGCTCTACAGCAGAGTCTCACAACTCAATCGCTGGTTGAAAACTGTTTTCTGCCCCTCCCAAAAGATAGAATTTGTAAATAATTGGCCCTCTTTCTGGGACTCACCCACAAACAGGACCAACCCTGACCTGCTGAGGAGTGACGGACTCCATCCTAGCTGGAGGGGTGCCCTCATCTTATCTACCAACATAGACAGGGCTCTAACTCCTCTAGCTCCACAATGAAATAGGGTGCAGGCCAGGCAGCAGGCTGTTAGCCAGCCTGTCAGCATAGTGGAGTCTGCCACTTGCACAGTCAGTGTAGTCAGCTCAGCTATCCCAATTGAGACCGTTTCTGTGCCTCGACCTAGGTTGGGCAAAACTAAACATGGCGGTGTTCGCCTAAGCAATCTCACTAGGATAAAGACCTCCTCCATTCCTGTCATTATTGAAAGAGATCATGATACCTCACATCTCAAAATAGGGCTACTTAATGTTAGATCCCTTAGTTCAAAGGCAATTAGAATCAATGAACTAATCACTGATCATAATCTTAATGTCATTGGCCTGACTGAAACATGGATTAAGCCTGATGAATTTACTGTGTTAAATGAGGCCTCACCTCCTGACTACACTAGTAACCATATCCCCTGTGCATCCCGCAAAGGCAGAGGTGTTGCTAACATTACGATAGCAAATTTCTAGTCATGAAATCTATGCAGCCTACTCAATCACTTTTTATAGCTACTGTTTACAGGCCTCCTGGGCCACATACAGCGTTCCTCACTGAGTTCCCTGAATTCCTATCGGACCTTGTAGTCATAGCAGATAATATTCTAATCTTTGGTGACTTTAATATTCACATGGAAAAGTCCACAGACCCACTCCAAAATGCTTTCGGAGCCATCATCGACTCATGTCTCTGGACCTACTCACTGTCACAGTCATACTCTGGACCTAGTTTTGTCCCATGGAATAAATGTTGTGGATCTTAATGTTTTTCCTCATAATCCTGGACTATCGGACCAACATTTTATTACGTTTGCAATTGCAACAAATAATCTGCTCAGACCCCATCCAAGGAACATCAAAGGTTGTGCTATAAATTCACAGACAACACAAAGATTCCTTGATGTCCTTCCAGACTCCCTCTGTCTACCCAAGGATGCCAGAGGACAAAAATCAGTTAACCACCTTAACGAGGAACTCAATCTAACCCTAGATGCAGTTGCACCCCTAAAAACATTTCTCATAAGAAACTAGCTCCCTGGTATACAGAAAATACCCGAGCTCTGAAGCAAGTTCCAGAAAATTGGAACGGAAATGTCGCCACACCAAACTGGAAGTCTTCCGACTAGCTTGGAAAAACAGTACCGTGCAGTATCGACGAGCCCTTACTGCTGCTCAATCATCCCATTTTTACAACTTAATTGAGGAAAATAAGAACAAACCGAAATTCCTTTTTGATACTGTCGCAAAGCTAACTAAAAAAGCAGCATTCCACTTCAGCAGTAATAAATTCATGAACTTCTTTGAAGAAAAGATCATGATTATTAGAAAGCAAATTACAGACTCCTCTTTAAATCTGTGTATTCCTTCAAAGCTCAGTTGTCCTGAGTCTGCACAACTCTGCCAGGACCTAGGATGAAGAGAGACACTCAAGTGTTTTAGTACTATATCTCTTGACACAATGATGAAAATAATCATGGCCTCTAAACCAACAAGCTGCATACTGGACCCTATTCCAACTAAACTACTGAAAGAGCTGCTTCCTGTGCTTGGCCCTCCTATGTTGAACATAATAAACGTCTCTCTATCCACCAGATGTGTACCAAACTCACTAAAAGTGGCAGTAACAAAGCCCAGAAAATATTAAAAAAACTAATCGGCCTATATATCGAATCTTCCATTTAGAAAAGGCTGTTGCGCAGCAACTCACTGCCTTCCTGAAGACAAACAATGTATACGAAATGCTTCAGTCTGGTTTTAGACCCCATCATAGCACTGAGACTGCACTTGTGAAGGTGGTAAATGTCCTTTTAATGGCATCAGACCGAGGCTCTGCATCTGTCCTCGTACTCCTAGACCTTAGTGCTGCTTTTGATACCATCGATCACCACATTCTTTGAGAGATTGGAAACCCAAATTGGTCTACACGGACAAGTTCTGGCCTGGTTTAGATCGTATCTGTCGGAAAGATATCAGTTTGTCTCTGTGAATGGTTTGTCCTCTGACAAATCAACTGTACATTTCGGTGTTCCTCAAGGTTCCGTTTTAGGACCACTATTGTTTTCACTATATATTTGACCTCTTGTGGATGTCATTCGAAAACATAGTGTTAACTTTCACTGCTATGCGGATGACACACAGCTGTACATTTCAATGAAACATGGTGAAGCCCCAAAATTGCCCTCGCTAGAAGCATGTGTTTCAGATATAAGGAAGTGGATGGCTGCAAACTTTCTACTTTTAAACTCGGACAAAACAGAGATGCTTGTTCTAGGTCCCAAGAAACAAAAAGAGATCTTCTGTTGAATCTGACAATTAATCTTAATGGTTGTACAGTCGTCTCAAATAAAACTGAAGGACCTCGGCGTTACACTGGACCCTGATCTCTCTTTTGAAGAACATATCAAGACTGTTTCAAGGACAGCTTTTTTCTCATCTACGTAACATTGCAAAAATCTGAAACTTTCTGTCCAAAAATGATGCAGAAAAATGAATCCATGCTTTTGTCACTTCTAGGTTAGACTACTGCAATGCTCTACTTTCCGGCTACCCGGATAAAGCACTAAATAAACTTCAGTTAGTGCTAAATACGGCTGCTAGAATCCTGACTAGAACCCAAAAATGTGATCATATTACTCCAGTGCTAGCCTCCCTACACTGGCTTTCTGTCAAGGCAAGGGCTGACTTCAAGGTTTTACTGCTAACCTACAAAGCATTACATGGGCTTGCTTCCTACCTATCTCTCTGATTTGGTCCTGCCGTACATACCTACACGTACGCTACGGTCATAAGACGCAGGCCTCCTAATTGTCCCTAGAATTTCTAAGCAAACAGCTGGAGGCAGGGCTTTCTCCTATAGAGCTCCATTTTTATGGAATGGTCTGCCTACCCATGTGAGAGACGCAAACTCGGTCTCAACCTTTAAGTCTTTACTGAAGACTCATCTCTTCAGTGGGTCATATGATTGAGTGTAGTCTGGCCCAGGAGTGTGAAGGTGAACGGAAAGGCTCTGGAGCAACGAACTGCCCTTGCTGTCTCTGCCTGGCCGGTTCCCCTCTTTCTACTGGGATTCTCTGCCTCTAACCCTATTACAGGGGCTGAGTCACTGGCTTACTAGGGCTCTTTCATACCGTCCCTAGGAGGGGTGCGTCACTTGAGTGGGTTGAATCACTGATGTGATCTTCCTGTCTGGGTTGGCGCCCCCCCTTGGGTTGTGCCGTGGCGGAGATCTTTGTGGGCTATACTCGGCCTTGTCTCAGGTGGAAAGGACTTTGTGGATCTGAAGCTCTTTCCCCTGTTGACTCAATCATGCTCCAAATCCCACCAACATCAGCCACCTCAGAGTGCAACTGGTCCTTGTTTGGGAACACACACACACCAAATCTCACAACAGGCTGACCAATATAAGGGTTGAAAAATTGGTGGCCATCCGGGCAAATTTGAGGCTTTTTGAGCCTGACAGCAGCCATCCTCAACAAGGTTGGAAAGTGACAGTGAAGATGAGGCCTCAGAGTCTGATGTTCAAGAGGTGGACATTGAGGAGGTCCAGGGAGAAGACATGGAAGACAAACAAAGTTTAGACTATCACCGTGATGTAGACCAGAAAGTCTTTCAACAACGGTTGCATGGTAGCATCTCAAATAGAGGTCGACCGATTATGATTTTTCAACGCCGATACCGTTTATTGGAGGACCAAAAAAGCCGATACCGATCAAATCGGCCGATTTTTATTTATAATAATGACTATTACAACAATACTGAATGAACACTTATTTTAATGTAATGTAATACATCAATGAAATCAATTTAGCCTCAAGTAAATAATGAAACATGTTCAATTTGGTTTAAATAATGCAAAAACAAAGTGTTGGAAAAGAAAGTAAAAGAGCAATATGTGCATGTAGGAAAGCTAACGTTTCAGTTCCTTGCTCAGAACATGAGAACATATGAATGCTGGTGGTTCCTTTTAACATGAGTGTTCAATATTCCCAGGTAAGAAGTTTTAGATTGTAGTTATTATAGGAATTATAGGACTATTTCCCTCTATAGCATTGGTATTTCATTAATCTTTGACTATTGGATGTTCTTATAGGCACTTTAGTATTGCCAGTGTAACAGTATAGCTTCCGTCCCTCTCCTCGCTCCTCCCTGGGCTCTAAACAGCAACACAATGACAACAATCACCATCGAAGCAGCGTTACCCATGCAGAGCAAGGGAAACAACCACAGGCTCAGAGAGAGTGACGTTTGAAACGCTATTAGCGCACGCTAACTAGCTAGCCATTTCACTACGGTTACACCAGCCTCATCTCGGGAGTTGATAGGCTTGAAGTCATAAACAGCGCAATGCTTGACGCACAATGAAGAGCTGCTGGCAAAACACACGAAAGCTGTTTGAATGAATGTTTACATGCCTGCTTTTTTATTTTACCTTTATTTAACTAGGCAAGTCAGTTAAAACCTGTTGCGACTCTAGGGGCAGTATTTTTATTTTTGGAAAAAAAACTTTCCCGTTTTCAACTGGATATTTTGTCAGGACAAGATGCTAGAATATGCATATAATTGACAGCTCTGGATAGAAAACACTCTAACGTTTCCAAAACTGTAAAGATATTGTCTGTGAGTATAACAGAACTGATGTTGCAGGCGAAAGCCTGAGAAAAATCCAATCCGGAAGTGCACCAGGTTTTGAAAGCGCTGCGTTCCAATGAGTCCCTATTGAGCAGTGAATGTGCCATCAACGAGCTTACGCTTTCTACGTATTCCCCAGGGTGTCTACAGCATTGTGACGTAGTTTTACGCATTTATGTTGAAGAATAGCCGTAGGTGGCCACATTGCGTAAGTGGTCACATGGTGGCTCCGAGAGAGATTCTCACGTAAAATACAGAGGTAGCCATTACTCCAATCGGTCCTACTGAAAAACGAATTGTCCCGACGGATATATTATCGATTAGATATTAGAAAAACACCTCTGTCGATATTATGGAGCTAATTTGGAATATTTTCCGCCGTTTTCGTGACTGCAATTTCCGGGCGATTTCTCAGCCAAACGTGAAGAACCAGCGGGGATATTTCGCCTACAAAAATAATATTTTGGGAAAAAATTTACTTTGGCTGTCTCCCTGGGAGTCTCGTGAGTGAAAACATCCGAAGTTCAAAGGTAAACGATTTAACTTGATTGCTTTTCTAATTTTCGTGACAAGGTTGCCTGCTGCTAGCAAGGCATAATGCTATGCTAGTCTACGATAAACTTACACAAATGCTTGTCTAGCTTTGGCTGTAAAGCATATTTTGAAAATCTGAGATGACAGGGTGATTAACAAAAGGCTAAGCTGTGTTCCAATATATTTCACTTGTGATTTTTATGAATAGGAAGATTTTCTAGGAAGATTCATGTCCGTTGCGTTATGCTAATTAGTATCAGGCGATGATTGTGCTCCCGGACCCAGGTTTGAGAGTCGCAAGAAGTTAAGAACAAATTCTTATTTTCAATGACGGCCTAGGAACAGTGGGTTAACTGCCTGTTTAGGGGTAGAACGACAGATTTGTACCTTGTCAGCTCGGGGATTTGAATTTCCAACCTTCTGGTTACTAGTCCAATGCTCTAAAATATATATATATATATTTTTTTTTTTAGTCAGCGCCCAAAAATACCGTTTTCCGATTGTTATGAAAACTTGAAATCGGCCCTAATTAAATCGGCCATTCCGATTGATTGGTCGACCTCTAATCTCAAATTGAACTTTTAACAAAGCGCGTGTCAGATTTTGAGAAGAGAAGTTACTGAACTATGTGTTCATTTAGATCTGGTCCATAGAGGTGCGTAGAGGTTTGTTCAGATTCTCAGAACTCGGGAGTGTAGCAGGGCAGTGAGGTTAGGAGGAGGGTACAAAGGAACAAAAAGGGTGTCAGGTTGGGGCAGGATGGGGTCCTCACCTGGAGATATGGAGGCTTGGTTGAAAGGCCTAGGAGGGAAAGGGGGTTGAGCTCCAGGGATGTAGGTGATGCGGTCCAAAGTGGGAGTACCTGTTCCCCCAGGGTGAGGCAACAGGATAGTTGGAGGCATCTGGGCTAGATCAATTATCCCTTTTACAGACAGAAGCAAAGGGCCAACAGTGAGCAACATGAACCAAATCCATAGGATCAATTTCAAGAGTTATGAATGAACACTGCGTACAGTAGCCTTGGTTTTACCGGTCACCTTACTCTGAACAGTGCTCAAAAATAATACTTTTAATTGTTTAAGGGCTGCTTTAAAAAAATATACGTTAAGGTGTGTGGAGTTATGGTCACCTTGTAACCACTGGACAAATGAAAATTGGAAGTTTGTCAATACCCAATTTATAAAATTAAGTATTAGTTGTAGTCAGCTGCAGCCCTAAAATATACATAAACAAATCAGCTATAGTAAATTAAATTAAATTCTAAATCAATATGAGGCCATTTGTGAGGGTCATTTGCTTCTGGGCGTCTGGAAAAAGGTAGCCACTAATTCACAAGCACAGTCTGCTTACTATCCCCCCACCTCCCTCCCGTGAGAGAGGGACACACAGACAGCCAACCGCCAGAGTACAGTACCTCGCGCTCCGGGAGGGTAAGACAGAGCTATCGGTTGCTGTTCCCGTGGCGACAGGCCCCTGGCGACATCGGGCCGTGGGATAACCTGCATCTGCTGGGAGGTGATATAATCATTGAGGATGGTCTGCCTCGTGTTCTCCATGGTGTACAGCTGGTAGGTGTTGTGGTAGCCCGTTGGGGACGGCTGCCTCGGGAACATGTACGCAGCTGCAGGGGGAAAGAGGAGGATAGATGAGGAGTAAACAGACCAATAATATGAACAACAGGCACGCTCCTTACTTGTGATGCACCGATATAACATCTAAAATAATCCTATTTTATAAGACAGTTCTTATTTGATTAATTGTGGTCGGACCCATCTATGTGAAGCAAGCCACAATAAGGATTAGCCTTCAAAATAAAAATACGGCATAATTCTACTATTTGTATTAATTTGCATCACTGTCAATGACTACTTTTATTTTGAAGGCAACCCGCAAATCTCACTATTGTGCCTAATCCTTATTGTGGCTAGCTTAAAGAACACATGAGCCTCACTAGCCAGATGAAGCTAGCTGGCTGCTTATAACGTTAGCTTTGGGCAACAGAGTTAAGTAGCTGGCTAGCTATTTATTTTCATGAACTGGAGTTCAATTTCAATAGCTGAACAGCAAGTGGCAACCTAGCTAATACTTATAAGGATTCCTGAAAATGACTGCAGTTTCTACTGGTCATTGTTTTCCGGCTGGTTGTATCGGTGCTAGCTTGGTACCAAGCTAAAGCTAGCTACCCCAGAAGTTGCATTCAAACAAAATCGTTCGTGGCTGGTGTTTGCAGACTTTTTTTGTACAGCTTGGACAGTACTACTTTATATTTTTTGACACGCAAAGACCCAAACGGCGTTCCATATTATGTATGTCGTGAAGGTAATAGTAGTGACGCTATTCCTGTGTAACTCCGGTAGGGCAACATCTGAAAAATAGAGCACTTGGTTGTGTGTACTGGTGCTCAACCAGTCGGCGAAAGCCAACATCACCCACAACAGAGAACGGTTGATTGTCAAGGGCAATGAATGACATTTTCTTGGCTTTAATGGATTTCGCCTTCGAGTTGTCTCGCAGACATTTTCTTACTCTTTCAAATGACTGCTCGATCCACACAGCAGACATTGTGGCCTAGGTTAGGAATGCTGTGTTGCATGTGTAGCGCAACATTTTACGTGGCGTCATTATACCATGTACCAACGTTATATAAGTATGCACGGTAGCTTTGACATCGGTTTTTAACGTCGGCATCAAACTAGACATCGGGCCGTTACCGATGTTGGGTTTTTAGTAATATCGTCCGATTCCGATATTTTCACCGATATATCGTGCATCCCTACTGACGTCAACTGACTCAACCTGAGACTGGACATTCAGTGCCTATGAATGAGAGACGCCAAAGATAACCTTCATCAGTTTACCCAGAATCCTTCTATCATTCCAGGATTCAGGTCTATTACTGTGTCATTTAATGGAGGTTGGCTTAGGTTCATTGGAGTGGCTGTGTAGCATGTCCTACCTGGGTCCAGGACGGCCCTGTGGAAGAGGGCAGGGTCTAGGTGTGGAGGTAGGTGGAACCTGGGCTCTCCGGGGGCCATGGGGCGGTGGTGTGGGTCGAAGGGGCTGTGGGAGGCCATAGGGTGGTTGGGGTCACCCCCTGACACAGGAGACTTGGCTGGAACACTGTCCCTCTGAGTGGGGGTCATGGTACTCTTCCGGTCATGGGATGCAGGCTTCCCAGAGCCTGGATAGGGGAGAGATGATCACAATTACAAATGGGTTTCATCAATACAAAATCACGAAGTCGGTTTATATATAGTACTGTAAACATAACTAACTAATATAAAAATGTGTTCACTTTCAATGTCGGAAAATTGTAATGATGTAAAGACCCATAGCAACACATCATTGCTTGTGAACTGATTGCTGTACAGCGAAACTACATGGTGCAGTCAGATGCAGCTGACAGGATACATCTGCATTGAAAGTGAAGACTAAGAGGGATGGTCAGTCAAGACGTACCCTCCTGTCCTCGGCCCAGCATTGGTGAGCCTCTGGACATGGAGCTAGTGCTGTAGTTGACCGGGGTCCTGCGGGAGTCAGCATCTTGGTACATGCCCGGGCTGAGCTGGGACTTTCCTTGCTCCTGGTGGGTGGAACGCAGGACGGAGGTTGCCGAGTTGACCACAGATGTGTGGCGAGCTCGCTGCTCCGCTGCCGCCTTGCTCTCCTCATACTTGGCCCGCTCCATGGCCTCCAGCGGTGGCATGGTGTGACCATGGGGCAGCCTACTGGGACTGGTGATCAGGGACTTGACGTTGTGCTTGATGGCCGACTGGCTCAGAGGATGGCCCTGGTAGAGAGAGGAGAGGAGGGATTAGAGTCTGCTGGTGACAACGGACAGACCGACAAGATGCACTCAGTAAAATCAGGCTAATAAAACACACTGTCTCACACACCTACACACACAAATGTGTTCACTCTCTCTCAAACACGCACCTGGGATATAGAGCCCTCCATGGAGGCTCGGATGTTGGCAGCCATGTCGGGGGTCTTGCGGGGGTCCTGTCCAGGCTTCTCCTGGCGGGGGATCTCGTGGATGGAGCGGCCCATCTCCTTAATGGTGTTCACCCCCTCGTAGGGCTTACCCTTACCTATCCCGCCCTCAAAGGAGCGGATGGGTGGACTCTCCCTCTTTATCTGCTTGCCGTACTTCATGCTCTCCTCATAGGCCTCTGCAGAGGTTCTGGGTGTACCTGGAGTGGGAAGAGAAAAACACAAAGCTGGAATCTGTACATGGTGAAAATGACAAGATATTACAACAACAAAGAAGTTCCTTCAAACAACAAACACATTTTCTTTCCCTTGGACATCATTGCACATGAGATTGAACAGCATTGTTCCTCTGTTTCATCAACAAAACAAAAACAATAACACATGCGTTGGGGGGGCGTGAACAGTGGTGTCATTGCAGATTTCAGCTTTAATGTGGGTTACATTTACATAGTAAAAATCATATCTGATTAATTTAATTGATTTAGCTGTTTTTAAATGACTGATTTACATACGGTTGTCTTCGTTATAATTATCTGATCTGCCAGGTTCTCGCTCATGCCCCAGTACATCTGAGTTTTGGAGCTGTGATGACACCTATATATAATATATAATATATATATGCCATTTTTATTAATTACCTTGCATGATGGATCCAGTCATCATAGGCCTCTCCTTAGACTCCCCGTGGGGACTGTCTCTGGGCAGGGCTCGGCTGATCAACCCTGACAAACACACACACAGTCAGTCACTCTCACACAGTGGCCTGAATATATGCACAGAGACGAGGGTAGAAGAAAGAAAAAAAACACACACGCCTTACCTTCGAAGGGGGCTCCCTCTCTCCCGGGGTGGCCTCTGGCGACCTCCATCATATCGTAGGAGCGTTTGAGCTCATGGCCTGTCCTGGGGCTACGCGTGGCCTCTCTTGGGTTTTTAATGGCTATGGAGACAGGAGCTTATTTACAGATATACAAAAGGATCAAGTCAGAGTGACCACTAACAGGCCTTAGCCTTACCGTCGTAGGAGAGGATGTGTCCACTCTTGCCTTCGTAGATGACGTGTCCCTTGGCCAGCTGTTCCCGAGCCTTCTCTGGGCTGCTCAGGTCCTCCGTGGGCAGCTTGGTGATGGTGCCCTTCAGCAGGTCAGCCGCAATGCTGGACCCGGTCAGGGCTGGCGTGCCCTGGTCACACGGGAGAGAGAGAAATAGGTCCAGAGAGAGGGAGAAGATCAGCAACCAGAAACTGTTTAATACATTTTACATTTTTCATTTCAAAGAAATTTGCTCCAAGAATATTAGACTACTTCATAGAATATACACAGATTTACATAATCATAAACTAAATTGTTCTATAAGACATCCATAGACAGGGTGGTGCTTGGACACACATACTGATTTAGCAATGTTAGTGACATTCTAATACCTGTGTGATTGATCCTCTGGCTGGGTTTCCCCTGCTGATACCCCCATCCATTGGGCCTCCTAGAAGGAAGACAACAGAGAGACAGGTTGGTATGCATGGATACATGGGGGCTGTACAGTTGGCATTTTATTGCTGCTCAGAATCACTCATGCTCAATTACAATTTTCCCCTCATTCTCCCCAAAATGTGCACTTGTTGACTCCAAGGATGTAAAATATCATTGGTGTAAGAAATATGGTACACTCTGGCTACACTAATGTAATTCGTCTAAATCTTTGAAGGGGAGTGAACAAATGCACACTTCAGGGTGAAGTGTGGAGCAACGGCCTGAAGTACACACTACACCCCCATGTCACCTCAGAAGTAAGTTGTAGAAGAAGTTATGAGGAGGACTGCTGGTGAGAGGAGATGCTTGTTGAACTTGGGCTTGTGAAGGCCCACTCCCCCCCTCTCCATCCCTAGCATGCCACATTCTGTCAGGTCTGTGCACACAGAGAGCTGGAGGGAGGTAGGGTGGAAGTCGATGCCCGACTCCTTCAATTCATTCTTCTCTTTTCTCCCTCAGCTTGCGATAATGCTCTTTTTCTCTTAAATTTCTCAGACCTGGGTTCAAATAGTATTTTAAATATTTTGCCCCAGAAATGCAAATCCCAACAATCTGCCACTACAAGCAGGCAAACACTGAGTATTTGAACACAGGTGTGGTTTCTGAATATTCACTGTTGGAATCTGCATCGTTTGGTGAGTGACACTCACACACTTTACCACGGTGAAAGGGGAAACACACCGAAGGATAGACAGGTTGACAAACAGATTGAAAGGTTGTGAGATGGACAGACAAACACGCACCTCTGACTACCCCCTCATACTGCGTGCGAGAGAGGAGTCCCTCAGACTGGCCACGCGGAGAACACTGCTCCTGCTTAATGTAGGACACTAGGGAGAGGGAGGGAGGTGGAGAGAATGAACAGGGGACAATTAGGGAAGGGAAGTGGGATATTTGGGACGGTCACATCAGGTCTGAATGAGATTAAACTTTAACAATATGCCACCTCTCTCATGCCAATCTAATAGCAGTGAGAGGACAGGAGCTGATGATAGACAGCGGGGCTATGTTCCAATATCCACACTAGCATACCACTTAGTAAGAAGACATGTATTGGGCATTTATTGTAAGTAGTATTATAGTTTAGTCATTGGGAATGTGGGTAGGGTGTGTGTGTTGTCCAGACTGGCTTGTCATACCAGGCTTGGTGGGGTCCTGCTGCCTGGGCAGGCCCAGAGATATGGAGCCCACAGAACTCTTTGCCCCCTCTGGGCCACCGTAGACAGCATGAGACGGTAGGTACGTACCAGGAGTCCCCTGAAATGGCCGGAACAGACAGGTCAGAATCAGGTCAGGATTGCAAAATTCCAGTTGGTTAACCAAGATTTCTGAAAAACCTTGAAACTTGTCTGGAAATATACAGCAGGGAAATACAAGGAAGGTGCAGTGTACACAAATAAAGGTGGATCCAAGTGACATGTACCAAAGTTTCCCCTTTGGCATATTGGCTCGTAACCGTTACTAAATACAGACTACCGTGTGCTACAAGGGCAAATACCCTTATCGGTTTCTTAGTAAATCATTATCACACAAATACAGCTATATTATGACTGAATGAGAAAGAGAGAATGGTGCCGAATAGAACATTTCAAAAACTCCAACTACAGTGCCGTTTCTTGGCAGGGGTTGCCAAACTCTTTTGGCCTGTGACCCCACCATGTAAAAAAGTGATGTCATCAATAGCAAATGCCTACTTCTTTAAATTGGGGCTATGACATTCTATTACAAATCAGTCTGATAGTAGATTTGGCAGTATTTCGATCTGAAATAGGTATGGTTTCAAGTGACTGAAACGCATGTGGAAAGGAAGTTCAGAAGATCATCAGGCAATAATTTTGTATGATCTTCTGTGTAGAAAAGATCATCATCATTGATGATATTATTTTTCCCAGTCTGATTTAGTGCCTGCTCATGTCATTTAGTGATGGGGCCATGACATTTTGTAGCATAAACCATCAAATGATAGAGCCAAATCAGTAGGAAGAAAACAGAAACCACTGTTTATTACCACATCAGTAGGAAGAAAACAGAAACCACTGTTTATTACAACCGCATCTAGTGGCTGCCGGAGGTTACTGACGTAACACTAGTTCTAAGACCCAAGCACATTTAAAATGTATTTCAGAGTTTCTCGCATAACCCCATTTTGAAATCAGGCGACCCCACATTACGTCACAACCCCTAGTTTGGGAAACGATGCACAAGGGACATAAGCGCTTAGAGGCCCCACAACCACTAAGGCACTCAAAATGCTAGAAACGGACCTGTCCAGCTACACCTGTGTCGGTCTTTACCAGGGGGCTGGCTGGATCTGAGCCCTCACCTGATGGATAGGGGTCTTACCTGGGAGATGGAGCCACCCTGGATAAAGGAGGGCTTGTCTGTGGGTTTGGAGGTTGGAATTAATGGAGGAGGAGATGGAATGTTGGCGGGTCGGCTGTGTCTGGAGAAAGTCACACGGACTCCATCAGGCAGGCTCTGGACCACCTGGTTGGGAGCTGGCTGGAGCACTGGGAGAGGAGAGAAAACAGTAAAAGTTAGAAAGTGACACACTCGATAATATGATCACTTAGCGTATGGAAAGAGAAAACACACAAAAGAACGTGTGGCAAGAATAGAGAATCCAGAGGCACTGAAAAGTATCTGCACGATTGCACCAAAACCACTTCAGGATTTTTTTTCAATTGATGTCCAGTATGGATAATTTTTTCTTTGGGTGCCATTCATTCAATTTGCTACTAAATTCAGCTCAAATTGTTTCTCATTCTCAGCCAGTGAATCATTCATTAGTCTTGCCAACAGGCTCCACCCACATCTCATCTCCCATCTATGAGTGCATTATGATCAAACATTGATTTGCCCTGATGCTGCTCCCCCAGATGTTTAAGCCTGCCGCCACAGATTTCCCAGACTGCAGTGTTCTAACATGTTAGTGAATCACAGTGACCGGGAGTGACCTGCCTTGAAGAAGCAACGCCTGCTCCTTTCCTCCCCACCGCACACCCGTCCTCCATGCCCCTGCACTACTAAATCAAAAATGTTATATTTGTCTGGGAGAGTTCCTACAGAAGGAACAGATGTCAGCACCCTGGTAGCTCACACGGGAGATAAGAAAACAAGGTACCCCATAATGAAATACTGATAAAGCCTTACTGCAGCCAGGCTGTGTGTGTAATGTTAATTCATGATAGGGATAGATAGATGCTCAAGGCCAGCTACACTACAGCTGAATCTACTCACAGAGACAAAGGGGAAAGAGTATGGGGGTGGAGTGCGAAAAGAATAAGGCCAACTGTACGAGCTTAAGCCAATGGAACAAGAGTTGGCTACGGCACAAACAGTATGGGACCAGGCTAGGTGAATGGTAGAGAGGTCAGATGGGGAAGGACAGAGCAGAGGGCGGTTACCTGGAGGCACGCTGTAGCGGGAGGCGTTGGGGTCATTGGGCTGAGGAGAGGCCTTGCTCATGTCCCTGGGAGAGAGCCCGTAGGGAGAGCCTGGCCGACCAGACTGGGCCTCCTGCTCCAGAGCCATCTTCATATCATAAGGCATGTAGGGGAAGGGCTTACCTGGAGAACACAACACAACACAGAACAGAGACACATGAATGAAAACACTGCCACAACAAATCACACACACACACACACACACACACACACACACACACACACACACACACACACACACACACACACACACACACACACACACACACACACACACACACACACACACACACACACACACACACACACACAGAATCATAAGATGAAACACAATTTAAGGAAATTCAGTTCTGAGGACACATGCTGTTGATTTTGATTATTCATTCCAAATCAACTAAAAATGATTGAGAAGCATCTTGACATGGATTCGCAGTTCACAAAAAAAAAAAGAAGGCTGCTGTAATGCACAAACACGAACTTCAATTTTGCAGGCTTCTTCAAACATGGTATTGCAAGACTACCCGAAAACCTTTGTGGCTGAATGACTCTTCTGCCGTTCAAAATAGGACCCGCTTCTCTGTCTGTCTCTCTGCCTGGGAGGCACTGACTGTGTCCTGCTCTGACACACTCAAGTCACACGCCTTCAAAAGTCGACCGCAGAATCCCTCTCTTCCCCCAGAGGCATTTCAGGAAAAACAAGCCTTCCCCATCAGAGGCTTCATGGTGGCATCAGAGGTGAAATGGCGTCAGCTAACATCTTGTTCTGGCTCAGAAAGACATTTTAGAGTGGCAGTCTGAACCTGCTCTCTCTCTCCTCTCATATTTCCTTTTTTGACGGTGAACTACAGCGAACGTGACAGAAAAATGCATTGGCTACAAATAGGCTGCTGTTGGTTGAGAGGCTCAGGTAGGTAGGGGCTCAGAGGGAGGATATCGGTGTATTTGTATGTACTCTCTCTTACCCTCCCTGTCCACTATGGTGGGGCTGTGGTTGGTGAAGCCAGGGCAGTTGGTGGGTTGTCTGCTGCGCTCGGGGTCAGCCTGGTCCTGCCTCTGTTTCTCCTCGGCGTGGGCTGACTCGTGCACAGCCGTGATCTGGTGCTGGAACATGGCAAAACCGCTGAGGGGGGCTCCTATGGAAATTCCACCAGGACCAAAAGGAACCACCTACAGGAAGGGGGCGAGGAGAGATGCCCATGTGAGGAAGACTGGGGGGGACACAAGCTCTGTACAAGTGAAGCAAGCGGCTGATGCGTTGCCCACTAACACTGAAGTTTCTCGATCTACATTTGTAAGAGTACAGGAAAAGTAGATGTTGATTGGACATCAGGGTCAGAATTAAACGCAAAGTACTAAGGCATGACTTTAAACCATCCCAGAGAAAAGATAATGGACATTATTGGATGTCAAATGTAAAACATCAGCTAAACAGTTGTCAGATTTGATAGTGCTCGTGTTTTGCACATAGTGCTTAAACAATCCAGTTTGTCTGATCTCATTCCATAAGAAATGAGGAAACAGAAGCACCATAGAAGAGGCAATTGGAGGGAAAGAAATTGACATCAGAAAACAATGACAGTGTCAGTACATTAGCATGATTGATTACACAAAAGATGGGCACAATTTGATTGATTTAAATCCATATTGACACATTGCTCAACTGATTGAATGACAGAAAGATTAATGATTGGTAACAAATTGATTGATTGACAGGTTGGTTGGAAAAATGCTGGGGATGATGGACTCACTTGACAGGGAGGTTGGTCTAAACAAGACATGCTTTCACCCTGCTGCCTGCCTCCGTGTGCCTGCCTCGCCGAATGGGCATATCTGATCATAGAAAAGTGTGGGTTGCTATAGTGACTGACCATGGGCGGGATGGTAGCGGCGCGCTGCTGGAGCTGCTGCATGTTGAGGTGGGCCTGCTTGGCCGTGGACATCAGCACTGAGCCGGGAGGGCTGAGCAACGAAGGCTTGTCCATACTAGAAAAAATCCTGAGGTCACAGGAGATAGGGGTAGACAGGAGAGGAATGGTAAGACACACTGTTCAGAAAGAGTTGAGGTAATGGTCAAAGGAGTTACAATAAAGGAGTCCTGTATGGTACGATTCATTTACTACTAATAATATCAACCATTTACCATCTTAATAATTAATCTAAGTACATTTTGCCCTCAACAGCTGAGTGATCATTAGCTTCACCCAAATAGCTTTGTTTTTAAAGTCCAAATGTGTTTTTTAAGTCCATCCCTGTGATCATCATCCTGACCCACCTCTGTCTCTCGGGCTCAGCGTCTACATCTTCGTCGGCGCTGCAGGTGGCACTGGAGTCGTTGTCTGAGTGGTGCCCCTCCCTCTGCTTCTCTGGCTCCCCCTTCTCCTTGGCAGAGTCAGGCTCCACCTTCACCTGCACCTCCCCGGCCCCCCCAGGCTTCATGTCCACATCCTGGGGCTCACTCTTGGGGTGCCCATGGCCCTCGTAGGCCACCCGGGCCCTCTCTCCATCCTCCTGAGAGCCAGGCTCTCTGGCATCTCCCTCTGGGCTCTTCTCCAACTTGACCCTCAGTTCCCCGTAGGAGGGCTCCTGGATCCTCCCATTGCTAGCCTGGACCTTGTTGGACCACTGGTTCTCTGACCCTCCAGCTCCGTCTCCCCTCTGGGAATCCCCTCCGGCCTTGGAGGGGTCCGACGGGGACGGGGCGCTCTCTGTGTCTGAGCTGTTATCTCCACCTTTATGGGCACACAGAACAGGAAAAGACATGGGTGAGACACACTTAAATCACTCTGTATGGCATACATAGGAAGTGACCCTGAGGAGAGGGACACATATAATGATCCAAGCAGATAGAAATGTTATGGATAAAAATATGCAGTATAGATAAAAACACAGACCACATACAATGCATAAATATTCTGCAAACCAATGATGCATGCAATGTTGCCTGTGTCTGGCACTATTGCCATGGAGAGAAGAAACCTGAACATCGAATCAAAAAAGCATGTGTCGATGCCAAGATAAATCTCTAACACAGGTCAAACTGAATCAAATCAAACACCAAAGACTCTGTCCAAATAATGTGACCAAAAACAAATAATCTAAATGTGTCCCCTCTGACAGAAGCAGGGTTTTAGAACACTGAACACTCCCCTCCCAGCAGCATTACTGCCTTTGCTCAACCACGTGACACTCAATCAGCAGGCAGTTACACCAACCAACCAAGACCTTGAGGACAGTTTGAGTTTCCTTGGGAGTCAATGAGAGCTTCAAAAACAACACATAATAGTGACCTTCTGTAGTCCAGACACAACTTTACAAATATCTGATTGTAGTTGGTTGTCATCATGAGGGGCAGCAAGGCAGCAGGAGGGATAGAGAGAGACAGAGACTAGCAGGCTACAAGGGTAGGGGGAAGCCTCTACTACCTCTCTCCTCCCAGTCAGGTGAGAGGCCCAACCCTAAACCAATTTGCTTCACCTCAGCCACTTTGCTTAACCACAACCAAAAGCTGGAGGGAGATGGGCTCCACGCCAAAAGAGAAAGAAAGAGAGGTAGAGAAGGGGAGAAGAAAGAGGGAGAGAGAAAGAGATGGCCAAGAGCAACAGTCGGCGAGTGATCGGTTTGTGACAAACCCAAGGGAGACATTGAATTCATGAGGACATTTAGGGACAGGATTAAATGGAAAGGTACTAGACTTAATCTGGACTCACACGCATTAACCTATCCCCATACATGGCAGAGTATTGCAGGGCAAGGGATTTAAATATTCAAAACAGGCCCTGTTACGACAACATTTTAGAACTTTAAGAGTGGAGAGAGAGAGAGCAAGACCGAGAGATAGAAGACTGCAAGTGGAGAGGGAGGGGGAGAGAAGAGACACAGAGAAGGAGAAAGAGTCCGGGTGATGGGGAAAAGAGTAGAGAGTTGGGGAGAGAGTGGGAGAGGGGTAGAGAGAAAGAAACCGGGGGAGGCCCGGTGGATCAAAAGAGTGGAGCAGCACTCCGCGTTCCATGCAGCACCCTTTCTTCAAAGCCAAGGAACAGTTACATAACCCAGACCCAGCAGTCAGAATTAGTTCACATCTTTTATCTCTCGCTTTTTCCCCCTCCTTCTCCCTTTCTATTTGATCCTTTTTTCTCTCTCATTAAAAATACAGACAGTATAGAGAAAATACCGGGACTCCTTCGCCATAATTCAAATCAAATTCTCAGAAGACAGACAGTTCAAGAGGCTGTTTCTGAAGTGGACTCACTCTTTTAGACTCCGCTTCACTCTTCCATAGAGGCGTTTCTCTAACTCTTTCTCATTCACACACAACGACATCGTTTATTCACTCAGATCAAATGCAAGTAAATAATCATCAAAAACCATTCTTAACAATGGTTGTGTTTGTGTATTTGTGCTGTGCAGACAGTGTAAGTGTGTCTGAATGAGAGGATATACAGATGGATGGTGAGCAACATTCTCTGACTGACCATCACTATCCTCTGGGTTTTGGTCGTCGTCAGCTGAAGCCATGCTCTCGCTCTGAGACGGGTCTCGATCTCCCCGTGCCCGCCGTGTGTCCTGAAGAAGTACAGGTTATACAGGTTATACAGGTTATACAGGTTGTACAGGTTATAGAACAAACATCAACTTCACTGCTCCTCTGATTATTCCAGAAAATCGATTAAAGATAGTGTCAGACATACACGTTCTAATAGACGTTAAAGAAAAGAAAACTCTTCACATTGTACCTGAACAATGTTATTAAGCACTAAACTGAGAAAATTAACTGAAACTGGTAGGAACTGCCTGGATGATAAGGTATACTCTTTTATTGCCATTGTATTTACACTTTTTATGTGCCCATATGAACACAACCCTGGTAATTAATTGTGTTGAGTGTTGCCGTACCTGCTTGTGCTGCTGGAGCAAGTTGTCCAGGTTGTGCCGTCTCTTGTAGTTGAAGTAGAAGTTCTTGCACTGAGCCTCGCTCTTGGTGCCCACCATCTTGGCAATGGCTGGCCAGTTGCGCCCGTGCTCGACAAGCCCTGGCAGAGGAGAGAAAGGGAGACTGGGTTGGGATCTGAACCTAAAACAGGCCCAGATTAAGCATATCCATTGAATATTAACCTATTACAGATTGACACCATCTCACCTGGTAAAACCCTGCAGGCCAACAGCACTTATCTAATCCAACAATTAGCTTTAATGGAGTCTCAAACTGTTTACGACAGACTAAGCTTACAGAGAGGTGCAGTGGACTGGAAGATCGACAGCCGATTGATTACCTTTGACATTAGGGTCTCTCTCAAACCTCCCTCCCCCTTCATCCACTGCATTTCTGAGCTAAAGGACACCAGCACTTTGACAAATCACCTCAGACTGGAGCCCAGAATAGGACAAAGGTCCATTACAACGCCATCTGAACTAATAAGACAGAAGACACCGGACAGAACATTTAGCGTCAGGTTTGAGTCACTTGTAATAGTCTTATGATTAGATATTTTTTTTGTAGTAGTAATCACATCAAAATGATAATGGTGGTCCAGTTGCCCTATATAACATGGACATTAACCATTCTCCCCCCCCCTAAATTATCAAAGACGCCAGCCACCAAATTCAAACTATTCTCTTTGCTACCACAAGGCAATCGGTACCGATGCACCAAATCTGGAACCAACAGGACCCTGAAGAGCTTCTACCCACAGGCTATAAGGCTGCTAAAATGGTTGGTTAAATAGTTAACCAATAGCTACTCGGAATACCTGCAATGACCCTTTTTGCACTAATCTCTTTTGACTCATCACATATACTGCTGTTACTGTTTATCTATCCCGTTGCAATCGGAAAGTATTTTGACCCCTTGACTTTTTCAAAGGTGTTACAACATTACAGCCTTATTCTAAAATTGTATCCATTGTTTTCCCCCTTCATTAATCTACACACAATACCTCATAATGACAAAGCAAAAACTGTTTTTTTTTTATTATTTGCAAATTTATATAAGTATTCAGATTATTTACGCAGTACTTTGTTGAAGTACATTCGGTAGCAATTACAGCCTCAAGTCTTCTTGTTATGACGCTACAAGCTTGGCACACCTTTATTTGGGAATTTTCTTCCATTCCTTTTTGCAGATCCTCTTAAGCTCTTTCAGGTTAGATGGGGAGTGTCGCTGCACAGCTATTTTCAGGTCTCTCCAGGGATGTTAGATTGGGTTCAATTACGGGTTCTGGCTGGGCTACTCAAGGACATTCAGAGACATGTCCCAAAGCCACTCCTGTGTTGTCTTGGCTGTGTGCTTAGGGTTGTTGTCCTGTTGGAAGGTGAACCTTCGCCTCAGTCTGAGGTCCTGAGCGCTCTGGAGAAGTTTTTCATCAAGGATCTCTGTACTTCTTCCGTTCATCTTTCCCTCGATCCTGACTAGACTCCCAGTCCCTGCCACTGAAAAACATCCCCACAGCCTAATGCTGCCACCACGCTTCACCGTAGGGATGACCGTAGGGATGGTCCCAGGTTTCCTCCAGACGTGACGCTTGGCATTCAAGCCAAAGAGTTCAATCTGGGTTTAATCAGACCAGAGAATCTTGTTTCTCATGGTCTGAGTCCTTTAGGTGCCTTTTGGCAAACTCCAAGCGGTCGATCATGTGCCTATTACTGAAGAGTGGCTTCCGTCTGGCCACTCTACCATAAAGGCCTGATTGGTGGAGTGCTGCAGAGATGGTTTTCCTTCTGGAAGGTTCTCCCATCTCCACAGAGAAACTATACAGCTCTGTCAGAGTGACCATTGGGTTCTTGGTCATCTCGCTGACCAAGGACCGTCTCCCCCGACTGCACAGTTTGGCCGGGTAGCTAGCTCTAGGAAGAGTCTTGGTGGTTCCAAACTTCTTCCATTTAAGAATGGTGGCGGCCACTGTGATCTTGGGGACCTTCAATGCAGCAAACATTTAAAATTTACCACAGGTGGACTCCAATCAAGTTCTAGAAACATTTCAAGGATGATCAATGGAAACAAGATGCACTTGAGCTCAATTTAGAGTCTCATAGCAAAGGGTCTGAATACTTATGTATCTGTTTTTCATTATTAATACATTTGCAAAATTTCTAAAAACCTGTTTTAGCTTTGTCATTATGGGGTATTGTGTGTAGATTGATGAGGAAATAGTTTTTATTTAATCAATTTCAGAATAAGGCAGTAACGTAACAAAATGTGGAAATTGTCAAAGGGTCTGAATAGCTTCCGGATGCACTGTACATGTACATAACTACCTCGTAACCCTGCACTTCGACTTGGTACGCCATGTATATAGCCAAGTTATCGTTACTCATAGTTACAATTATTCCTTGTGTTATTATTTTTCTGTTTATTCCTTGAGTTATTATTTTTCAATGTTCTTTGCTATTCTTTCTACTGTGTCTTTTTTCCCCCCTCTCTGCATTGCTGGGAAGGGCCCGTAAGTAAGCATGTCAGTGTTAGTCTACACCTGTTGTTTACATAGCATGTGATACATGTTGATTTGAAAATGTGTGAATACTGTGAATGTAATAATCACCCATCTCTTAGATTAATATAAGTATTCATATCAGTGTATTTCCTAAAAGTTTTTGTTGTTGATATGCATTAAATTGTGTAGGACTTAATGCTGCTTTCAGACGGACTGATCCCTAATATTCGTCATGAGGCCTACGACTAGTACAGCACTACCACCTATCCTCCTTCTCACATGTACAAGCCCTGTTACATACAGCTTACATGAAGATAGGGTGGGAGAACGTGAGAAAAAAGACAGGGGGGGGGGGGCACTCTCTGACCCATCCAGCAGTGGGCAAAACATAAAAAGGCTGTTGTGAAACTACGCAGAACACTGTGCCAGCATCGAATGTACACTATTGTTAGGCAGCCCAATGAATGAAAGTGCTCATTTCAAACATGTCAGCTTTTAAAAACTCCCCCTCTGTACTGTCTGGTCTGGAGAAGCTTCAGATTTAAGACCTTGGGTATCAGTGGCATCTCTGCTAGACCCTGTTAATTCAACCAGACTACTCTAAATTAACAGCCCTAGTCACTGTATGATTACAGTGATTCACTTTTGGCTGTGAATGTATGACCAACCAAATGATACCAATGGCAAAACAGAATACTGTATCTGGCATCAGCATTCTGCAATACAGAAAATACAGAAATACACAGCAGAGGTAGTAACTCCCTGGGATATATAGGCTAGGTTTGTCGACTGAAATCTATGTACGGGAAAATGTACATGGGTTGGGGGAGGCATGACCAAATCATTTCCAAATCCGCAAACCCACCCAAGACAGCCTTAATTAATCCGCATTAATCCTTCTATTTACTCTCCTGTCCAATGTGCTTAGCCCCATTGGCACTCTCATGCTGCACTTCCACCTAAGACTTACCCCACACCAAAGTAATGGCAGTGTTTTCTATTAAAGTAAGCTCTAGTGTTATTGTTTCTCTTGACACTAAAAACTTTGGGCGAGCAGAATCAACAACCTCTGCATTATCAAGACCGTTACTTTGTGAGAAGGTGCTAAAGTTCACAGTTAGCCATTATTCTGGAAATGACAGCTGAAAAGTACAAGTGGCCTGGCATTGGCCCCAAGGAGGAGCAGGTCCACCGGCGCCATGGCCCAGTGAGACACGGGTGCTGGTACACATAGATGGAACCAGAAAAGTCTGAGCCTTTTAGGTAAAACACCAGGATAAATGATGGAAACTCGACATGTCTCGCCCTCTCCCTTTTTCTCCCATTGTCCACCAGAGTCTACACTGACAAAGATGGAGGAGTACTGGCCTGGCTGGAAGGTAACTATGGGTCGATGGGGTCAATCTCCCATGGACTGAGTGACGCAACTGGCGAAGGCAGAAACGCTGTTGTGTCCACTGTCAGTAACTGCATGAAATGAAAGACTCACCTCTCAAAAGGAGTGGTTTTGGAGAGAAAAATGTTTTGGGGTAAAGTCCTATAAGATCCAGAGGCCTGGCAAATTGTTTTTGTGATTAATAGATATGATCTTTAGAGGAAACTCAAACTGTCACGCTGTTACTTCATACTTTGGCCTAATAGATTAGTTTTGACCGGCACGCAGAACAGAGCCACTGCAGTTAGCTACCAGAAAAAGTATCCTCACTCAAACCACTCAGTCTTGCTTCGCCCTAAAAGCCTCCACCAGTTATGCACCCAGCCAGGCGAGTGTCAGAGTGATAGTTTATGTGGGAGCAAACTTGTATTTGTGAGAGGTATTGACATGTTGAATGCACGGAGCTGTCTGTTTGAACTACTGGCACACAGCTCGGACACCCATGCATACCCCACAAGACATTCCACCAGAGGTCTCTTCACAAGCCCCAAGTCCAGAACAGACTATGGGAGGTGCACAGTACTACATAGAGACAGAAATACTTGGAACTCTATTCCACATCAAGTAACTCATGCAAGCAGTAGAATCAGTTTTAAACAGATAAAAATACACCTTATGGAAAAGCGGGGACTGTGAAGAGACAAGCACATGCATAAGATAACATACACACACGTACACATGGATTTTGTGCCGTAGATATGTGGTAGTAGAGTAGTGGCCTGAGGGCACACACTTAATGTGTTGCGAATATATTGTAATGTTTTTAAAATTGTATAACTGCCTTAATTTTGCTGGACCCCAGGAAGAGTAGCTGCTGCCTTGGCAGGAAGTAATGGGGATCAATAATAAATACAAATTTCGAGTAGAGAGATGAAACTCGAAAGAGAGAGGGGTGAGAGAAACAGTAGATAGAGAAATAAAACAAAAACACTACCTTTTTTGGCAACCTCCATCTCCTCCTCGGTCCAGCGAGAAGTCTCTCCGGTTTCGCCGTTCGCAGCAGCAGCTCCTCCTGCTTAAGTCACAGAGAGAGAACAGAAACCTTCATAATCAGCCCACAGAGAGAGAAAGTACAGTACCAAGCTCGTTCCTCTTCTCAGCCGTCTTGCTTCTCATGGCTGCTAATCTAATAATCAGTTTACATTCTGTGGCTCGCTGCCGAGACCTACCCCTCACGCTCTCTCTTACACTCCCTTTCTCTCGTGCTCTCTCATGCTCCCTCCTTCTATTTCCCTTTGCTCTCTCTCTCCCAACCCCCTCCTCCCTCTCCCCCCAAGGGGAGGGTCCGTGTCACCTGATCTGGCTCTAAACAGCGGAGTAGAGACAGGCCTCCCAACATCCCCCTCTTTGGGAAACGGCCTTGGACAGAGACAAAATAGATAGAGAGAACAGCCAACAGATTTACCACACACACACACACACACACACACACACACACACACACACACACACACACACACACACACGTGCTGCTGGGGCTGAGAGAGAGTGAACCCTGGCCCAGCCTATTCCACTGGACCCATAGAGATTGTGTAAACATTTGGACCAATATAGCTGCAGTACGAACCCGACATTTACACAAAACATTTTTACTGAGGAGATACATTCTTACGGTTTAGACGGCTCCTAGCGAACGTTCTAGGGCCACACAGACTTAAATCTACTCAAATGTTTACTGAATCACTGCTCCTGTCCCGTTCAACATGTTCGTCTAATCTTACTGCCATTCCCTCATGACCCCATCATGGCTTTCAAGATCCAGGGAGGTGGGCAGGTCATTAATCTCGGCTGGCTCTTTGAAGAGATATGGGGCCATTTTGGACTGACCCTATACAATGGACTGCTTTTGACCCGGCCCATAGGACTGGTGAGACTCTGAATGAGATCAAACTGGGTTTTAAAACACAAACACTAGGCTTGGGCAGTATACAGTACAGTGCTGCTTGAAAGTATGTGAACCCCTTGAGCAATTACAGATTTGTTTTTACCATGAAATCTTGATTTAATCAGAACCAGTCTTTGTGATCTGATATTACAGGTTTATATTTACCAATACCACATGCTGGTGTAGAGGAAATAATGCATGTAGCAGAAAAACAAAATTAAAAGGAATTAGTGCAGGTGCAAAAATAAGTGAACCCCAAGTTGCATTGGTTAAATCAAGTAGGTAAGTAAAATCAGGTGGGTAAATAATTTGGTACCAAAGGAGAGATCGTTAGGAATGAGTTTGGGCAGGACTCTGATAAATACAGATCAGAAACCTGGTCAGTTTGGTGTTACCCATCCAGGTGAATACAAACTACACCATGCAGAGAGGATAGGAGATCTCAGAGGACATCAGGATGAGGGTACTGAGAGCACATCAGTCTGGGGAAGGCTATAAAATAATTTACAAATGGAGAGCATATAACATGACAGCAACTCGGCCTAGAAGTGGACACCTTCCCAAAATATCCCCAAGAGCCAAAAGAAAATAAATAAATCAGGCAAACCCAAACATAACATCTAGAGATTTGCAGGCCTCTCATGCTGCAAGTTTACCATTTTAAAAGGATAATTGGTCATTAGAAAACCCTTTTGCAATTATGTTACCACAGCGGAAAACTGTTGTTCTGATTAAAGAAGCAATAAAACGGTCCTTCTGTAGTGTAGTTGAGTATCTGGAGCGTCAGCATTTGTGGGTTCGATTACAGGCTCAAAATGTCCAGAAACAAAGACCTTCTGAAACGGTCTATTCTTGTTCTGGGAAATAAAGGATAGTCCATGCGAGAAAATGCCAAAAAACTGAAGATCTCGTACTACTCCCTTCACAGAACAGCGCAAACTGGCTCTAACCAGAATAGAAAGAGTGGGAGGCCCCGGTGCACAACTGAGAAAGAGGACAAGTACATTAGAGTGTCTAGTTTGAGAAACAGAAGCCTCACAAGTCCTCAACTGGGAGCGTCATTAAATAGTACCCGCAAAACACCAGTCTCAACGTCAACAGTGGTGCAAGGTCAACAACCTCGCCCTCAACGTGATCAAGTCAAAAGGAGATGATTGTGGACTACAGGAAAAGAAGGACCGAGTACGCCCTCATTCTCATCGACTGGGCTGGAGTGGAGCTTCAAGTTCCTTGGCGTCCAATTCGCCAACAAACTAACATGGTCCAAGCACACCAAGACAGTCGTGAAGAGGACACGACAAAATCTATTCCCCCTCAGGAGACTGAAAACATTTGGCATGGGTCCTTAGATCCTCAAAAAGTTCTACAGCTGCACCATCGAGAGCATCCTGACAGGTTGCATCACTGCCTGGTATGGCAACTGCTCGGACTCCGAACGCAAGGCACTACAGAGGGTAGTGCACACGGCCCAGTACATCACTGGGGCCAAGCTTCCTGCTATCCAGGACCTCTATACCAGACGGTGTCAGAGGAAGGCCCTAAAAATTGTCAAAGACTCTAGCCACACTAGTCATAGAGTGTTCTCTCTGCTACCGCAAGGCAAGTGTTACCGGAGCGCCGAGTCTAGGTCCAAGAGGCTTCTAAACAGCTTCTACCCCCAAGCCATAAGACTCCTGAACTGCTAATCAAATGGCTACCCAGACTATTTACATTGCTGCCCCCCCGCTCATTGACTCTGTATATAGCCCCGCAATTGTTATTTACTGCTGCTCTTTAATTATTTGATATTCTCATCTTACTTATTTTTAAAGGTATTTTCTTAACTGCTTTGTTGGTTAAGGGCTTTTTCCTTCATCTTGTTCAACTGTTACCATGCACCTGCAAAAAAGATTGCTCGCATGTGCAATTGCCTTTTGAATTTTGGTTAAGGGCTTGTCTACTACACCTGTTGTATTTGGCGCATGTGAAAAATAAAATTAGATTTGAACCGAAATGCAATTCATGGGAGGGTTGCTAGGAAGAAGCCTCTGCTGTCAAAGAAATAACCAAAATGCCCATCTTAACTTTGCCAGAGACCACCTGGACAAACCTGAAGGTTTCTGGAAGTCCATTCTCTGAACCGATGAGTCCAAAATGAACCTTTTTGGTCACAATCAACACCGCTATGTCTGCGGAAAACCCAACACCACCTCAAGTCAAGCATGGCGGTGGGAATGTCAAGAAAAAAGCCAGACTACAGTTTGCAACTGCACATGGGGACAAATATCATATTTCTGGGAGAAATGTACTCTGGTCTGATGAGACAAAAATGGAACCGTTTGGCCATAATGACCATCGTTATGTTTGGAGGAAAAGGGCTTGCAAGCTGAAGAACACCATCCCAACCGTGAAGCACGTGGGTGGCAGCATCATGTTGTGGGGGTGCTTTGCTGCAGGAGGGACTTGTGCACTTCACAAAACAGATGGCATCATGAGGGAAGACAATTATGTGGATATATTTAAGCATCATCAAAACATCAATCAGGAAGTTAAAGCTTGGTCGCAAATGGGTCTTCCAAGTGGACAATAACCCCAAGCATACTTACAAAGTTGTGGCAAAATGGCTTAAGGACAACAAAGTCAAGATAGGGCCATCACAAATTCCTAACCTCAAACCTATAGAAAAAGTGTGTGCGAGCAAGGAGGCCTTACAAACCTGACGCAGTTACACCAGCTCTGTCAGGAGTTATGGGCCAAAATTCACCCAACTTATTGTGGGAAGCTTGTGGAAGGCTAACCAAAACATTATTTAACTAGGCAAGTCAGTTAAGAACAAATTCTTATTTTCAATGACGGCCTAGGAACAGTGGGTTAACTGCTTGTTCAGGGGCACAACGACAGATTTGTACCTTGCAAGTTCAAACCCCCGAGCTGACAACCTTCCGGTTACTAGTCCAACGCTCTAACCACTAGGCTACCCTGCCACCCCTTAAACAATTTAAAGGCAGTGCTACCAAATACTAATTGAGTGTGTGTAAACTTCTTACCCACTGGGAATATGATGAAAGAAATAAAAGCTGAATTAAAAATTCTACTATTCTACTGACATTTCACATTCTTGAAATAAAGTGGTGATCCTAACTGACCTAAGGTAGGGTATTTTTAATAGGATTAAATGTCAGGAATTGTATTTGGCTAAGGTATATGTAAACTTTCGACTTCAACTGTACCAATCCCGTCAATACCGTTGAAACTATTTCTTTGGCAAATTTTTATAAATGTTTATATTTGAAGCTACTTTTTAAGCAAATACCTGCAGTCAACTTGTGCAATACATTAGGAGATAAAGAAAATCGCATTCTTCATTTCACCTGTCACATTTTGTGCCTGCAGCAAACTATGAGTAACATTTTTTTGTTACTTGTATAACTTTGAGCTGTGATGTCTGTCCTGCAAATAATTTCAGTCAGAGACCATATACATTTTTTGCAATACGCTCGTTAGCATTCTCTATGGGATTTTACATGTACTTGTTAACGGCTAACCTTTGTATTTTTTTATTTTTTTTTAACCTTTATTTAACTAGGCAAGATCAGTTAAGAACAAATTCTTATTTTCAATGACGGCCTAGGAACAGTGGGTTAACTGCCTGTTCAGGGGCAGAACGACAGATTTGTACCTTGTCAGCTCAGGGGTTTGAACATGCAACCTTCCGGTTACTAGTCCAACGTTCTAACCACTAGGCTACCCTACCCAAAGGCTCAGTGGGGTTTGAAAATAGCACTCCTTTGTGTTCAGTGATGGTATTACCGAATATCCCAGGGTGGCAAAAGGTATGACTATCTGGATACCGCCCAAACCTAACACACACAAAACCAGCACGGAGGCTGTGAATCAGCAGAGGAGAAGAGAGGAGACAAGCAGTCTGCTCAGCAGTCAGTCATTTCAGAAGATTCAACGCAAAATGGTCCTATGCAAATCCCTGATGCACCAGAGCCAAGAGGGTACAAGGGGTTGACAAACTGCACCTTATTTCCCAGTCTGACTTAAAAAAGGACAGCACAACATGTAGGTTTTGGTCAATACAGAAATTAGCCATAAAGACGAAATTCCTTAAAATAATACAACTTGATTTTACATCCTTGGATGGATATTCACCTTTCTGAGATGGATAATCAATTATTCCATTCAAATCTTTACAAGGATGTAGCTTAAATTCACCTTTCTAAAACACTTTTGTGTTTGCTTGAATGCTCTAGTCAGAGACCTGAGCCTGCACAGTCTTGACATTCAGCACACAAACATCAAAAGAAGCTCTCAGAGCAGCACAAGGACAAATGAAGTGTTTAGGCTGAGGTACAGCTGTGAGGAGCCATGACAACAGGTCCACCCCAGACACCACACTATTGCCATTGTGATGATGGCTAGGGTATAGGCTAGACAGACTGAACCCCTGGCTAGGTTACAGAAGTGAGACAGTCTGTTATGGCATTGTGTTGAGGAGCAAAACATCAAAAAGAAAGTCAACCTGAACCTGGTGAACCAGGGACCTATTCAGTGCGGTGACATGATAGAAATATAGCTAATGAATAGAACTGACTCCAGTTGTTAACTGCCCACCCCGTCACGTGTGTGTAAAGGTACCTGGGGTTAATTATATAGTACGTGGTGTTTTTCTTAAAGCAAGAGGTGTTTCAGCTCAGCTGTATGACCATTGGGACTTATTTAGGCAAGTTGTGCCGTCCTCTTCTATAGCTGGGACCAATAAAAGCATCCTCACAATGCTATTATATTTCAGGGCCTTTCCAGGAAAAAAACTGTCACATAAGATAATCATGAAGCCACAGTTCACTCCCCACACACTTGTTCAAACCTCCATAGCTGAGGAGCAATACCTCGTGTTGACAGGAGTTGAGACGTATTATCTACTCAGTCCCATTGTCACAAATACAACATAAACACAAAACTAGTAAACCACCTTAGTAAGCATAAAAGTCTATTTTTTTTAGATGCATCTTGGTAAACATTTTTTTTCTTCTTCCAGGGGATGGTAGTGGGCTACTAAAAGCGTAGAATAGCTGAGGTGCTTACCTCCTCTGTTAGGGTCCATGGGGGGCTCACCCGGTGCAGATTTGGTGGGCTCTCTCACAGCCTTCTGGATAGTAGGCTCTGGTTTGGAAGGCTGAGGGGGCTCGGAGGGCAAGAGAGGCTCGGGTGGCAGTGGCTCCTCGGCCGCCACAGAGGCAGCCTCATTGGCCATGGAGCGCGTGGTGATCCTTCCCTTGCGCCGGCCCTGGCTGTTGGCGGTCTTCCTGCCACGTGGCGTGCTCTGCTCCTTACCGTCCTCGTCCTCCCCACCGTCACACTTGTCTTTGTCTTTTCCGATGTCCCTGGAGGACACAAGAGAAGGGATTGTTTTATTTTATTCAACTCAACTCTTTATTCAACTCCAATTAATTTTGAGATGGAGAAGGGATTAGAAGAATTGAGGAAAAGAGAAATTAAAAAGAGCTACTGACTCTTAAGAGAAGAGCCCGGCAGACATCTTGACCCCAGGACTCTGATCCATTAGCCAGATAACTCCCTGCCTTTTTACCCAGCTGGATCAGTGGGCTGCAGTTAGTCATGACTCATGTGTCCTAAACAACCATCAAATGAGAAATGCAAGTGCCTGTAAAAAAATAAAATGTTTTTTTGTTGTTGTTGTAATTATTATTATTATTTAGATTGGACTATTATTTAGATGTTCCTAAGCATTTAGCTATGCAAATAGGCTTGACAGTTTATGAAAATGTCCATTGTGGAATTTACAGGCACTTGCATTTCTCATTTGATGGTTGGTTAGGACACGAGCCATGACTAACTGCTGCCCACTGATCCAGCTGGGTAAAAAAGGCAGGGAGTTATCTGGCTAATGGATCAGAGTCCTGGGGTCAAGATGTCTGCCGGGCTCTCCTCTTCAGAGCCAGTAGCTCTTTTTCATTGAGCTTTTCCTCAATTCTTCTAAACCCTTGATGTCAAAATTAACTGGAGTAGAACATCTGAAGGAGAGAGGACAGGAGTAATCGATGGAACATTGAAAGCAGTCAGGTGGTAAGGTCAGCCTGGCCATCACCCCAGAGAAGGGCAGTGGTTCTCTCCCACTCTATGGCCTGATTTACAACACATCTATGAGGGCTCCAGAATTCCTGTCACCTCAACTGAAGGTAAACATTTACTGGGAGGTACAGATTCTCAGAGGTGGATCGGGCCAGAGGCTGACTATAGCCAGGACTAAAAGCTGTACCTGTGGGAAACCCATGCAAAAGTGTATACGCACACACAGCTATTCAAAACTCACCTGGAGTCCTCCTTTTCATCTTTCTCTTCCTCTTCCTTATTATGCTCGTCCTCTTTTTTCTCTGACTTCTCCAACTTGTCCTCTTCAGGTTTATCGTCTGACTTTTCTTCTTGTGAGGATCGTGTTATTTGCTAGAAAAAAAACAAGGATACATTTTTTAAATTACCATTTTTAAAATGTATACATGGCAACTCTTCACCCGAGTCATCAAATAGGGAGATTCTCTAATCTCTCATGATGCCAGACAGAGAGCACTCTAGTCTATTCAAGTTCATCATGATGACGCAGTTCAACCTGGGCCAGAAAGTTTACAAAAAGGCAGCCCACTGCTCATTAATGTCTAGTTTTAGAAGTCTGGCCATGTTTGAATTCCTATTTAGTGACTGAGTGAGTGGGGTTAATGAGGCACACAGTTAAAACAGCTCGCCATGACCCACTTTCCTTTTAAGGCAACATAATAGTGGTGCGCTAGAACAAGGATTCAGGATGAAAAATAAGTGACACCGTAAAAAATATACCAAATGATGGGCACTGATTATGTTTCAATACATGTGTATTTCTGTAACATGGCTAAAACACCTTTCTCCTACACATTGCCTGTGTGACTAGTTAACTTCTCGGGAAGATTTGGGCCGCTTTGCACGTCTCACAGACAACTAAGAAGATCAGATGTGTCAATGCATACACAGTATCTTCAGTATTATCTAGAATCCATATGTTGCCATGTTGACCAGTGTTAATGTAAATGACCAATGAGTTGGTATAGGTGTTTTTGCACTTGACCAGTGAGAATGAGACCAATGAACACGTGCAAGTTGACAGTAGGAGGTGTAAAACTTGTCTGGCATAGTGTTTCAGCTGAGCACAATCCTTCCGTTGGGATGTAAATTAAAGACTTGAATTGGATTCAAGCATTTGTTCTCAATATCTTCATTACCATTCACAAAGCAATAAACTGACGGACCTACAAATCACACCATGAATCTTAGAGCGACCTACGGTTTATTTCAGATATGATATACCATTTCATGGCCTATTAATGCACTCTCCAGCCAAGCGAAGCCACAAATCAAACAGCAGTTAAATCTCTTTACTGCTGCAGCAATCACCCAAACTCAATGTCTGACCCCTTACACATTCAGAAGCCTGCTAAAAGTTCACTGAGTGGTCTGCTGCTTAATTATTCAGACTAAAGAGAGAACAGACAGACTGTCCCACAAACTGAACAACAGTACTGTCATAATGTGACGAGCTAGCCTAACTGCCCTAGGGTTATTCCCCCATTTACCAGGCAGTCCAATATCCTCAAAGCTCACCAAATAAGAAAAGAAAGGGAACTAGGAGTGGAGTTTAACAGCCTGGACATGCACCCAGTGTCAATAAGATGACTATGGCTTCCTTTGATGATCTTCACATGGAGGGGGTGTCCACAGGACCATGCCACACACACACCATAAGTACAATACATGCGATTGTTCCCCCTGGATTCAGCTGGTGTAGAAAATCAAAGGCCTCACATGACAACTAAATGAAGAGAATTACAGTGAAAGATGGGGTGAGTGATAGGGTGTCCTGAACCCACAACCACCCCAACCCATCTTAGAAAAATTAGAGTTCATATACGCAATCATTCAAGTCATTATGATTGCCCATGACAATTAATAATCACATTAGCTTACAGCAAGAATACAGATACTGTACAAACCAAGATTTACTTTTGCAGCCACCAATCAATATAACGCTTTTGGCGGATGCACCAATGATGAAAAGGATCTTAATGTTGCATTTTGTATAAAAATACTAAAGTACACATTTATATACAGGATCAGTCAAAAGTTACTCATTCACCTACTCATTCAAAGGGTTTTCTTTATTTTTATTTTTTACAATTTTGTACATTGTAGAATTATAGTGAAGACATCAAAACTACAAAATAACAGATATGGAATCATGTAGTAAACAAAAAAGTGTTAAATAAAAATATGTAATATTTTTGATTCTTCAAAGTAGCAACCCTTTGCCTTGATGACAGCTTTGTACACTCGTTGCATTCTCTCAAGCAGCTTCACCTGGAATGCTTTTCCAACAGTCTTGAAGGAGTTCCAATTTAAGCAGAGCACTTGTTGGTTGCTTTTCCTTCACTCTGCGGTCCATCTTATCCCAAACCATCTCAATTGGGTTGAGGTCAACTGATGCAGCATTCCATCACTCTTCTTGGTCAAATAGCCTTTACACAGCCTGGAGGTGTGTTGGGTCATTGTCTTGTTGAAAAACAAATGATAGTTGGACGAAGCGCACACCACATGGGATGATTTTTCTGCAGAATGCTGTGGTAGCCATGCTGGTTAAGCGTGCCTTGAATTCTGAATAAATCACTGAGTGTTGCCGGCAAAGCACCCCCACACCACCTCCATGCTTCATGGTGGGAACCACACATGCGAAGAGCATCCGTTCACCTACTTTGCATCTCACAAAGACAGAGCAGTTGAACGCAAACACCTCACATTTGGACTAATCAGGCCAAAGGACAGATTTCCACCTGTCTAATGTCCATTGCTAGTGTTTCTTGGCCCAAGCAAGTATTTTCTTCTTCTTACTGGTGTTTTTTAGTAGTGTTTTCTTTGCAGCAATTTGACCATGAAGGCCTGATTCACCCAGTCTCCTCTGAACAGTTGATGTGTTTGTTACCTGAACTCTGTGAGCTGCAATCTGAGGTGCAGTTACTTGCCGATTTCTGAGGCTGTTAACTCTAATGAACGTATCCTCTGCAGCAGAAGTAACACTGAGTCTTCCTTTCCTGTGGCGGTCCTCATGAGAGCCAGTTCCATCATAGCGTTTGATGGTTTTTGCGACTGATCTTGAAGATTTGTTCAATGTTCTTGACATGTTCCAGATTGGCTGACCTTCATGCCTTAAGTAATGGACTATAATTTCTCTTTGCTTATTTGAGCTGTTCTTGTCATAATAAGAACTTGGTATTGTACCAAATAGGGTTATATTGTCTGTATACCAAACATACCATGTCACAACACAGCTGAATGGCTCAAATGCATTAAGGAAAGAAATTCCACAAATTAACTTTTAACAAGGCACACATTTAATAAAGCAATTTTTTGGTTAATACATGATTCAATATGTGTTTTTTAATAGTTTTGATGTCTTCAATATTATTCTACAATGTAGAAAATAGTCAAACTTTTAAAATAATCCTAGAATGAGTAGGTGTGTCCAAACTTGACTGGTAAAGTATATCCACATAGTGAACATTCATAACACATAAGCATACATTACATGCATATTTACCAGTAATAGTTTAGAATGTATTCACTAAAAGCAGTAGATACTAGATAGCAGAACCCCTGGGTCAGATACAGGTCTGAAGACAAGTCCCACAGAGTGATTGAGAATAGAGCAACATTCTTTATTATCATTGCTGGCGCAGAACACCACAGAGTACCTCCCTCCTCTGCCTGTTCCACGAAAGAACTGTTCTGGAACAAGTCTGGCTATGCCAAGCCAAACATCCCATGCTGGTACCGGATGGGGCCAAGGAATTTCAAAACTCAGTGGTGAGGCAGAGAGGGAATGAGACAGAGAATATAAAAGGAGAGCGAGCAAGAGTGAACGAGAAAAAGAGAGAAATAGTAGAAACAGGGAGAAAGGCAGAGAAGATAAGTAGATTATTTAAAAAGCATGAAGATGGACAAGGATGAATTTGAATGCATGAAGACAGACATTAGTGGTGGGCTCGATCTACAGACAGATCAGAGACACCATTTGGCCAAGTAGACATGGGTCGTGTCAGCAACAAAACAGAAAACATTTAGCAAAAATCTGTGTTCCTTTTGGAGACGTTCAGGTAATACCACTTGTGAAACTCTTTAAAAAGGTTTCTGTACCACAGTTATTCCTCCACACTAGAGCAGTCCTGGTGGGGTCAGGGATCACGTATGTTTATTTTGGAGACCATCTGGGCACCATGATGGCATTCCTGTCTTCTCTCCCCATTTTGCTCAAGTGCTTCCAGTGCTGCTTCCACACCACTGATGTTCTCCAAATCTCAATGGAGCCCTGTTAGCCAGTTTTTTTAGACTGTGTTCCCCCCTGACCTGGTCTGAGTTTTAATTTCTCCCCTCTCTCGCCTTCTTCTCACTGGTTCCCTAGTGCTGTTTGAGTAAGGAAATGACAACCACAAGATCATCTTTTCCTTTTCCTAACCTGGAGTTTAAATGGGGCATCAGAGAGATATTTGAAATACACACACACGCTGTTAACTTCTCTAGGGTAGGGGACAGCATTTGGAATTTTGGATGAAAAGCGTGCCCAAATTAAATTGCCTTCTACTCAGGCCCAGAAGATAGGATATGCATATAATTAGTAGATTTGGATAGAAAACATTCTAAAGTTTCCAAAACTGTTTAAATAATGTCTTAGTATAACAGAATTGATTTGGCAGGCGAAAACCTGAGAAAAATCCATTCAGGAAGCTGGATTTTTTTTTTTATTAAATATTTTTATATTCAATGCCTTTACAGTATCTATTGACTTAGGACTCAAATTGCAGTTCCTATGCCTTCCACTAGATGTCAACAGTCTAGAAATTGTTTCAGGCTTGTATTCTGAAAAATTAGGTAGTAAGAGTAGTTTGAATGAGTGGACCCTGCCGTGTCACAGAGCTTTTTCATGTGCGAGACCGAGAGTGTGCCTTTCTTGTTTACCTTTTATATTAACGACGTTATTGTCCGGTTGAAATATTATCGATTATTTTGGCTAAAAACAACCTGAGGATGGAATATAAACATTGTTTGACATGTTTATATGAACTTTATAGATACAATTTGGATTTTTTTTTGTCTTCCTGTTGTGACTGCGTTGGAGCCTGTGTATTACTGAAGAAAATGATCAAACAAAGGGGAGGTTTTCGGATATAAAGCGAGACTTTATCGAACAAAAGGAACATTTATTAAATAAATGAATGTCTTCTGAGTGCAATCATATGAAGATCATCAAAGGTAAGTGATTACTTTTCTCTCTATTTTTGACTTGTGTAACTCTTCTACTTGGCTGGTTACTGTTTGTAATGATTTGTCTGCTGGGCTATGTTCTCAAATAATTGTATGGTATGCTTTCGCCGTAAAGTATTTTTTAAAGTCTGACACCGTGGTTGGATTGACAAGAAGTTCATCTTTAAACCTATGTAAAACAGTTGTATCTTTTCTGAATTTTTGTAATGAGTATTTCTGTATTTGAATTTGGCGCTCTGCATTCTCACTGGATGTTGGCCAGGTGGGACACTAGCCCACATACCCTAGAGAGGTTAACTTCTTGGATATAGGGGGCACTATTTTAATTTTTGGATGAAAAACGTTCCCGTTTTAAACAAGATATTTTGTCACGAAAAGATGCTCGACTATGCATATAATTGACAGCTTTGGAAAGAAAACACTGACGTTTCCAAAACTGCAAAGATATTGTCTGTGAGTGCCACAGAACTGATGTTACAGGCGAAACCCAGATAAAAATCCAATCAGGAAGTGCCGCATTTTTTGAAACCGCCTCATGCCAATGACTCCTTATATGGCTGTGAATGGGCCACGAATGAGCTTAGGCTTTCTGTCGCTTCCCCAAGGTGTCGACAGCATTGTGACGTATTTGTAGACATATCATTGGAAGATTGACCATAAGAGACAACATCTACCAGGTGGTCACTTGGTGTCCTCCGTTGCAATTATTCCGTAATCTCCAGCTGCAGTATTTTTCCGTTCGCTTCTGATAAGAAACCAACTGTCACGACTGATATATTATAGAATAGATATGTGAAAAACACCTTGAGGATTGATTCGAAACAATGTTTGCCATGTTTCTGTCGATATTATGGAGCTAATTTGGAAAAAAGTTTGCCGTTGTAGTGACTACATTTTCCGGTCTTTTTCTTAGCCAAACGGGATGAACAAAACGGAGCTATTTCGCCAACACAAATAATCTTTTTGGTTAAAATGTGCTATCTAACAGAGTCTCGTCATTGAAATCATCCAAAGTTCTTCAAAGGTAAATGATTTTATTTGAATGCTTTTCTTGTTTTTATGAAAATGTTGCCTGCTGAATGCTAGGCTTAATGCTATGCTAGGCTATCAATACTCTTACACAAATGCTTGTGTAGCTTTGGTTGAAAAGCATATTTTGAAAATCTGAGATGACAGTGTTGTTAACAAAAGGCTACGCTTGCGTTTGAATATATTTATTTCATTTCATTTGCAATTTGCATGAATAGGAAACGTTGCGTTATGGTAATGCGCTTGAGGCTATGATTACGCTCCCGGATACGGGTTTGGAGTCGCAAGAAGTTAACAACCTTCAATAAGGAAAGGGAGTAGAATAGACCGTTCAAAAATACCCAACTACTATCTACCGCTAGCTATTCAACCTACCCATCTACCTACAATTCAGTTTGGTATGACCTTCAACTCAAATGGGGGCATAACCCTTTCAGAAAACACTTGTACAATTAAGTCAGAATTGGTTTCCTCTCCAAGAGAGCAAAGAAAAACAGAACAAACTTTACAGAAAATACTTATCTCCCGCAAGCAATCTAACCCACCTACCTACAGTTCAGTTTGACCTTTTACAATCCAATGATCCAATAGGCTAATCCAATTAGATAACAAACTTACTAGAATTTCTGTCCTCCACTGGACTCCAGACCTGGGTTCAAATACTCTGTGCTTTATTGAGCTTGCAAAACAGCAAAACCCATCCACATGGCACTCCAGGTGGGCTAGATCAAACAAGTATTTGAAAGACTCAAATAGCAATTGAACACCGGTCTAACTCAAAAACAGTAGATTGTCCACTCTCCCCCTGCATGTCATGATCCAGGTAACTGTGCCAAGTAGGCACCTGGTCAGGCGCTAAAGGCAAGGTTTGGCTCTCTTGGCGTCGCTACAGAAAGCTAATGGGTTCTGCTTGACTGCTGCTAGATAAATAATCACTGCCAAGTGATTGCCAAGGGAAACCACTTCTTGCCATTGCATGTCCAAAAGAAGCAGGCATTATTGAGAGTAGTGTAAAACATTTTTTTTTTAAAAGACGTGGCAATAGCGCTGACTGATTTCCCTACAATTACATTCCTTAATTTCTTCTCCTGTCGTCTGTGTGAAAGTCTGCCACCTGCTGTAGACTAGAGTAACATCTGTGTGGCTTATAGTGTGGGTAGTAATTCACATGTAACCCACATGTGGACTTGGTTACAGCCCAGTGAACTGAACTCCTCTAGGTCACCTTTGACTCCATGACACACACGCCCTTTGGCCCTGGAGGCCATGGCTGGAGGAGAAGGTCAGCAGGCTCTGTCACCTCATAAAATAACAGCTATTCCAGTCCGGATCCATTTCAACATCCCGCATGGCAATGCAAGCAGCCAAGCAGAGGAATACACAACGGGTCTGGTGGATAGACAGACATTTTGGAAATACAAGTGTAATGGTGTATACTTTTTGTGAATGCTTTTCTCCAGTGTTCAATTTGGTGTTTTAATGCAATCACTTGTAATGCAATAACTATGAGGTGCTAACTACTAACACAGGTCAATATAAAATATACAAAACAGATCCATGCGACATCCATATAGCAGAGTATTAGGAAAATATTAGATTTCACAACAACAAAAAAGTCCATTGCAGGGGTATTTAAGAGTAGAGTTAACTAAGTGGGAGTTGTGTGTAGATTGACAAGGATTCTTTATTTATTTTTTAGAATAAGGCTGTAACATAACAAAATGTGGAAAAAGTCAAGGGGTCTGAATACTTTCTGAATGCACTGTATATATATTTTTTTCTCTCTCAAATGTCAGATGATCTGGGCCAAAAGACCGTTTTTTATATATATTTTTTAAAGAGAACACACCCGTGTCTCGTTACAGAAGCCCAAATTTGATATTCTCTCCATTTGCTATACGACTTGGCCTATTAAGACACTCTTTCAGTTGAATGCCTGCTACATTTCTGCTGCAGCAATATTTCATGATCAAACTAATGAATCTAACAGAGTTCTAGGTTCAGAAAGTGAAATTGTTTTTGAATAACCCCAAAATATGGGAAGCCTAAGGTAATGAGAGAGATTTTATATCTTGCTATTATTTCTTGTAATGAGAAATTTGAACAAACCTAACAGCTGAGCAAAGCATTGTAAGACTGAAAGGACGCATGCATAAGTGGCCAGAAAAGATGTCCCCCCTTGCTGTTGCGAACCAAACTACAAAAAACCTAATACTACTAACTGAAATATTAAATCAAAGTTAAATTAAGAAAATGTAAAGTTATGAAGTTGTGGAAAAAGTACCCAATTGTCATACTTGGTGTTAGGGGGCAGTATTTTCATTTTTGGGGAAAAAACGTTCCCGTTTTAAACGGGATATTTTGTCAGGAAAATATGCTAGAATATGCATATAATTGACAGCTCTGGATAGAAAACACTCTAACGTTTCCAAAACTGTAAAGATATTGTCTGTGAGTATAATAGAACTGACGTTGCAGGCGAAAGCCTGAGAAAAATCCAATCCGGAAATGCACCAGGTTTTGAAAGCGCTGCGTTCCAATGACTCCCTATTCAGCTGTGAATGTACCATCAACGAGCTTACGCTCTCTACGTATTCCCCAAGGTATCTACAGCATTGTAACGTAGTTTTACGAATTTCTGTTGAAGAATAGCCATAGGCGGCCACATTGCGTAAGTGGTCACATGGTGGCTCCAAGAGAGATTCTTGCGTAAAATACAGAGGTTGCCATTATTCCAATCGGTCCTAGTGAAAAATGAATTGTCTCAACGGATATATTATCGAATAGATATTAGAAAAACACCTTGAGGGTGAATTCTAAACAACGTTTGCCATGTTTCTGTCGATATTATGGAGCTAATATGGAATATTTTTCGGGCGTTGTGGTGACCACAATTTCGGGCGATTTCTCAGCCAAACGTGAAGAACAAACGGAGCTATTTCACCTACAAAAATAATATTTTGGGAAAAAATGAACTTTGGCTGTCTACCTGGGAGTCTTGTGAGTGAAAACATCCGGAGTTCATCAAAGGTAAGCGATTTAATTTGATTGCTTTTCTGATATCCGTGACAAGGTTGCCTGCTGCTAGCAAGGCATAATGCTATGCTAGGCTATGATAAACTTACACAAATGCTTGTCTAGCGTTGGCTGTAAAGCATATTTTGAAAATCTGAGATGACAGGGTGATTAACAAAAGGCTAAGCTGTGTTCCAATATATTTCACTTGTGATTTTCATGAATATGAATATTTTCTAGGAAGAGTTATGTCCGTTGCGTTATGCTAATTAGTGTCAGATGATGACAACGGTCCCGTTCACGGGATGGGGTGTCACTACAGGTTAATAGAAAATGACTCAAGTAAAAGTCACCCAGTAAAATCCTACTTGAGTAAAGGTCTTTGGTTTTAAATATACTGAAGTATCAAAAGTAAATGTAATTGCTAAAATACACTTAAGTATGAAAAGTATAAATCATGTCAAATTCCTTATATTAAGCAGACCAGACAGCACCTTTTTATTTATTTTTTTACAAATAGCCAGGGGCACGCACCACATGAAAGATGGCGCCAAAAGAGATGGTCGCTTCGAGTCCTGAAGAAACTATGCTGTATTTTGTTTTTTTTATGTATTATTTTCTTACCTTGTTACCACAGGAAATCTTAAATCTTATTACATACAGCCGGGATGAACTATTGGATATAAGAATGACGTTAACTTACCAACACAACGACCAGGAATTATGACTTTCCCGAAGTGGATCCCCTGTTTGGACCACCACCCAGGACAATGGATCTAATCCCAGAAGCAGACCCAAAACAACAGCGCCGCAGAAGGGGCAGACGGAGCGGCCTCCTGGTCAGGCTCCGTAGACGTGCACATCTCCCACCACTCCAGAGTATACTACACACCAATGTCCAATCTCTTGACAACAAGGTAGACAAAATTAGAGCAAGGGTTTCCATCCAGAGAAACAGAGATTGAAATATGGCTCTCTCAGGATATGTTGTCAGAATTGGTTCAGCCACCAGACTTCTCCATGCATTGCACCAACAGAGACACACACCTCTCTGGGAAGAGGAAGGGCAGGGGTGTATGCTTCATGATTAATGACTCATGGTGTAATCATATCAACATACAGGAACTCAAGTCCTTCTGCTCACTCAACCTAGAATTCCTTACAATCAAATGCCAGCCATATTACCTCCCAAGAGAATTCTCGTCAGTAATCATCACAGATGTGTACATTCCTCCTCAAGCAGACGCCAAAACGGCCCTCAAGAAACTTCACTGGACTCTATGTAAAATGGAAACCATATATCCTGAGGCTGCATTTATTGTAGCTGGGGATTTTAACAAAGCAAATTTGAAAACAAGGCTACCTAAATTCTAATCAGCATACTGATTGCAGTATTCGCGGGAGTAACACTCGATCACTGCTATTCTAACTTCAGCGATGCATACAAAGCCCTCCCCCACCCACCCTTCGGTAAATCCGACCACGGCGCCATCTTGCGCCTACCGTCTTATAGGCAGAAACTCAAACAGGATGTACCAGTGACAAGAACTATTCAACGCTGGTTTGACTAATCGGAATCCACGCATCCCATCTGGACAAGAGGAATACCTATGTAAGAATGCTGTTCATCGACTACAGCTCAGCATTTAACACCATAGTGCCCTCCAAGTTCATCATCAAGCTGGAGGACCTGGGTCTCAACCCCGCACTGCGCAATTGGGTCCTGGACTTTGACGGGCTGCCCTTAGGTGGTGATGGTTGGGAACAACATCTCCACATCGCTGACCCTCAACATTGGGGCCCCACAAGGGTGCGTGCTCAGCCCCCTCCTGTACTCCCAGTTCACCCACGACTGCATGGCCATGCACGCCTCCAACTCAATCATCAAGTTTGCAGACAACAGTAGTGGGCTTGATTAGCAACAACGAGACAGCCTACAGACAGGAGATGAGGGAACACGGAGTGTGGTGTCAGGAAAACAACCTCCCACTCAACGTCAAGAAAACAAAAGGAGATGATCGTGGACTTCAGGAAAGAAGCAGAGGGAGTACCCCCCTATTCACACCCAAGGGACAGCAGTGTTGAAGGTGGATAGTTAAGTTCCTCTGTGTACACATCACGGACAAACTGAAATTGTCCACCCACACATATAGTGTGGCAAATGCGCAACAGCGTCTCTTCAACCTCAGGAGGCTGAAGAAATTTGGCTTGTCACCTAAAACACTCAAACTTTTACAGATGCACAAATCGAGAGCATCCTGTCGGGCTGCTTCACAGCCTGGTACGGCAACTGTGCCGCCCTCAACCGCAAGGCTCTTGTGCGGTCTGCACAAAGCATCACTGTGGGCAAATTATCTGCCCTCCATCCAGAAGGCGAGGTCAGTACAGGTGCATCAAAGCTGGGACCGAGAGACTGAAAAACAGCTTCTATCTCAAGGCCATCAGGCTGCTAAAAAGCAATCACTAACTCAGAGATGCTGCTGCCTACATTGAGACCCAATCACTGGCCACCTTAAATGGATCACTAGTCACTTTAAACAATGCCATTTTAAATAAAGCCACTTTAATAATGTTTACATATCTTACATTAGTGATATGTATATAATAGCATTATTTCACCTTGCCTATGCTGCTCGGCCATCCACATATTTATATTCTCATTCACCCCTTTAGACTTGTGAGTACTATGTAGTTGTTGGGGAATTGTTAGATATTACTGCACTGCCGGAACTAGAAGCACAAGCATTTCTCTACACTTGCATTAACCTCCCTGCGCACGGAACCCGCTAGTGGGCTGAAATTCCACAACATACGGTGATCGCTACATAAATAGTCAAGTGTCTCACCTGTATCAAAAGCCTAGAATCTTGCTAATCCAACTGCATTGTCAGATTCAAAAAATGATTTACTGCGAAAGAATACGATGCGATTATCTGACCATAGAGCCCCATAAAAAACAACTATTTCAACCAGCACAGGCGCAACAAAATCACAAACTGCAATAAAATAAATAGTTTACCTTCGACGATCTTCATCTGTTTGCAATTCCAATGCTCATTGTTACACAATGAATGATCTTTTGTTTGATAAAATCCGTTTTTATAGCCTAACACGAAACATTTTGTGAACCGCTTGTGTAGTGAATTCTGTCTCATTCCATTTTCGACAACGCATTCGAGGGAAATCACCCACACAGAACGTGACTTCTCCAGTCATGTTTGGTTTCACTGCAATCAAGTGGTTTGTTTGTAACACAAACCGATTTGAAAAAGACAAGTAATGACATTGTGCACCTATGATTTGCCCGCTGTTTCGTTGATTGACTGTCTTTTAACCCAATGACCACTGATCGTCATAAAATCTAGCTGGGTAGATAGCCAATGAGCTGAGCTAAACGACAATATGCCATGTTTATGTGTTGCAAGACCAACCCATGTAGTAAGCTCCAGCATGAAGAGAGTCATGTGCTATTGCATTTTCATACCGGAAGGAGAAACACATTACGCATTGCATTGTTTTTTGAACGCGCAGATTCAGCTGTTTATATATCAATCATTATGGCGACTAAGTCATGTCTAGATGTACACACAACTTTAGAATAAATTGATTGGGAAGGTGAGACAGAGATTGTTGTAGGACGCTTCATTTAGCGATTTTGGAGGAATATTTTTTGAACGGGAGAGGACATCGTTTTGGACTGGTAAGTTCTTATCATGCTAATGCCCTTGTTTGAAATTAATAATATAAAATGTGATTTTTTATTTATTTTAGAAGCAATATATAAACATTTAATGTCATGAAATGTGAGATGCGTGTGTCTGCCGCCCCACCCCACATGAAATAGCCTATTTGAGGTTGTTGAGGAGAGGGCAGGACCACATCAATGGCCAAAGTGAAATGGAGACAGTAGATACAGCTGGTCTGTTGTAACATAATAAAAGACAGTAGATCTAGCTGGTCTGTCATAATATAATAGACAGTAGATCTAGCTGAAATGTCATAATATAAAAGAGACCGTAGATCTAGCAGGTAATAATAATATATTCAACCTTCAACTATCTATATATATCTGTTTATTATACCTGTTGATACAGGGCTCATATGTGAAACTATTCTAACTGAACATTTTCTTTCACAGTGACACGGACTCCGAATGGGAGTCTTATCCGGTGTCCTGTGTGAATTTAAGTATGCTCTCTCTAATTCTCTCTTTCTCTCTCTCGGAGGACCTGAGCCCTAGGACAATGCGTCAGGACTACCTGGCATTTTCGACTCCTTGCTGTCCCCAGTCCACCTGGCCTTGCCGCTGTTCCAGTTTCTGCCTTGCGGCTATGGAACCCTAAAATGTTCATTTTTACTCGAGGTGCTGTCCGGTTGCACCCTCTACAACCACTGTGATCTCCACCCGGCACAGCCAGAAGAGGACTGGCCACCCCTCATAGCCTGGTTCCTCTCTAGGTTTCTTCCTAGGTTTTTTGCCTCTCTGGGGAGTTTTTCCTAGCCACCATGCTTCTACACCTGCATTGCTTGCTGTTTGGGGTTTTAGACTGGGGCTATACAAATATATTTGATTTGATAGAGGACTGAGGGTCTTCCAAATATTGAAAGTGTGTAAATAGTTACCCATGTTATTTTGTAAATGTATATATTTGTTTCTTCATATTTTTTAATCAATAATCATTTTTTCATATTTATTTAAAAAATATATATATTGGGGGTGTTAGAATACCATTTTGGTATTTTTTATATAGTTATTTGTTTAAAAAATGTATAACTTCACCAATTTGGCCACTTGGGTAGATTTGGGCGACTTGTGTGGGACACCTGGGTGACTTCATGATAAATGTCATGTAGCACACTCATTTTGGAAGTTATCATTCTGAAACTTTGCACAAGTATTGTTGCCCTCATATTTTTCACTGAAATTGATCCCATCATCCTATCTGAATGTTTGTTTTATCTTGTTCATTTTAAATATGATACAAAAATAAAAAACTTATGGTTTTTTTCCATTGTTTTATCTAAACCAGATCTATTGTGTGTTATTCTCCCACATTCAATTCACATTTACACAAACTTCAGAGTTTTCTTTCACAGGTTCTGTGCCTGAGCTACAGGCTGTTAGATTTGGGTATGTCTTCAGGCAGATATTGCACAAAGTAGGGGGGGAGCTGCAAGAGGTTAACATCTGCCAACCATGTGTATGTGACCAATAAAATTTGATTTGATACCGTTTAGTGAGTCCGCCAGATCAGAGGCAGTAGGGTTGACCAGGGATGTTCTCTTAAGAAGTGTGTGAATTAGACCATTTTCCTGTCCTACTAAGCCTTCAAAATGTAACAAGTACTTTTGGGTGTCAGGGAAAATGGAGTAAAAAATTAATTATTTTCTTTAGGAATGTAGTGAAGTAAAAGTTAAAATAGTAAAGTAAAGTACAGATACCCCAAAAAACTACTTTAGTAGTATCTTATACCACTGGTCATGAGTAGAGTATTTTCCAAACTATTCTAATAAAGTGTTTGTCCTAAAGTTGCAGCTTTTAAATGGGAATAATTATCAAAGTCTATGCTATTCTCAATCAAATATTTATTTTAAATTACAAATATTTTAGGCTACAAGCTGTGAAAGTGAGCAAACAATACCAAGATAGAAAAATCTAATGAAAAGTCAAAAGAAAAATAACTTTCCACAGCTGTAGCATAAATGTGTAGTTGGCCTAGGCCTAATTCCATATTATTCTAGCAATGTTCAACCTAACTAAAACACATATAGAGCCTAGGCCAGTAAGAGAGGAGAATGAGAAAAATGCAAATCAGTTAATAATTATCCAGTTCTGCAGACAGCAGTTGCTCTGCAGCCATGAAGATTTACAACCCATCACAAGACCCACAGCCAACGAGGCTCGAAGACGGTCACTCGTGCCATCTACGAGCTTCGGCACACAGACACAGTTAGTAGCCTTAGCTACTACATATCTCTTCCATTCCCCAGCTCCACCAGAGTGGAATAGAGTATTCGAAAAGATTTTGCCCCACAAAATATATTTTGTCAATGTCATTTTTAAAATGTTTGTTTTACATGTTTTGGACGGCCGCGAATAAGCAATAACATCGTCTATGGGCAAGCGCAGATAATTATTTCCGACCCCTTCTATGTACTTCACTCATTTTCAGTCATCCTGGGAGAGAAAAGGGGGGGGGGGACAAGTGACTTCAACTTTCAGAAAAGTACACAATCCGTACAAAATTGAAATGTTAGAGTGTAGCCTATTTATATATTTGTAGATACCGGGCACATACGCGCAAGCAACTAGCCTAGCGTACATCATCAAGAACAAAAACCAGGCACTGTAGCTATGCAACTGTGTGATTGTGCAAGAGTACAGAAAAAACTAACTGTACTCAAATCCACAGTGTTCCTCATTGTAAACTTTAAATGGGTGTTAAGGTGAATACGCAGGAAGTTTTTAAAAACTGCAAGCAACTGTGGCTGTCCCAAGAAACTGAAAGGGGGAGAGAGAGCAAAAAAGCACGATGGAGGAGATGGGGGGGTGTTAAAGCAAGGGGGAGAGAGACAGAGCCAACACACCACAGTACTGGTTTCAAAGCCAGACGCCACATACCTGCAAATTCATTTGTCGGTCATAAAAGCCCTTTGCCCCTGAGCAAGCCACAGCCTATGGGTGTAGCAGGCGTGAGTTTGGCCAGACCTCCGGTAGCAGTACCTCCATAGCAGCGGTAACAGTAGCAGCACTACAGATACTGCAGGACAGGATAGCAGCATCATAACAGAGCTCCTTAGAAGGGCTGCCTGGCCCCGGCACTACTCCACATATTCCAGGAAAGCATGTCATCAAGCCGCGTAAACCGCTTGAAGAATTGTCCATCTCACATGCACATTTTAATCTATGCGGGGTCACTCAAGGTAATCCCCGTCGAGCGCTTGTCTTTGATTGGCACTCGCAGCAGCACATCAAGTTTTTTGGGCCTGTCAGATCGCTGGGACATACCACTCTGCTTTTACTGAGGGGGGTTATCGGTTGTCTCTCGCTTACAGCGAACCAGAGCAAACCACAGAGTAGACTGTCAGTGTTTTTTTTCCCCTCTCTCCCTCACTCACTCTTTTTCCATTGCTCTCTCTCCCTCTCGCAAATCACCCGACCCAGTCTCTGAGGAAGTTCAGATCATTTACACAAGCTCCAGCCAAAGGCTTGATCAGGTTGAACTGCTTTCCACCATATGACAAGGCCGTGGCGTTTTCACTTCACTGACAATGGGCATTTTAAATGCATACCGTAATACATGACAATATTAACTTAATCAAACTTTCATGACGAGTCAGTTAAGAAATAACTCTTATATATAATGACAGCCTTTCAATAATGTATACAAACACATTTTTTCCACACTGTTACATAACCCTTTACAGCAGAAGAGATGACTGGCTGATACATTTGCATGTGAGAAGGTCAGTGGCTATGTGCTCTGGCTGAACAAGGCTAATAGTTGTGATTATTGGACTGATGATGCGGAGGGCTGCTGACCACATCATGACTCCTGTGACCCCAGAACCAAACTTGTGATATACAGATCTGGAAACTGGCTAGGCCACTCCAGGACCTTGAAATGCTTCTAACGAAGCCACTCCTTCGTTGCCCGGGCAGTGTGTTTGGGATCATTGTCATGCTGAAAGACCCAGCCACGTTTCATCTTCAATGCCCTTGCTGACGGAAGGAGGTTTACACTCAAAATCTCACGATTTTGACCCCATGGGGTGAGATCTTGCGAGGAGCCCCAGATCAAGGGAAATTATCAGTGGTCTTGTATGTCTTCCATTTCCTAATATTTGCTCCCACAGTTGATTTCTTCAAACCAAGCTGCTTTCCTTTTGCAGATTCAGTCTTCCCAGCCTGGTGCAGGTCTACAATTTTGTTTCTGGTGTCCTTTGTGTGACAGCTCTTTGGTCTTGACCATAGTAGAGTTTGGAGTGTGACTGTTTGAGGTTGTGGACAGGTGTCTTTTATACTGACAACAAGTTCAAACAGGTGCCATTAATACAGGTAATGAGTGGAGGACAGAGTAGCCTCTTAAAGAAGAGGTTACAGGTCTGTGAGAGCCAGAAATGTTGCTTGTTTGTAGGTGACCAAATACTTATTTTCCACCATAATTTGCAAATAAATTCATAAAAAAATCCTACAATGTGATTTTATGGATTTTTTTTCTCATTTTGTCTGTCATAGTTGAAGTGTACCTATGATGAAAATTACTGGACTCTCATCTTTTTAAGTGGGAGAACTTGCACAATTGGTGGCTGACTAAATACTTTTTGCCCCATTGGATGTCCTCCTGTCTCCGAGGCAAACAGAGCCCTACCTTTTTGTTTCTGCTTGTATAGACTGACATATAGTAACAGAGTCGCTTCCTCTAACTCCACTGAACAAAAATAAACAAAACATGTCGTGTTGGTGCCATGTTTCATGAGCTGAAAAAAACGTATCCCAACTTTTTTCATAAACACAAAACGCTTATTTCACTCAAATGTTTTGCATCCCTGTTAGTGAGCATTTCTCCTTTGCCAAGATAATCCATCCACCTGACAGGTGTGGCATATCAAGAAGATGATTAAACATCATGATCATTACACAGGTGCACCTTGTGCTGAGGACAATAAAAGGCCACTTTTTGGTGCAGTTTTGTCACAACACAATGCCACAGATCTCAAGTGTTCACGGAGTGTGCAATTGTCATGCTGACTGCAGGAATGTCCACCAGAGCTGTTGCCAGAGAATTTAATGCTAATTTCTCTACCATAAACTGCCTCCAACGTCATTTTAGAGGTTTTGGCAGTATGTCCAACCGGCGTCACAACGTGTAACCACGCCAGCTCAGGACCTCCACATCTGGCTTCTTCACCTGCAGGATCATCTGAAACCAGCCACCTGATGAAACTGAGGAGTAGTTCTGTCTGTAATAAAGCCCTTTTGTGGGGAAAACCCCCACACTCTGATTGGCTGTGTCTGGCACCCCGGCTAAGGCCCATCCACTTGAGAACAAGGCCCACCCATGGCGGCACCACTGCCTAGTCATGTGAAATCCATAGATTAGGGCCTAATTTATTTATTTCAATTGACTGGTTCTCTTATATGAACAGTAACCCAGTAACATTTTTGACATTTTTACATGTTGAGTTTATATTTTGTTTAGTATATGTAAAAGCCATTGTCAGAAGCCAGACAATCATTTAAATGAGCTCAAGTAGCAGGAATGTTGTGTCTTAACACACAAACTAGTCTATTCTCTCATCAAGTATGAGAACAACACACAAATGATTCTTACGACTTGACTGGTGGCATTAATCTATAGTGGTTCAGAAGTAGAGAAGTCCACTCGGGCATCTACTCTGCAGTTATACCCTGCTACTCTGCCAAGTGAGATAAGACTGAAGGTCACCAGGCAGTGGGAAAAACAATAGTGAGAGGAACACGATGTTACATCCGTGATAAAATATGATGTACTATTAAGATACTGTTAATACAACTGCACCACACCAACACTTTCTCATCAATTTTACCCACTTATCACACCTGTATTTCATTGTACATATTTTCCATAGACAGTGGTATGTTAGAGGGAGATGATGAGACGGACCAGTGAATCAAACCTCGGTCTCCAGGGGGTGTGCAACATTTGGTCTGGAGGCAGCAGGCAGCACTATTGCTAGACTAATCGATTATTAATTATCTGACATGGTGCCTCTTGATGCTCTGCCCTTTCTGTGCTCTGCCCTTAATACATACATAGACAGAATGTTCTATAAGTACAGGGTCCACAGGGATCATGTACAGTGGGATCTGGAATTACTTAGCAAAAAATACAAATAAATAGCCTAGTACAAATACTGAGTTATATTGTATGGTCATATGACACAAAAATAGAAGTCTGACCATGCACACCAGCGGTGGGTAAAAAAATGCATATGAAGAAAATACCTCATCCATACTGTAAATATGGTGGTACTTTGTGTTATGGGGCTATTTTGTTTCCACTGATCCTGTTAAGGTCAACAGCATCATGAATTTTACCAAGTACCTCATCCTGGGAGTCCATCGTCCTGGGATACAGGCATTAGAGGAGCTCAGACAACACGAGATGATATGAATTATGAAATCAGCTGTTAAAGCTATGCTGGGGATTTCAGAACAGGGTTAAATGTTTGTCACCCAGAAAGTCACAGGTGAGTCATGGAGGTGATCATCAACTCAGACACAGCTTTTAGCGTACAACAATTCACATTTGTCTGCATTTGGTTTATATTACCATAACCTTGCAAACATAAACAATTGTGTACCAATGAATACAAATCCCGTGTGCCAGTTAATAGATGGGACTTGGTGTACTGTCCTCAGGCACAAGACACACTAGTCCCTCTCTCACCCGCACAACTCTTATCTAGGCTTAAAGCCAACCTGTGTGCAATTCCTTACTCTCCCTTGCCCTGACCTCTGCTCACCTGGGGCTGGAACCGCATATACCATAGTTCACTATATTCACTTGTATTGATGCACGGACCGGTTTGAGTTCTCAGTTTACTTTCTATAAATGGTATTTCAGTGTTTGGTTTGTTAAGTGTGATACGCAACTCCGGCGTGTACAATGTCCATTTTTATAGTTTAATTGAATGGAGAAAGCCCCATTGAAATAAGTTATAATTTATGTGTTGCCATCCTAGGGTCATTAATTACATTAATTAAGCATATATCGAACTAATTCAAAAACATGAAATAAGTTTAAAAAAAATGAAAATTTTTATGATATATTTTGTCAATATCGCCCAGCCCTAAAGTGAGTGCAGGCTGGCTGCCTGTTTCAACAGCAGCCCCAGGGCATACCACTACCACTTACAGTACATTTGGAAAGTATTCAGACCCCTTCACTTTTTCACCATTTGTTAAGTTACAGCCATATTCTAAAACTTATTAAATCAATTTTCCCCCTCAATCTACACACAATACCCCATAATGACAAAACAAAAACAAATTAAATATCACATTTACATAAGTATTCGGACCCTATACTCAGTACAATATTGAAGCACCTTCAGCAGCGATTACAGCCTTGAGTCTTCTTGGGTTTGACGCTACAAGCTTGGCACACCTGTATTTGGGGAGTTTCTCCTACTCTTCTCTGCAGATCCTCTCAAGCTCTGTCAGGTTGGATGGGGAGCGTCGCTGCACAGCTATTATTATGTCTCTCCAGAGATGTTCGATCGGGTTCGTGTCCGGGCTCTGGCTGGTAATCAAGGACAGTCAGATACTTGTCCCGAAGCCACTCCTGTGTTGTCTTGGCTGTGTGCTTAGGGTCGTTTCCCTGTTGGGAGGTGAATCTTCACCCCCAGTCTGAAGTCCTGAGCAGGTTTTTAATCAGGGATTTCTGCACTTGCTCCATTCCATTGTTTTGGTACCCAGATATGTGCTTTGACACAATCCTGTCTCGGAGCTCTACGGACAATTCCTTCGACCTCATGGCTTGTCGAAACATCAAGGATTATCAATAGAAACTGGATGCACCTGAGCTTAATTTCAAGTCTAACAGCAAAGGGTGTGAATACTTATGTAAATAAGGGATCTGTTTATAAACGTGGTGAAAAACCCGTTTAGACTTTCTAAAATTTAAATGACAAAGGCTGTAACGAAACAAAATGTGGAAAAAGTGAAGGGGTCTGAATACTTTCCGAATGCACAGTATGTAACGCTAACCCACATTCAGACCACTGCTCAAATCCAATGGAAAACACTCAATCATCAACTCAACTGCAGCCTCCAACTATGTTTTATTTTTTTCTACTCTCCAAACAGATAGCCTTGTTGGATTTGAATGAGGGAAAACAGAGTCTCAGGGCTGACTAGGCGATTACGAAACAAAAATGACAAAATGTGCATAAACCTCATTGATTAAAACTCCTCCTGTGTTCTTGTGAGAGAGGGAAACAATATAAAACTCGTCTGAAGTAAAACAGCACGGGCACGCCGTTGGTAAGCAGAGCTCCAAGGCACGGATAACCTTATTGAGTGAAGTCTGCATCTCACCCAATGTAAAAGCAACTGCCGCTCTCTCACTCCCTCTGCAGAAATAAAGGTTCTGACAAGTTTCTCACCATAACCAAATTGAGGAAATTACCTTAAACCCTCCGAAAAAAGTTAAACAAGAGAGCCTACTGATGCGCATCAACATATTTTAGCAGTTAGGGTGGACGGAGACTAGAATTGAGGATGACTGGGTGAGCTCACAGAGAGGGAGTCTGACTTTCCTTTTTGACCTCCGTCTCGCTTTCTCTTCCCTCAGGCTCTGGAAAGCAACACGGAGCCTCCCGACTATGGCAACCAGATTAAAAAGATTCCTGGGAATGTTCGCTGCTCCCTAGCCCTTCCATAAATCAGTCTCAGCATGCCAGCCCAGACCTAGCTCCACTCTGTTCTGCTTCTATGCCTGGGGCCTGGTTCTTATTTACCTACACAACACATTAAGAGCCTTCGCTCACTCAGCTCCCAAACCTCACAAGCCTCTGTGATTCTACTGCTAGCCTGATACACAGAGAGAGGGAGGGAGGGAGGGAGAGCTGAGGCACTGTGGGCTAAAGGTCACTACAAGTGCCACTCTGTTGATCTATGTGCATGCATGCGTCTTTTTGGTAACATTATATCCTTGCCGATCCAACTCCCATTCACAAGGAGGCAAAAGCAAAGTATTTCATTTGTGTTTTTTTCCCCTCCATTTTGAGTCGCCTTCCCTTGCAAATAGGGGCGGCAGGTAGACGAGTGGTTAGAGCGTTGGGCCAGTAACCGAAAGGTTGCTAGATTGAATCCCCGAGCTAACAAGGTAAAAATCTGTCATTCTGCCCCTGAAGAAGGCAGTTAACCCACTGTTCCTAGGCCGTCATTGTAAATAATAATTTCTTCTTAACTGACTTGCCTAGTTAAATAAAAAATAAATAGTAGCTAGTTGGCAGCCTGGTTAGCTGGCTTTAGCTTGGCTAAAAGTACAGCAAGCTAGCTAGCCTTTTTAGCTTCTCACATCTCCATGTGAAATAATCAGATTCATAAAAATAAATAAAATATGCCAGGCAAATATTATACTTGCCTGTGTAATATATTCCCATATCAGCAAAAAAAATAGAATGTCATGTTTTGGTCATGGAGAAGAAGAAAAAAATCACATGCCTAGCTACAGCAGGGTCCACCATTTCACAATAGCCTGGAATCATTACTTCTAAACAAAATACTTGTAGTCTTCTCATTTGTGAAAGAAAAAAAAATGACAATTGTCTTCCCTTGCTAGCAAGTTGGCTAAAACACTGCAGGCTAGCTACCCTTTAAGCTTCTCACATCTTCACATGAAATAATATGCCCTGGCAAACATTCTTATACTTGCCAGTGTAATCTACAACATTATCCTAATTTGATATGCTGCTTCAATGTATTCGCTCCCATATTAGCCGAAAATTGACATTCTATTTCTGTCATCATGAAGAAAGAAAAAACACATAGCTTGTTGTTTTAGCATAGAATAATGTGATCACATCTACACAATTTTTTTGTGGGATTATATAAGGCTACAATGTTGTTTGGTTTATTATTTGAACATTCGCTGAGAATATATTCGTTTAACAATGCAAAAAAAGCACATCTCACAGCTGTTTTTACCAGTAGCCTGGAAACACTAGTTATTACATTTAAAACAAAATACATTGGGGGTAATAAGGCTACAATGTTTTTTGGTTTACTGTTTGAACAGTCGCCGAGATTATATTTGCTTATCAATGCAAAATAGGCTACTTTGATCCATAGACAATTGCATATACAGTGGGGAGAACAAGTATTTGATACACTAGCGATTTTGACGATTTTGCAGGTTCCTACTTACAAAGCATGTAGAGGTCTGTAATTTTTATCATAGGTATACTTCAACTGTGAGAGACGGAATCTAAAACAAAAATCCAGAAAATCACATTGTATGATTTTTAAGTAATTAATTTGTATTTTATTGCATGACATACGACAGAGCCTGGGCGCATACCCAGAGTCTCTGGTGGCACAGCTGGCGCTGCAGTACAGCGCTCCTTAACCACTGCGCCACCCGGGAGGCCCAACCCGGGTGGCCCTAAGGAGCAGACTTTCTATCAAGTGTTTCCCAAAACTCCCATGAAGCTCTGCGACACAACACTGGAGAGTTGCTTCAAGAATAATGGCTGACAAAAATACTAGGTCATAAACAAATGTAAGTAATTATAACTTCACAACGAATCATGTAAAACATTTACAATTAAGAGGAATATGTTTGTTAATGTGGAGACAAACAATCATGTATATTTTTCTTAAAAGTTAATTTAAGCAAATCATTAATTAACAAGTTGACTAGCTAACATAGCCAGCTAGATATACATTTAGCTGGCTTTATGTGCATTTTAAATTTGTATGAATTGTAATTCTTGTTATTTAATGAAGGGATGCAAACTGGTGAGGGCCCAAAAAGGTGAAACGGAAACAAATCAATACTGTGTAAACTGCAAAACAATTGCCTTATTTTCAGAGTAGGGTTGTCAAGATACCAACATTTTATTAATGATGTGATGCCAAGTCAAGTATCAAGATACCATTTTCTATAAGTTCTGCACGTGTGCTACACAAAAACAAACAGATCCACCTCCTTCCTATGATTATTTTGGTTTAGGGCTGTCCACGACAAAAACATTTTTTTTCTTGGTCTGTTCTTTTGACCAATCAAAATGTGTAAATGTGTATTTTTCCCTTATATAGACACACCCTATATGTTTTAATAAAATCAACCGTATGTAGGCAACTGAGCTTGTTTGATGCTTTAAGTACACAGATTAAATAATTTAGACACAAATTACTAGAGGGAGCCTGAGATCCAGATTGCATAACCAGAAAAAATGAACACATTTGTTTTTCCCAACCCTCTTCCTCCCGCTGCTGCTGGCCTTTGCAGATTCTGATGTTACGCTCCTAATAGGCTACACCGGGGGTCAGCAACCTTTTTCATTTGGAGTGCCAATTATTCATACCATTTTCTACTGATCTGCATGCCAGTTATGATTTTCATATGCACATTTTCGTGGAACAGTTTCATTCCATTTATAATAAAGTCTTCGTACCTCAAAATCATTGTCATGTGTTCAATCAAAATTATATCCAAATCTAAATGAAAATGAACCTAAAAAGTAACTTCTATTACCATTGCCAACTATGTAAAAATAACCTACATAAAGCCAACAAATAAAATATTGCAGCCTGCAGGTAGAAAATATCCTGATAAAAACAAATATCCTATAAATCACATTGGCTACACATGACCTGTCTGCAAAGAACTTGATACAATGTTTCAACTATTAACTTGGGTCAGGCCTGAAGCTCATGCTAGAAAACTTGCACCATTGTATAAAATATTCTGGGCCCTCAGAGTTTCCTGCTCCAGTGAGCTCCGGACAGACATAGCTATAGGCTTTGTGCGCAATGGATAAGAAGAAAATCAGGTAGGCCTATTGTATGATGTTTCCACCAGAACAGAGCATGTAATTTATTTCCCCCTTTCACGCGGAGTGGTTATCGAAAGAGAGCTGGAAAGATTTTTCAAATAGGCTACGTTGAGGAACTATTGTCACTCTCAATGGATGTAAAAAAAAAAAAAAACTTTGTTTACTTGCTGTTTGAGGTGAAAGAGAAATTACTTTGAAAAGTTCCACAGTAGTGGCGAGCTCAATCCCCAAATGGCCACATTTATAGGCTTACATTTGCGCACAGGCCAAGTAGCCTAAGCCGTCTTCTACGTATAATTAGGTGTCCTTCGTCAACATTGACAGGAGCACTACAAACAAAAGACAAAGAATGAAATTGACCACTCCTAAATGAAATAAACCAAAACATGTTCCTCACAAGTGTAGCTATGTGAGGAACATGACAATGAGAACGGTAAAAGACAAATAACAGTAAATTGAATGCATTTTCAGAAATTACCGTAACCAAACATTGTAGATTCAAATTTATGGGAATTAATGGTAAAATGTACTACTGGTACTGGTGTACCATCCCCACAGCCTACCGCGGGGATGACCAGCAGCCTGTCGTCCTAACAATTGACTAAATGGGGTCAGCCCTACATGCAAGGGATGTTTTGTTTAGCTTTTTTTATTTTGCTTATATCGCATATGCCATATATAGTTCCTTAAATGATTACACTTGGATGTTTGCGTACATTTTTTAAAAGCATTATAAAAAAGGCAAAAAAATAGATTATTTTGCAGAAAATTGTACTTATTATTTTATAGCTGATTTGCTCATATCCAAATTAATAGTATTTTGCCATCCAAGTTACCAAGTTAGCGAGCTAACATTACTAAACAAGGTCATTTGTTATCAAACAAAATATTAGCGGCCCACAAGTAGTTTAAAATGGCCCATGACCTGATTTATTGAATCATATAAAATGCGCGATTCGTGGTAGAAAGGGTAGAAGATATAGCTCTGATAATATAGGGCATAACTTTTGAGTTGTTTGGTCTATAGACATGCGGTTTTCAGCGATGTAAAGCCGCAATGTGGTCGCTGTGCTCTGTTTTTCCCTCTATGACAGTGGCACTCGGAGACGGCGATGACAGTGAAGCTTAGTCAGACCGTAATGTGTACTTGTTCTTACAGCCGAAGTTAAAATATACAATGTATCCACATTTCTCGTGCTCGAGCCGCTCCAATAATTAAACAAATGTAACAGAAGCCTCACTGTCAGCACACCCCAGATCGCCATCACAGCTAAATAACATTTTAAAACTGATGGAGATGTGCAGAAAGAGGGAACGGAGGGAAGCAGCTGAGTAGGCTAATGAAGGCCTAATGCTCATGGCTGGTTAGGTGATGCAGCTGACTGACGACAGCTGTCACACATGATATTGGATGAAGCACTGATTCTGATATGACACATCTGACATCACACTCTGAACTGTGTTCGATATTCTCATTGTAGGAAGCGCAGGGATGCATTCTGTGCTCAGTCAAATTCGATATGAGAAACATGCGGGTGAAAGATTCAGCAGACTGCTGGCATTACACATCTGGCTAAAAGACTACTATAGCTGTGCTGGAGCCACTTTTATTGATAACTTTGACACCTTCTGGAAACAGAAGATACTCTACAGGAATGACGGAGTCCATCCAAATCATCTTGGCTCCTGGACTATGTCCCCACAATCCAGCAACCCAGAAAAGTGCTAAAAATAGCCCATATTAACATATGTAGGCTAAGAAACAAGGTCCATGAAGTCAATAACTTGTAACAGATGACATTGATATTCTGACTCTGAAACTCACTTAGATAACACATTTGATGATTCAGTAGTTGCAAAACATGGTTATAACATCTACCGAAAAGACCGAAATGCCAATGGAGGCGGTGTTGCGGTCTATATTGAGGACCACATTCCTGTAAAGCTTAGAGACAATCTAATGTTAAATACTGTTGAAGAATATGGCTACAGGTTCATCTGCCTCACCTGAAGCCCATTCTCGTGGGAAGCTGCTATAGACCACCAAGTGCTAACAGTCAGTATCTGTATAATGTGTGAGAAATGCTTGATAATGTATGTGATATCAACAGAGAAGTATATTTTCCAGGTGATTTAAAATATTGACTAGCTATAATCAAGCTGCCCACTCAGGAAAAAATTCAAACTGTAACCAGTGCCTGCAACCTGGATCAGGTTGTCAGTCAACCTACCAGGGTAGATTTTAACAGCACAGGAATTAAATCATCAACATGTATTGATCACATTTGCTTTAAAGCAGTATCCAAATCCATAGGATGTAGTGATCACAATTATAATAGCCATATCTAGGAAAACCAAAGTTCCAAAGGTTGGGCCTAATATAGTGTATAAGAGGTCATACAACAAGTTTTGTAGTGATTCATATGTTGATGAAGTAAAGAATATTTGCTGGTCTGTGGTGTGTAGTGAGGAGCAACCAGACGCTGCACTTGACGCATTTATGAAACTACTTATTCCAGTTACTAATAAGCACACAACCATTAAGAAAACAACTAAAAACTGTTAAATCCCCTTGGATTGATGAGGAATTAAAAAATTGTATGGTTGAGAGGTATGGCAATTAAGTCTGAAAGCCCAACTAATTGGCAAACATACTGCAAATTAAGAAATCATGTGAGTGAAGAAAACTACACTATGAAACAAAGACAAAGTATATAAAACATGATATTAAAAAGCTTTGGGACATCTTAAATTACATTTTGGGTTAAAAAGCCAACTCGGCTCCTTCATTCATTGAATCAGATGGCTTATTCATCAAAGACCACTGATAATGCAAACTTCTTTAAGTACTTTTTCTTTGGCAAGATTAGCAAACTTGGGGATGACATGCCAGCAACAAACATTCACACTACACATCCAAGTATATCAGACCAAATTATGAAATACAAGAATTGCACTTTTGAATTCTGTAAAGTCAGTGTGGAAGAGGCGAAAAAATGATTGTTGTCTATCAACAATGACAAGCCACCAGGGTCTGACACTCTAGATGGAAAATGACTGAGGATAATAGCAGACAATACAATTTAAGCCTACTAGAGAGTGTGTGCCCTGAGGCCTAGAGGGAAGCTCAAGTCATTCTGCTACCCAAGAATAGCAAAGCCCCCTTTACTGGCTCAAATAGCCGACCAATCAGCTTGTTACCAACCCTTAGTAAACTTTTTGAAAAAAAATAGTGTCTGACCAAATACATGGCTATTTCACAGTAAAAAAAAATTGACAACAGAATTTCAGCATGCTTATGGGGAAGGACACTTACACAAATGACTGATGATAAAATTATTGTGGGGGCTGCCTTGTTAGACTTTTTTTTTACATTATCGATCATAGTCTGCTGCTGGAAAAATGTGTGTTATGGCTTTACACCCCCTGCTATATTGTTGATAAAAAGTTAATTGTCTAACAGAACAGAGGACATTCTTTAAATGGAAGCCTCTCAAATATAATCCAGTTAGAATCAGAAATTCCCCAGGGTAGCTGGTAAGGCCCCTTGCTTTTTTCAATTTTTACTAATGATATGCCACTGGCTTTGAGTAAAGCCAGAATGTCTATGTATGCGGATGTCTCAACACTATACACGTCAGCAACTACAGCGACTGAAATGACTGCAACACTCAAAAAGCTGCAGTCAGTTTCAGAGTGGGTGGCAAGGAATAAGTTAGCCCTAAAACTAAAATCATTGTATTTGGAACAAAACACTCACGAAACCCTAAACCTCAACTAAATCTGCTTGGAGTAACCCTAGATTGTAAACGGTCATGGTCAAAACATATTGACGCAGTAGTAGCTAAGATGGGGAGAAGGCTGTCTATAATAAAGCAATGCCCTGCCTTCTTAACAACACTATCAACCAGGCAGGTCCTACAGGCCCTAGTTTTGTTGCACCTTGACTACTGTTTAGTCGTGTGGTCAGGTGCCACAAAAAAGGACTTTTGAAAATTGCAATTGGCTCAGAACAGGGCAGATTGACTGGCCCTTGGATGTACACAGAGATCTAATAATAATATGCATGTCAATCTCTCCTGGCTGAAAGTGGAGAGATTGACTTCATCACTTCTTTAATTTATGAGAGGTATTGACATGTTGAATGCACCGAGCTGTCTGTCTAAACTACTGGCACACAGCTCGGACACACATGCATACCCCACAAGACATGGCACAAGAGGTCTCTTCATAGTCCCCAAGTCCAGAACAGACTTGGAAGCACACAGTACTACGTAGAGCCATGACTACATGAAACTATTCCACATCAAGTAACTGACACAAGCAGTAAAATTAGATTTAAAAAACAGGAAAGAAAAAAAAACTTTATGGAACAGCGGGGACTGTGAAGCAACACAAACATTGGTGCATACACACACGTTAACATAAGCACTATACATACACAAGGATTTAGTACTGTAGATATGTGGTAGTGGTGGTGTCGGGGCCTGGGGGAACACTGTATGTTGTGAAATCTGTGAATGTATTGTTTTTAAGACTGTATAAACTGCCTTAATTTTGCCTGACCCCAGGAAGAGTAGCTAATGGGGATCCATAATAAATACAAATACGTAGTAGCTGATCTGTGTATGGACCCTAAAACATTTGGTATTAATATTAGTTCAGAACAGTGGTTTTAATGTTTAATTGCTTCCACTGGTTCAGTAATTGCAGAAAATGACTGAGCAAAGGAAACGCAACTGTTAAAATGTCAAACTGCTATTATGGAATGTCATGCTTCAGTCCCACTCCACATTGAACTACAGGTACATTACGGGCATATTGTTCTTTTGCAGTTCTCATACTGTATGTTACTCATATGGTAAGTATGTATTTCTTGCATGAGAAATATAAGGAAAGCTATTAATACCACCAGTACAGGTATTGTGAAAAACACAAGTCTCGTCATCAATTAATTGCGTGGTAGGCTATCCTTTGGCTGCTTCTTCTGTTCGCGAGTGATGCAGTAAAATGTTCCATTCCATAGGGTTCTCTCTCCGTACAGCTAGTTGCTCCATTTCAGAGACACTCGAAAACAATGGGGGGGGGGGCATTGGCATTCCAGTCCCCGACACAAGCATTATTTACTGGTTAAATCCCACCCAGACAGCCTCTCGGTATTTCCAAAGCTCATTCATTAACACATAAATACATTTAGCCATTCCCTAGTGAAGATGCTCTCTAGAACTCACGTGATTTCTCCCTCGACGTCTGCCGTAGTTGCGTCTCACCAGTGTCTTGTAGTTCTGGTTCTTCTTGGTCAAGTAGTAGTACAGGACACAATCGGACACACACTGCAGAGAGAGAGATGACAAAGGGACATATGAGCTCATGAAACATTTAAATAACAGACAAATGCAAACCATGTGCTTTTGGGTTTGTTGGATTAACTTCATAAACATATGGGGGAGAGTGGAGAATAGGCTTTACTACAGAGTAAAATCACCAGAGAATGAATTCAATCCACTGTAACTCACCTTTCTCTCTAGATAAGAAGCAATGAGGCCGAAATTTTTTGGGTGCTGAACAAACCTGTGAGAAAAACAAGGGAAAATAGTCATGGTTAAAGCTACATTTTGGGATAAACATTTTAAAAACGGCAGCCCTGCCACTTGTTTTGGTATACAGCTGAGGGATGGTTGCCTGGCTACCCAGACTCCTTGCTCCAGCCAAAGGCTACACTACACCCACAGACTTAAGTTTCTTCTCTGGAAAAGTCTGGATCGGAGTACCTGCCCGACACGTCACCAAATGCTTCAGGGTCGTCTGATTGGTCCAGAAACCAATGGGTTGGGCCAGAGCCAGAAAACACTGTTAGTTTTTCTTTAAGAATCCCTCCTGTTCTCCACTCATTACCTGTATTAACTGCACCTGTTTGAACTTGTTACCTGTATAAAAGACACACACTCAATCAAACAAGACTCCAACCTCTCCATAATGGCCAAGACCAGAGAGCTGTGTAAGGACATCAGGGATAAAATTGTAGACCTGCACAAGGCTGGGATGGGCTACAGGACAATAGGCAAGCAGCTTGGTGAGAAGGCAACAGCTGTTGGCGCATTTATTAGAAAATGGAAGAAGTTCGAGATGAAGATGACAATCACCCTTGGCTCCATGCAAGATCTCACCCTGTGGGGCATCAATGATCATGAGGAAGGTGAGGGATCAGCCGAGGACTACATGGCAGGATCTGGTCAATGACCGGAAGAGAGCTGGGACCACAGTCTCAAAGAAAACCATTAGTAACACACTACGCCATCATGGATTAAAATCCTGCAGCGCACGCAAGGTCCCCCTGCTCAAGCCTGTGCATGTCCAGGCCCGTCTGAAGTTTGCCAATGACCATCTGGATGATCCAGAGGAGGAATGGTAGAAGGTCATGTGGTCTGATGAGACAAAAATAGAGCTTTTTGGTCTAAACTCCACTCGCGTGTTTGGAGGAAGAAGAAGGATGAGTACAACCCCAAGAACACCATCCCAACTGTGAAGCATGGAGGTGGAAACATCATTCTTTGGGGATGCTTTTCTGCAAAAGGGACAGGACGACTGCACCGCATTGAGGGGAGGATGGATGGGGCCATGTATCGTGAGATCTTGGCCAACAACCTCCTTCCCTCAGTAAGAGCATTGAAGATGGAACATGGCTGGGTCTTCCATCATGACAACGACCCGAAACATACAGCCAGGGCAACTACGGAGTGGCTCCGTAAGAAGCATCTCAAGGTCCTGGAGTGGCCTAGCCAGTCTCCAGACCTGAACCCAATAGAAAATCTTTGGAGGGAGCTGAAAGTCCGTATTACCCAGCGACAGCCTTAAAACCTGAAGGATCTGGAGAAGGTCTGTATGGAGGAGTGGGCCAAAATCCCGGCTGCAGTGTGTGCAAACCTGGTCAAGAACTACAGGAAACGTATGATCTCTGTAATTGCAAACAAAGGTTTCTGTACCAAATATTAAGTTCTGCTTTTCTGATGTATCAAATACTTATGTCATGCAATAAAATGCAAATTAATTACCTAAAAATCATACAATGTGATTTTCAGGATTTTTGTTTTAGATTCCGTCTCTCACAGTTGAAGTGTACCTATGATAAAAATTACAGACCTCTACATGCTTTGTAAGTAGGAAAACCTGCAAAATCGACAGTGTATCAAATACTTGTTCTCCCCACTGTATGTGATCGTAGACAAATGTAAGCAAGGACTGAAATTGTTTAAATCCTAGTATTGTATGTTGGCCTTCTTGTGGTCAATTTGCAGTCTACAAATTTGTAATTATGTTCCAGCACCCTGACCATCTGCTCAAGAAGAAATCGTCCCACAGCTGAATCTAGTTGATGATCCCTGCTATAAGGACAACAAAAAATAACTGGTACTCACTTTTCTTTGAAGATACCCTTCTCGTGTTCGGTCCACACATTCATGAACTGCCGAGCCTTGTACACCTTCATGGGGTCATCCGTCAGGCCGTTCATGTTGATGAACCTGACTCGCCTCTGCTCGGTGTCGTACATCATGGGTGGGATGACGGACAGCTGTCTCATCTGCTTCTCGTTATTCTATTAGACGAGAGGGGTTAAGCTATTTAAATTTTTGTTAACTTTGTTTCAACTTGAACTTGACTGATGATAATTGAATGGCTGCATCCAGATTCTACACCGTTCTTCCTAAGTATGTACTTGCATACTTCGTCATTAATTTAAAAGCATAGGATTGATGCAAGCATTGGCTGGAGGGCATTTCAACCACTGAAATCCATGACAGGAAGTGCAGAGAGAAGGGTGGACAATTGAGATGTAGCCAATGACACGCCTACAATTCTTGAGAACTAGAGGAAGTGGTAATGGACGATGACCTTTAACTGAGATGTTTCAAAGTTGACAGCGCTCACCTCCTGTTCAGAAAGGCCATCGATGATTTCAGAAATCTCATGCTCGCTTCTGGCAATGGTCGCAGACATTCCAGTTCCTCTCTGACCAACCCTAAATTGGAGAACAAACACAGATATTATGAAACATAATGACCTTTTAAAAATACCAAATGTGCATCCTCCATATAACAATACTGGGTAGGTGCCATCACATCAGTGTGCCCCTCCTTCCCTCATGACCCTTCCATTACCCTTCCAAAAAGAAGAAAAAAAGGAGGCTAAATCAAGCTGTAACAAACAGGTTTTCTGAGAAATCTTCAAACAAAGCAGGGAGAACATTGTCTGCTAACAAGGCTGTTTAGGCATACAGGAATAAGTTTACCTCCTTCACCACTCCTTTAATCCTTAAGAGTTGATTGATGCAACCTTCAAAATCTGTCTGTTTAAACTAGCAATGTTTTTTGTATGGGCTACATCTCAATCCACAACATTCGCCTAGGTCGGCCTTCCACATCTCTAGTGGAAAGTGGCAGAGCTACAGCGCCATTTGACATGCCAAAAATCGGTCATCTCACAAAAACATAGGTAGCGTCCGAACAGTTTGGCCCATAAACTATTATGACCACTACCTAGAAAGATGACTCTCACGAGCAAAACAGAGAATAGCATAATGTTCAACGAACCCTACAAGTGTCACGTGACTCTTCTGAAGGTAACCCGGGACCGGTTTTAAAAAAAATGTAAGTGGTTGTGCCTCCCCCCCAAAATATTGTTAAATATGTCTACATTTTTTTTTTTATATAATCCGAGGTCTAATATCTTCTAGATATAGGACAGACACTTAAACCTTGATACATTTTTTTTATTTTACCTTTATTTTACTAGGCATGTCAGCTAAGAACAAATTCTTATTTTCAATGACTTTTTCGAGGCTAATCACTGCTTGCGCTCTATCTCTGCCTGGTCTCGAACTACCAGTCTGAACAAACAGCCCTGACCTGCCTCTTAACAGCCTTGCTCTGAGATTTCAGCGAAAGACCCATGCCTGTGTGCCAGGAACTGCCAGACACTGGCTGGACTCTGTCCCCTGACACAGCCAGCTGATAAGCCCACTGCAGACTGCCTTCAGCGCACCACCTAGGATGCATCTGAATAGTGTGAAGAGGCCTCCTCTCTCTCCTGGTTTCATCTCCATCATTATGCACTGACCTGAAAGAAACTGGACAGGTGATAGCAATTTCTTATTATGAGGCACTGATTGTATTGCTTTCACCTTTGTTGTGTCAAAACAGTGGGAAGAGGGGAGGAACCTCGTCAATGCATTTTGAGGCGGCGGCGAGAGGACGCAACCAATCAAAGGAAGACTTTAGATTAATCTGCTACATCGTAGCCGCCAAGAAGAACAAGAGAAAAGTATAATTCCAGTTCACTGTTCCCTCAGTTTACCTCTGGAAGCGCTCCTGCTGCTCTCTCTGCTTGCGTATCTCGGGGAACTGTCTCTCATAGTACTCTCTGGTGCGGCTATCTTTGGCCTTGCGACGCGGGTTGTTCTCCATCCGCTCCACCTTCTTCTCCCAGGCCTCCATTAGCTGGTCGTAGCGCTGGCAGATGTTCTGTTCCTGAACCACACAATAATACACATTTATAAAAAGGGGATTTGAATGTTGAGGTACAACATGATGACGATGACCTAAAGCAAACCTTAGCCATGGCTAAGTAGAATATATCAAAAAATCACATTTTCTGCCGATGATACCCTGCCCTATTGGTCATATTTCGCCTCTCAAAACATAATGCTGGTCACAACTGTCAAATCCAGAAAGTTCCATTTGCCATCTTGGAATTGAAATGTGAGGTGTTTGATGTGGAACATTACAGCTTTTACAAATTATGTGCATTATACAAGAGTTTACTGTTACAAAAGAGAGAACATTTTTTATTGAAGAGAGAGAGAGTCCCATACACGGTGGACAATACAGCCTTGTTTCCACTCTCAACCAGCAAGGGCCAAACAATCCACCTTCCTCTTGGCAGGTGGGCAAGCTGCGCACTGTGCTGCCATTGTCCTGACCCTGCCTGGAAGCAGCCAGCTAAAAGTCGCACTCAGTTAACCATAGCTAGCTACCTTCATCATTTAAAAAAGGAAAACGTTTACAATGGGGGTGATCATTAGTAGAAACTATTTTTAGCTATGGGCTGACTAACTGATAAGAGTAATTTTGCGAGCCAGTGCTGTTTTGGTCTGAGGTCTGTCCCTTTGATGACATTGGTTACTTAATCCATTGACCAAGGGAAAGCCACTGATTGGACTTGCAGTACCATACTAGAAGGATGCACGGAGATACCCTGTTCAAACAGAAATTGTGTTATAAAATAAATAAATAAATTCTAAAACCAATAAGAGGGCATGTAATCTAAAGCTAGCGTGCGTGACTGCCACCTATTAATTCAATTGGCGTCAAAGACCTGCAGCGGACAATAAAACGCCACCAAATTGAGAAATGCGATGCAGTTTAACATACTGTGTATGCATACAGTTAGAGAGCTTACAAATGGGGTAAACAATCAAAGTATTATTCTCCATGGTCCGTTTGGGTCATCTCTATGAGAGCACAGCTTGTGTGGTGGAGATTTACAACCATGTCAGTCAGGCTGTCCATGTGTGTTTGGGTTCAATTGTTTGTATCAGTCTGTTTTGTTCAAAGCATTCAACACATTCCTTGAAGTTTCCTTCCCTTGAATCCCTCCCTCAAAAGCAGGGAGAGAGACTTACCCTTTGTTTACGAGCATGGTTCCTTCTCTTGAAAAACAGAATCAGTTTCTTCCTCATCACTTGATTACTGGGAGAGAGAGAAAAATTGTTTGGTCAGTGAGGTGTGCACTGACCTAGGGCCCATAGGGACACTACTGTTACTGTAAACAATACAACAAAATGATCCTGTAGGAAATAGTAAACAGGTACACAATATTATGTGTGCACAAAACATGCCTATTTAATTGCAATAAAATAATCAACCTAACCATCTGCCTTTCACCTCTCCATGGATATAAAGAAATCGATAAGGAGAGGATCCTGTATCAACAACACAACCGCTGTCTATCATTGGTCAACAAGAGCCGGGCAAACAACATCACTACTTCCTTCCTACAACACAGCAGCAGAGTGCAGAGTCATTACTTTAGAGGGGCACCAAACCATAGAGGGGAGAAAACATCTGTGGTGTAGTAAAAAGCATTCTCTCCAAAAGCAACATGCAGTGCATGAGGTATTTGACACAGAAATTGCAGACACAGTAAACAATCCTGAAGAAACAACAGGGTCATTTTAGATTTTATGTACTTGCCATCTGATCTGTGTGTAACAAGTACTTTACACAAACGGGCCATGGGAGGTGCTCTCATGACCTTAACTAGGGTTGCAAAGGGTCGGGAACATTCATGTAAATTTCAGGATTTTTTCCGGAAATTTTCCATGGGAAGTTAAGCCGGGAAATGTTGCTTAAATTCATCACAAAAAAGTGAGCTTATTCTGTGGGATACAGAGAGCAATTCTAGGTCTTGTGGAATATTTTTGCATGTAAGTGCACTCTTCCATCACATGTACAGTTATGGCCAAAAGTTATGAGAATGACACAATTATTAATTTTCACAAAGTCTGCTAACTCAGTTTGTATGGTGGCAATTTGCATATATACTCCAGAATGTTATGAAGAGTGATCAGATGAAATGCAAATTCCCTCTTTGCCATGCAAATGAATTGAATCCCCAAAAAACATTTCCACTGCATTTCAGCCATGCCACAAAAGGACCAGCTGACATCATGTCAGTGATTATTTCGTAAACGCAGGTGTGAGTGTTAACGAGGACAAGGCTAGAGATCACTCTGTCATGCTGATTGAGTTTGAATAACAGACTGGAAGCTTCAAAAAGGAGGGTGGTGCTTGGAATCATTGTTCTTCCTCTGTCAACCATGGTTACCTGCAAGGAAACACGTGCAGTCATCATTGCGTTGCACAAAAAGGGCTTCACAGGCAAGGATATTGCTGAAAGTGCACATAAATCAACCACTTAAATCGGATCATCAAGAACTTCCAAGGAGAGCGGTTCAATTGTTGTGAAGGCTTCAGGGCGCCCAAGAAAGTCCAGCAAGCGCCAGGACCTAAAGTTGATTCAGATGCGGGATCGGGGCACCACCAGTACAGAACTTGCTCAGGAATGACAGCAGGCAGGTGTGAGAGCATCTGCATGCACAGTGAGGCGAAGACTTTTGGAGGATGGCCTGGTGTCAAGAAGGGCAGCAAAGAAGGCACTTCTCTCCAGGAAAAACATCAGGGACAGACTGATATTCTGCAAAAGGTACAGGGATTGGACTGATGAGGACTGGGCTAAAGTCATTTTCTCTGATGAATCCTCTTTCCGATTGTTTGGTGCATCTGGAAAAAAGCTTGTCCGGAGAAGACAAGGTGAGCGCTACCATCAGTCCTGTGTCATGCCAACAGTAAAGCATCCTGAGACAAGTCATGTGTGGGGTTGTTCCTCAGCCAAGGGAGTGGGCTCACTCACAATTTTGCCTAAGAACACAGCCATGAATAAAGAACGGTACCAACACATCCTCCGAGAGCAACTTCTCCCAACAGTTTGGTGACAAACAATGCCTTTTCCAGCATGATGGAGCACCTTGCCATAAGGCAAAAGTCTGAACTAAGTGGCTCGGGGAACAAAACATCAATATTTTGGGTCCATGGCCAGGAAACTCCCCAGACCTTAATCCCATTGAGAACTTGTGGTCAATCCTCAAGAGGCGGGTGGACAAACTAATACCCAGAAATTCTGACAAACTCCAAGCATTGATTATGTAAGAATGGGCTGCTATCAGTCAGGATGTGGCCCAGAAGTTAATTGACAGCATGCCAGGGCGAATGGCAGAGGTCTTGAAAAAGAAAGGTCAATGCTGCAAATATGGACTCTTCGCATCAACTTCATGTAATTGTCAATAAAAGACTTTGACTCATGAAATTCTAGTAATTATAATTCAGGATTCCATAGTAATATCTGACAACAAAAAAAATCTAAGGACACTGAGGCAGCAGACTGTGAAAATATTTGTGTCATTCTCAAAACTTCTGGCCACGACTGTACAGCTGATTCTCAAGATCTTGCACACTAATGAGATGATATAGAGCCCACACTATTACACTGTCTGAGTCAAGGACTACATGCTTTCTGGTAAATTTTGATTACAATACTGGGTGAGGTGAATATATTGAATATGACATTTTTTGATAACTAGTAAATAGTAATCACTGCAGCTAATGTAGAAGGAAAAGCTGTGTACATTGGAAAATACTGTGCCAAATCATGTGTGAAGGCAACAAAGATGCAGAATCATCTGGCCAAGTGCATGAAGTTCCCCCAGCGCACACAACAAGCAACCTCTGACGAAAGTCCCTCAACTTCTATTCGGGGTGAAAATGATGAATCAGATACCTCATCAATAGCAACAGCTCCTGAATCAGAAGTTTTTCTTGACTCAGTGGAGGAAGGTAGTCGGAGAAAGGCTGATGAATGTCTTGCTCGAGCTGTGTTTGCAACTGGTTCACCTCTGATGTTCACAGGCAATGTGTATTGGAAGAGATTTCTGAATGTTCTTCGCCCAGCATACACCCCTCCAACCAGACATGCTTTATCTACTCATTTGCTGGATGCAGAGTTCAACAGAGTTCAAGGTCGAGCAAATCATAGAGAAAGCAGACAGTAATAAAATCATCTCTGATTCGTGGTCGAATGCTTGTGGGCAAGGAATAATTAACTACATCATATCCACCCCTCAACCAGTATTCCACAAGAACACAGACACAAGGGACAACAGACACACCAGTCTCTACTTTGCAGATGAGCTGAAGGCAGTAATCAATGACCTTGGACCACAGAAGGTATTTGCACTGGTGAAAGACAACCGTGTAAACATGAAGGGTGCTTGGTCTGAAGTGGAGGAGCCCTACCCTCACATCACACCCATTGGCTGTGCTGCTCATGCACTGACTCTGATCCTCAAGGACATTATGGCACTGAAAACAATGGATACACTCCACAAGAGAGCCAAGGAAAATGGTTAGGTATGTGAAGGGTCATCAAGTTAAAGCAGCAATCTACCTCACCAAGCAAAGTGAGAAGAATAACAGCACCGCATTGAAGCTGCCCAGCAATACCCGTCTCCTGGAGGGGAAGGAGTCTCTCCAAGAAATGGCCATATCACTGTCTGCCGATATAGACAGCCCCATCAAGAGGATCCTCCTGGATTATGTAGTTTGGGAGAGAGTGGTAAGCAGCCTGAAACCTATAGCAGTAGCCATTGCACAGATTAATGTAGACAATGCCATTCTGTCTGACGTTGACACTGCTTGCAGATGTAAGAGAAGAAATCCATACTGCCCTGCCCAATTCACTGTTGCGCCAAGCAGAGGAAACTGCAGTTCTGAAAGACATCAAAAAGTGAAGACTTCTGCCTGAAGCCCATACACGCCGTAGCGTACATGTTGGACCCCAAGTATGCTGGCAAGAGCATCCTATCTGGTGCAGAGATCAACCAGGCCTATGGTATAATCACTGCCGTGTCTTGCCACCTTGGCCTGGATCAGTGACACAAAATTAAAGTGGAAAACCACACTACAGGCTGATCCAATTTTGATGTTATGTCCTTAAAACAAGTCAAAATGAGGCTCAGTAGTGTGTGTGGCCTCCACGTGCCTGTATGACCTCCCTACAACGCCTGGGCATGCTCCTGATGAGGTGGCGGATGGTCTCCTGAGGGATCTCCTCCCAGACCTGGACTAAAGCATCCACCAACTCCTGGACAGTCTGTGGATGGAGCGAGAAATGATGTCCCAGATGTGCTCAATTGGATTCAGGTCTGGGGAACAGGCAGGTCAGTCCATAGCATCAATGCCTTTCTATTGCAGGAACTTCTGACACACTCCATCCACATGAGGTCTAGCATTGTCTTGCATTAGGAGGAGCCCAGGGCCAACCGCACCAGCATTTGGTCTCACAAGGGGTCTGAGGATCTCATCTCGGTACCTAATAGCAGCCAGGCTACCTCTGGCGAGCAAATGGAGGGCTGTGCGGCCCCCCAAAGAAATGCCACCCCACACCATGACTGACCCACCGCCAAACCGGTCATGCTGGAGGATGGTGCAAGCAGTAGAACGTTCTCCACGGCGTCTCCAGACTCTGTCACATCTGTGAAGAGCACAGGGTGCCAGTGGCGAATTTGCCAATCTTGGTGTTCTCTGGCAAATGCCAAACGTCCTGCACTGTGTTGGGCTGTAAGCACAACCCCCACCTGTGGACGTCGGGCCCTCATACCACCCTCATGGAGTCTGTTTCTGACCGTTTGAGCAGACACATGCACATTTGTGGCCTGCTGGAGGTCATTTTGCAGGGCTCTGGCAGTGGTCCTCCTGCTCCTCCTTGCACAAATGCAGAGGTAGCGGTCCTGCTGCTGGGTTGTTACCCTCCTACTGCCTCCACGTCTCCTGATGTACTGGCCTGTCTCCTGGTAGCGCCTCCATGCTCTGTACACTACGCTGACAGACACAGCAAACCTTCTTGCCATAGCTCGCATTGATGTGCCATCCTGAAAGCCTTGGCCAGATCAATGAATACGGCTGCACAGTATTGTTTCTTATCGATAGCGGTTAAGATATCGTTTCGGACCTTAAGTGTGGCTGAGGTGCACCCATGACCAGCTCTGAAACCAGATTGCATAGCAGAGAGGGTATGGTGAGATTCGAAATGATCGGTAATCCGTTTGTTGACTTGGCTTTCGAAGACCTTCGAAAGGCAGGGTAGGATTGATATAAGTCTGTAGCAGTTTGGGTCAAGAGTGTCCCCCCCTTTGAAGAGGGGGATGACCGCAGCTGCTTTCCAATCCTTGGGAATATCAGACGACACGAAATAGGTTGAACAGGCTAGAAATAGGGGTGGCAACAATTTCGGCAGATAATTTTAGAAAGAAAGGGTCCAGATTGTCTAGCCCGGCTGATTTGTAGGGGTCCAGATTTTGCAGCCCTTTCACAACATCAGCTAACTGGATTCGGGAGAAAGAGAAATGGGGAAGGTTTGGGCGAGTTGCTGTGGTGGGTGCAGTACTGTTGACCGGGGTAGGGGTAGCCAGGTGGAAAGCATGGCCAGCCGTAGAAAAATGCTTATTGAAATTCTCAATTATGGCGGATTTATCAGTGGTGACAGTGTTTCCTATCTTCAGTGCAGTGGGCAGCTGGGAGGAGGTGTTCTTATTCTCCATGGACTTTACAGTGTTCCAGAACTTTTTTTGAGTTAAATTTACTTCCTGCAACACTTCTGCTTGAAAAAGCTAGCTTTGGCTTTTCTAACTGCCTGTGTATAATGGTTTCTAGCTTCTCTGAAAAGCTGCATATCACAGGGGCTGTTCGATGCGAATGCAGAACGCCATAGGATGTTTTTGTGTTGGTTAATGGCTGTCAGGTCTGGGGAGAACCAAGGGCTATATCTGTTTCTGGTTCTAAATTTCTTGAATGCTTATTTAAGATGTTTAAAGGCATTTAAAAAAAATTTAAAAACAGGCATCCTCTACTGACGGGATGAGATCAATATCCTTCCAGGATACCCGGCCAGGTCTATTAGAAAGGCCTGCTCGCTGAAGTGTTTCAGGGAGCGTTTGACAGTGATGAGTGGAGGTCGTTTGACCGCTGACCCATTACGGATGCAGGCAATGAGGCAGTGATCGCTGAGATCTTGGTTGAAGACAGCAGAGGTGTATTTAGAGGGCAAGTTGGTTAGGATGATATCTATGAGGGTGCCCGTGTTTACGGCTTTGGGGAGGTACCTGGTAGGTTCATTAATAATTTGTATGAGATTGAGGGCATCAAGCTTAGATTGTAGGATGGCTGGGGTGTTAAGCATGTTCCAGTTTAGGTCGCCTAGCAGCACGAGCTCTGAAGATAGATGGGGGGCAATCAGTTCACATATGGTGTCCAGAGCACAGCTGGGGGCAGAGGGTGGTCTATAGCAGGCGGCAACGGTGAGAGACTTGTTTTTAGAGAGGTGGATTTTTAAAAGTAGAAGTTCAAATTGTTTGGGTACAGACCTGGATAGTAGATCTTTGCAGTAGATTGCAACACCGCCCACTTTGGCAGTTCTATCTTTGTCTGAAAATGTTGTAGTTAGGGATGAACATTTCAGAATTTTTTGGTGGACTTCCTAAGCCAGGATTCAGACACAGCTAGAACATCCGGGTTGGCAGAGTGTGCTAAAGCAGTGAATGAAACAAATTTAGGGAGGAGGCTTCAAATGTTAACCTGTTCGTACTAGGGGGCAGTATTTTCATTTTTGGGAAAAAACGTTCCTGTTTTAAATGGGATATTTTGTCAGGACAAGATGCTACAATATGCATACAATTGACAGCTTTGGATAGAAAACACTTAACGTTTCCAAAACTGTAAAGATATTGTCTGTGAGTATAACAGAACTGATGTTGCAGGCGAAAGCCTGAGAAAAATCCAATCCGGAAGTGCCCCAGGTTTTGAAAGCGCTGCGTTCCAATGAGTCCCTATTGAGCTGTGAATGTGTCATCAACGAGCTTACGCTTTCTACGTATTCCCCAAGGTGTCTACAGCATTGTGACGTAGTTTTACACATTTATGTTGAAGAATAGCCGTAGGCGGCTACATTGTGTAAGTGGTCACATGGTGGCTCCGAGAGAGATTCTCGCGTAAAATACAGAGGTAGCCATTACTCCAATTGGTCCTACTGAAAAACGAATTGTCCCGACGGATATATTATCGAATAGATATTAGAAAAACACCTTGAGGATTGATAATAAACAACGTTTGTAATGTTTCCGTCGATATTATGGTGGTAATATGAAATATTTTTTGGCGTTGTCGTGACCGCAATTTCCGGGCGATTTCTCAGCCAAACGTGAAGAACAAATGGAGCAATTTCACCTACAAAAATAATCTACCTGGAAGTCTTGAGTGAAAACATCCGAAATTCAAAGGTAAACGATTTAATGTGATTACTTTTCGTGACAAGGTTGCCTGCTGCTAGCAAGGCATAATGCTATGCTAGTCTATGATAAACTTACACAAATGCTTGTCTAGCGTTGGCTGTAAAGCATATTTTGAAAATCTGAGATGACAGGGTGATTAACAAAAGGCTAAGCTGTGTTCCAATATATTTCACTTGTGATTTTCTTGAATAGGAAGATTTTCTAGGAAGATTTATGTCCGTTGCGTTATGCAAATTGGTGTCAAGGCGATGATTACGCTCCCGGACCCGGGTTTGAGAGTCACAAGAAGATAACATGCATGAAACCAAGGCCATTACGGTTACAGAAGTCATCAAAAGAGAGCGCCTGGGGAATAGGAGTGGAGCTAGACACTGCAGGGCCTGGATTCACCTCTACATCACCAGAGGAAAAGAGGAGGAGTAGGATAAGGGTACGGCTAAAAGCAATGGGGGCGATAAAAAAGCTTCAAGGTATAAGGAACAGACAAAGGTATGGTAGGATGTGAATACAGTGGAGGTAAACATAGGTATTGAGTGATTATGAGAGAGATATTGTCTCTAGAAACATCATTGAAACCAGGAGATGTCATTGCATGTGTGGGTGGTGAAACTAATAGGTTGGATAAGGTATAGTGAGCAGGACTAGAGGTTCTACAGTGAAATAAGCCAATAAACACTAACCAGAACAGCAATGGACAAGGAATATTGACATTAAGGAGAGGCATGCTTAGTTGAGTTATCAAAAGGGTCCAGTGAGTAGTGAGGTTGGTTGGGGTGGAAGGATCATTGGGGATCATTCAATATTCCCTTGTTGTTGTTCAGTGAAATCATTCCATTCCAACTCATTTAATTAAAGTTCAATTTGTAACTAAATGTTGTTTTCTATTGGAAAGATTTAATAATTTGCAATTATGTCTACTTATGATAAGGTAAAAGGTTTATGTTTGTCTCCATATGATATGGTAAATATATCCAAAGCAAAAAACATCTATATTTAAGTGGTATGAATATTAATTTGCATATATTTCTGTTAATTCCCATATATTCCTGGTAATTCCCCACAGAGCATTTCCACCATTGAATATTCCCAAAATGCGCAACCCTACACACCATCTCTCCTTAGGACACCATCGCTGAGGGGTAAGAACAGTGGTTGGGCCACCTTAAGCGCACACAAGTAAAGTCCTTGATTAAAAGGCCTCAACCATAGGCCAGTTTCTCATGGTTAGACCCAGACATCCTGGCCTTCAACCCTACCATCTACACCCCTACATTAACCTAGCTATATGTTTCCTTCACTTTACACTGACGGATCCTCTTTTTCAATCTTTCTCACTTGTGTCAATGGAGCAAACAGAGAATTCATGTCCCGGCTGACAGTGCAGACAAAACTCAACCATTAATTATCAAAATAGAGGTTCATATAATATAATATATATATATATATATATATATATATATGAACCTCTATTTCCACACAAACACACAGTGGGGCAAAAAGGTATTTAGTCAGCCACCAATTGTGCAAGTTCTCCCACTTAAAAAGATGAGGCCTGTAATTTTCATCATAGGTACACTTCAACTATGACAGACAAAAATAATATATATTTTTAAAAATCCAGAAAAACACATTGTAGGATTTTTAATGAATTTATTTTCAAATTATGGTGGAAAATAAGTATTTGGTCACCTACAAACAAGCAATATTTCTGGCTCTCACAGACCTGTAACTTCTTCTTTAAGAGGCTCCTCTGTCCTCCACTCGTTACCTGTATTAATGGCACCTGTTTGAACTTGTTATCAGTATAAAAGACACCTGTCCACAACCTCAAACAGTCACACTCCAAACTCCACTATGGCCAAGACCAAAGAGCTGTCAAAGGACACCAGAAACAAAATTGTAGACCTGCACCAGGATGGGAAGACTGAATCTGCAATAGGTTAGCAGCTTGGTTTGAAGAAATCAACTGTGGAAGCAATTATTAGGAAATGGAAGACATACAAGACCACTGATAATCTCCCTCGATCTGGGGCTCCACGCAAGATCTCACCCACCTCATGGGGTCAAAATGCTCACAAGAACGGTGAGCAAAAATCCCAGAACAACGAGGGAACCTAGTGAATGACCAGCACAGAGCTGGGACCAAAGTAACAAAGCCTACCATCAGTAACACACTACGCCGCCAGGGACTCAAATCCTGCAGTGCCAGACGTGTCCCCCTGCTTAAGCCAGTACATGTCCAGGCCCGTCTGAAGTTTGCTAGAGAGCATTTGGATGATCCAGAAATAGATGTCATATGGTCAGATGAAACCAAAATATAACTTTTTGGTAAAAACTCAATTCGTCATGTTTGGAGGACAAAGAATGCTGAGTTGCATCCAAAGAACACCATACCTACTGTGAAGCATGGGGGTGGAAACATCATGCTTTGGGGCTGTTTTTCTGCAAAGGGACCAGGACGACTGATCCGTGTAAAGGAAAGAATGAATGGGGCCATGTATCGTGAGATTTTGAGTGAACACCTCCTTCCATCAGCAAGGGCATTGAAGATGAAACGTGGCTGGGTCTTTCAGCATGACAATGATCCCAAACACACCGCCGGGCAACGAAGGAGTGGCTTCGTAAGAAGCATTTCAAGGTCCTGGAGTGGCCAGTCTCCAAATCTCAACCCCATAGAAAATCTTTGGAGGGAGTTGAAAGTCCGTGTTGCCCAGCAACAGCCCCAAAACATCACTGCTCACGAGGAGATCTGCATGGAGGAATGGGCCAAAATACCAGCAACAGTGTGTGAAAACCTTGTGAAGACTTACAGAAAACGTTTGACCTCTTATATACCCTTTGTTGGCAATGACAAAGTATTGAGATAAACTTTTGTTATTGACCAAATACTTATGTTCCACCATAATTTTCAAATAAATTAATAAAAAATCCTACAATGTGATTTTCTGATTTTTTTTTCTTTCTAATTTTGTGTCATTGTTGAAGTGTACCTATGATAAATTACAGGCCTCTCATCTTTTTAAGTGGGAGAACATGCACAATTGGTGGCTGACTAAATATTTTTTTGCCCCACTGTATATACATACACACCGTACATGCAAGAAACAAAGTGCATACTCACGTCTTTATGTTGTCATGGTAAACTTTTGTATCCGATGGCTGATTATACAGGGGCTAAGAAAAAGGGAGGGGGAGTAGAAATCAGTCTATGTAATGACTATCATTAGCTACTAGTATTATAATAACTCAAATCATTGCTACCATATGCAGTTTTTCAAAAAACCTAGGAAACAAACAATCATTCAACCATTGAAAAACCCCTCAACCACCTACCAGTTCAACCTTAGGACCAAGACCTTCAAATATCTTATGGGCCTCTTCAGCTTTTTTCTGAAATGTAATAAAATACACAATATGATGATATTATAATATGATGAGTCCTTTGTGATTGAACACACAATGTGGCCTGCAAGCTCTGTGGTTCCGTGTGTTTAATTACAGCTGCATAGACTTTTGCCAGCGTAGGACAATAACTATTTGGACACATTAATTTGCTAAAATATCTTCCCTTTTTCCCCCCTCAACTAGGTACAATTATATAAAAGAAACACTCCAATATTTTAGACGTCACAAGCGTCTGAACTCTAAAAATATGTATTTCTTCCCAGGCAGCACTGTGCGGCGAATCTCCCTGCCAAAAAGAGGAAAGCCAAGGGAGATTGTCGGGCCAGGTTATAAAACGAGTTTCAATAAGCTCAATCAGCTGAGCTAGTGGCCAAATAAATTATCCAAAGAATGTGATCTCCATGTACTGTATTTCCAAACTAATTTACATAAGTAATAGGAATGTGTCCATCTCTTAATTATTTTTGCTTATTGTTTGCTTGTGATTTTTTGTGGTTTCTAAGCTTTTGTCCAAATTACGCATAACGAATTGAGAAGCTACAGTTGTTTGAAAAGCAGACACACAATGCAAAGACAGAGAAAATAGTGTTCCGGTAGAGCATAATTAACAGACCTTGGCAATAGTGACAAATCACGTATCACACAAGACTGTCAACTGTAAAAAAAAAAAAAAAAAATAAATAAAACACGTTAAAAAAAATATATATTTTCATAAAAACTCTGCCCAGATACTGCTGTGGCAGATAACCAAGACCACAAGGGGAATGTTCTACGTGGCCCGTAGCTCTGCTCTCACAGGCTGGGCTGAGGAGAAGCTTTCCTGCTAAAAGGGTTAATAGCTGCCTAAAAAGGATGCAGTGCAGACACGACCAACAGTAACCTCCAAACACACAGTCCCTCCCTCCCTTTTCCTTCTGCTAAAAAACACAAGATACACAGTCTGTAGCTGTACTCTTTTTCTCAGTCGGGGGATTGCGCAGGAGCAGTTGGCACTCCCTCGCATGCTACCTGCCTCACCTGGGACCAATTTAGAGATTGTTTTCTACAGTAAAAAGACTACAGTAGCCACTAGGATGTAGACAAACAAGGCAACCATGACTGCAGATGTATAACATAGCAGTAATCCCATTTACTGTAGTCTCAAAATGATTAAACATTTATATTATGTAATAAAGTTTATTTATTTTCATTTCTATTTCAAAATGGAACACACTTTGTTAGTAGCATGTATAAATCATATGAAATAAAGTCATTCAAATAATTTGACTCACCCACATCATTATACCTGGATGCAAAAGTATCAACTCTGAAACAGTTTTATTCATTTGGGCTAATGGCTAATAGCTTCTACCTGAGCACATGGTACGTGGTAATTGCATGCAATGGCGATAATTAGCACAACACTCTGTACTCAGTCCCTCTTACCCATTTGCTCACTGAGCAGCATTGCTGCATGAGCCAGGCGGGGGAGAGCTACTATAGCGCTGCGCAATTCACGGCCATGTCTCGGACGCAGGCGGTGACGCCACTTCCGGTGGCGTAATTTTTTGGGAGAGCTGGGACACTCTTTCCTGTTTTATATGCACCCTTTCTCTCTCAATATGTTTTGCTCTCTGATACACACGAGCAAAACACACACACAACTCCAAAGGTTGACTGTCTTGAAAAAATATCCATGACACACGAACAAAAAGACTTAACGGAATCCTGGATGACATTCAAGCCTTTCTAGCCCGATAAACTTATACACAAGCATTGTAAGATTTAAGTATTATTATGCATTGCCCCTCCAGATTCATAACTTTTATCAAGTATGACGTAGATAACAGTACAGCGTGGTAAAACCACCAGACACATGGAGTTGTCTGTGTAGTCACAGGTATAGTAAAGGTGGAGTGCAGCATGTGTACAGTAGCGGAGGATTCCCCATTAAACCCACCCTGTTCTCGTCATAGATAATCTGGACAATGCTGCGGTGCTTGTTGTGTTCCTGTGGTATGGGGGGAGGGGTCACTGGCTTTTCTGGCTCCACTGGCTTCGCCGCTTCCTCCTCCAGTTGTTGCTGAGAGACAACATCAACACATTACCTCTGTCAATAAATGAATGTGCGCAGACAAACACACACAGGAAAATATTATATGGTAAACTTCCTCTCCTCCATGAATCATACAATTATAAAATTAGGCATGGGTTTCATGCTGCATATTCACGTTTTCTAATTCCATCTCGATTCAGCTAATGGTGGTGGCTGGACAGGAAGACAAGGCTCACTGTTAATCTGATTCCAGTCCCTGATATGTGAGGCTCATGCCGGATTATTCCCCACCCACTTGTTTTAGGGCATTTATTTTAAGAGCTCTGTAATGTAACTGATAATGGCCGATCTATGCACCATCTAAGACTATTGACTGACAGTTGAACTGGTGTGTCTGTGTGCGTTTACATGGTTAAGGTTAAGTAAACAACCTGGTTATAGAAAACCGCCTGAGATTAGGGGTTCCTGGAATACCTTGAATAAATAAATCCCAGAAAATCCTGGGAAAAGCTTCAGGAAAACAAACATTTACTTTCTCCCAAAGCCAAGCTCAGTTTACCTTCCTGTCTAATGAGTAGGGATTTCAAAAATGTGTTTTTTTCTATCCAACGACAAACATTTTTATGAAGCAAGTTAATGCTCACTTCACCAGGCCAGGACAGGAAGAGCGCTTGACATAGCAAATAATCCCACAGGCGGGGGGGCAACCTGTAGCTCTGCCAAGGAGATGAGTGGCCCTCCCTGAGACTACTAGCTAACTTGTGGGGCTTATCTTAAGGCCCTTTAACCATGTCTGGCTCACTTCCAACAGAGACAGGTTCATTTCCACCTCCTTGTTACTGAGACGAGGCTTTTCACTCAGTTATAATATCTTGTGAAATATTTGTATTAGTGGGCATGTATTCATGACAAAAATAAATTTGTTTTAGTTCAATCAACAATTCCATCAATTGTAATTTTGATGCATTTGGTTTATGGGCACTGTTTAAATCAACTCCAATATTTACGCTATTGGCTAGAGCTCCAAGACAGGAAATCTTTCTTATCGACACAAATCACAGAATAATTTCAACAGGTCTGGGGCAGGCTATTAAAGTGTGTTACGTAACAGTGGCCTAAACAACCTGCTTCTTCTTCAGCTTGAAGATCTGCTGCTCCACTTTAGCGATCTCTCTGTCCACACGGTCCATGCTCTGGATCAGCTCCTCCTTGGACAATCTGGAGGGCGAGCTGTCAGGCACCTCCCCCACATGATGCAGCCCTCCTGGAGCCTGGGACTCAGCTTTCATGCCACTGAACTGGGTCTCCTGGAACACAGACAGAGAACGTGAGTCCACTGCAGTGAACGAGGGTTCAATACATTGTGCATGGTTTTTTTTGTTTTTTTTTACCTTTATTTAACTAGGCAAGTCAGTTAAGAACAAATTCTTATTTTCAATGACGGCCTAGGAACAGTGGGTTAACTGCCTGTTCAAGGGCAGAATGACAGCTTTTGTACCTGGTCAGCTCGGGGATTTGAACTTGCAACCTTTCGGTTACTAGTCCAATTCTCTAACCACTAGGCTACCCTCCCGCCACCCCTGTGAGATTACATTGTAGTCAGTCAGAGTCACTGACAGACTGTACAGAATCTACAACTCAACTTGTATCCCAAATAAATTATCATTATGTGATCAAAATGAGACATTCTGCACCACACCTTGCTGAAATCGATATCCTCAAACATATTTAAAGTCATTGAGAGTTTAATACATTGCTTTAGCCATCGTTTTCTATGTCTTTATTAGAACTAGGTAGATAGGCGACGTGCACCTTATTGACCTCCCCTACGTTGGTTCTGAGGCTGTCCTGGACCTGGTGGGACTGCAGGGGTAAAATGATTCCCCCGGGCAGGGCACCGCGGGTGAAGTGGGCCTCCGAGACAGTCTCCATGCGGGGCCGTTTGGCCTCCAGAGCCTCGTGGCCGTCAGCCTGCTGCTGGGAGGTGACACTGTGGAACTGCTGCTCGTAGCCATGACGTCTCTCTGGAGGCCTGGAGGAGGAAGGTAAACATCAGATCACACACATTCCTCCTGATACAGGAATAACATCTATAGTGACTACCTTCTACAATAACATCTATGCCAGGGGTGCTCAAGTATTATTTGAAAAGGTCCGGTAACACAAATTTCCTAAGTGGCAAAAGTCCGGATGGATAGTCATTCATCAGCGTAGCAACAAATCCCAACCCATGCTACCCCCAACCCCCCTCTTGTTCGCAGATTTTTGTTGTTGCAATTCTACATATTTTTCATGTCTAAACCATGTTAATATGATACCAGGGGTCATAGCCTTAACGAGATGTAAAAAATCTTGGGCGACTGAGAGTTGTCTGATCTTCCAACTAATTGATTGAATTTTAAAGTAGATATTTCCATTTATAGACACTTTCTATGAGTTTATCAAATCAACTTTATGCACTGAGATGGTCTGATGCTTTAAGCGCACCGCTTGATGAAATAATGAAGACAACAAATGACTAGGAGGGTGTCCGACTGCAATTGACTTGATTGTGCGCAGATTTGCGTGATAGATAGATTGATAAATAAGTGTACCAAAAATCCCTCATTCATTTAGGAAAAACATTCCCTAAACCCTTGCGCTCTTTACGTGACATGTATGCGTCGCAAACACGTGACCAATACACCCTGACCTAAAGCATATCATAATCACATCAATAAAATGGGTTATAACAAACTCCATGTGGGGAATGTTTACTTGTTGCTCAGTAGGTAAAATGGGAAGTCGGTTGTGTATAATAAATTGGACTAGTTGTGGAAAATACTGGAGATGAAGAAAAATAATGTAAGGAGCAGGCACTGTATATTATGCATGCCAAACAAACAGGTGCTGTTAGAATATAGTGTACCGATGATGAAAATTACAGGTCTCTCATCTTTTTAAGTGAGAGAACTTGCACAATTGGTGGCTGACTAAATACTTTTTTGCCCCACTGTACAGTGCCTTCAGCCTATTCAGACCCCTCGACTTATTGATAAGTTACAATTTTTTAAGTATAAATCATTAGCAATCGACGTACACACACAATACCCCATAATGATAAAGAAAAAACAGGTTAAACATTTTTGCAAATGTATTAAAAATACCTTATTTACATAAGTATTCATACCCTTTGCTAGGAGACTCGAAATTGAGCTTAAATCAAATTTTATTTGTCACATGCGCCGAATACAACAGGTATTCCTTAGTGAAATGCTTACTTACAAGCCCTTAATCAACAATGCAGTTATGAAAATACGTAAAAAAGGTAAGAGATAAAAGTAACAAATAATTAAAGCGCAACAGTAAATAATAATAGTGAGGCTATATACAGGGGGATACTGGTACAGAGTGTCAATGTGCGGGGGCACCGGTGTCGAGGTAACATGTACATGTAGGTAGAGTTATTAAAGTGATAATAGATCCCAACTGAGTGTAGCAGCACCATAGAAGAGGGGGGAAGGGCAATGCAACTAGTCTGGGTAGACATTTTATTATGTGTTCAGAAATCTTACGGCTTGGGGGTAGAAGCTGTTTAGAAGCCTCTTGGACCTCGACTTGGCGCTCCAGTACAGCTTGCCGTGAGGTAGCAGAGAGAACAATCTATGACTAGGGTGGCTGGATGCTATGACAACTTTTAGGGCCTTCCTCTGACACCGCCTGGAATAGAGGTCCTGGATGGCAGGAAGCTTGGCCCCAGTGATGTCCTAGGCTGTGTGCACTACCCTCTGTAGCGCCTTGCGGTCAGAGGTCGAGCAGTTGCCATACCAGGCAGAGATGAAACCCGTCAGGCTGGATGCAAGTGCATCCTGTTCTCATTGATCCTCCTTGAGATGTTTCTACAACTTGGAGTCCATCTGTGGTAAATTCAATCGTTTGGACATGATTAGGAAAGGAACACACCTGTCTAGATAAGGTCCCACAGTTGACAATGCATGTCAGAGCAAAAACCAAGCCATGAGGTCGAAGGAATTGTCTGTAGAACACCGAGACAGGATTGTGTCAAGGCACAGACCTGGGGAATGGTACTGCAGCATTGAAGGCCGCCAAGAACATAGTGGCCTCCATCGATCTTAAATGGAAGCTGGGACCCACCAAGACTCTTCCTTGAGCTGAATGCCAGGCTAAACTGAGCAATGAGGGGGAGAAGGGCCTGGTCAGGGAGGTGACCAAGAATCCAAGGGTCACTGACAGAGCTCCAGAGTTTCTCTGTAAAGATGGGAGAATCTTCCAGAAGGACAACCATCTCTGCAGCACTCCACAAAATCACGCCTTTATGGTAGTGGCCAGACAGAAGCAACTCCTCAGTAAAAGGCATGACAGCCCGCTTACGGTTTGCCAAAATGGCACCTAAAGACTCTCAGACCATGAGAAACAAGATTTTCTGGTCTGATGAAACCAAGATTGAACTCTTTGGCCTGAATGCCAAGCGTCACATCTGGAAGAAACCTGGCACCATTCCTACGGTGAAGCAAGTTGGCAGCAACATGCTGTGGGGGTGTTTTTCAGCGACAGGTACTGGGAGACTAAATTGAAGCAAAGATGAACAGAGCAAAGTACAGAGAGATCCTTGATGAAAACCTGCTCAGGACCTCAGACTGGGGTGAAGGTTCACCTTCCAACAGGACAACGACCCTAAGTACACAGCCAAGACAAATCAGGAGTGGCTTCAAGACAATTCTCTGAATGTCATTGAGTGGCTCAGCCAGAGCCGGACTTGAACCCGATCGAACATCTCTGGAGACCTGAAAATAGCTGAGCAGCAATGCTCCCCATCCAACCTGACAGAGCTTGAGAGGATCTGCAGAGAAGAATGGGAGAAACTCCCCAAATACAGGCATGCCAAGCTTGTTGCGTCATACCCAAGAAGACTCGAGGCTGTAATTGCTTCCAAAGGAGCTTCAACAAAGTACTGAGTAAAATGTCTGAACACTTATGGAAATGTGATGTTTTTTTATTTTTAAGAAATTATCAAACATTACTAAAAATCTGTTTTTGCTTTGTCATTCTGGGTTATTGTGTGTAGATTGATGAGGGGGAAAAAAATTAATATATTTTAGAATAAGGCTATAACCTAACAAAATGTGGAAACGGTCATGGTCTGAATACTTTTCCAACGGCACTGTATATGGATGATTTATAAAGCCAGGCACATTTAACAGTTAGACTATTGATTATAGACCTAATTAAGTTAGGGTTTCCCATCTCCTCACTTTTCTTTTGGTACATTTTACCCATTTTTCTTGTAATATCCAAACTGGTAGTTACAGTCTTGTCCCATTGCTGCAACTCCCGTACGGACTCAGGAGAGGCGGAGGTCGAGAAACATGCATCCCCGAAACACGACCCGGAAGCCAGCCGCACCAATGTGTAGGAGAAAACACGGTCCAACTGATGAATTCAGCGTGCATGCGCCTGGCCCTCCACAAGGAGTTGCTGGGGCGCGATGGGACAAGGACATCCCGGCTGGTTAAACCCTCCCCTAACCCCTAAAACGCTGCCCCACTCAGGAGGGCCCCTCCTCACTTTTCGTAGACAATTAAGGCAAATGCTGTTTTTTTATCTCCTAACGCTGCTGCTGCATCCGCCGCATTGTTCTCAACAGCAACATGCTGGTTAACTTTGCTATTATGCACATAGCAACACGGTCTAGGAAAAGGCGTCAATTCAACAGCGCATTGATGTTTCAGAACCGCGGACAGCGAGCGCTATCCAACACGGGAAAAAGGGCATTTGTTATAAATTAATATTTTTATTAGTGTGGCATCATTGTTCTTAGGTAATATAGCCATATACAATTGCAGTAGCATGTCTCGGTGATGGACCGCACTATCCCCACGGCCTCCACAATGGACAGGCGAGAGTCAGACCGGCGTCTTGTACACCATAAAATATAATTTTTGCTACTGCCCGACTAAATTAATCTCGAGCGACCAACAGCCTATCGACCAATTGACAAAATGGGGTGAGCCCTAGAAGCCGCCTTCCGTATTGACCCTGTTCTGAGTCAGGATCCGGAACTCAGAACAGGGTTTTATGCACTAGTACATTCTATGGCGGGGATGTTCAATGTTGGTCCTATAGGGCCGAAACACTTCTGGTTTTCATCCTTACCTTCAAAAACGTGGGACACCAGGTGAGTGCAAATAAAAACCAGAACTAGAATTTAACAGTGCTACTCTATAGGATGGTTTCCCAGACACCAGATAACGGCCAGTACTAACTTAAAAGGCATGTGGAGACTCTCGATTGAAAGCACTTCTTAGTCCAAGACTAGGCTTAATATGGGTCAGGGAAACTGGCCATGTGAGTAGACCTTTTCTTTTGTGCTACTTTTAGGCTAACTGAAAAATCCCAGAAATTACTGTCATCATCCCCCCAACAGACTATAATAACAGGCTTTTGAAGCTGAGGTGGCCGTTGGTACCTCTCAGTTCCAGGGTGGAATTCCGAAAGCAAGGAAGGCCTTCGTCGACCTTGCTGGTCCTGCAGGTGACCTCGGTAGTCCGGGACGGTGAACTCCTACACACACACATTAAACAAACAATAATAACATGATGGTTTAGACTAGTCAGTTGCACAGTGAATAGGGCAGGTCTGCACAGCCACGAGATACAGCCTGTTGATAACACATGGCATGTCAGAGCAACAACACATTTCACCAAAACAGCGCTATTGCCCAAACCAATCGATAACAATTCAAAACAAAAAAATGTTTAAGATAATACAATTAGTTGTAGGGCCAAATGCATTCAGAATGCAAACATTTTTTTTTTTAAAAGCCCAGCATTGCAGAATCCCTCATGTTGGATTGCAAGGGAGGCAGAGACATTTATGCCTATGATACACTATCAAGAAGGGAAACCTCTCTACTTGATGATTATTAACTTTTTTTTTGGGGGGGGGTGAAAAGGTTAAATGCACCAGTTTTTATCTAAATATCAAATCATTTCTAGGTAACAATTAAGTACCTTGCTGTGATCGTTCTCAGCAAAGAATTTCTGAAGCAATAATTTAGCTAGGACTGTGAGAGAAATCTGAGTGGGGAGGGGAAAACTGTTGGCAGAGAGGTTTGGACCTTTATTGATCTGTTAACTCATCTATGATGACACCATGCAAACTGTATCCCACCACGACAGGCCGACATTTGAGGGGGTCTTTTCAAACAGTTCTTACACTAAAAGGGCACTATCATAATTTTCACATTATTCCAACCTCATAGTATTATACACAGGAAATCACATTTGACTGCACTGGGCCTTTAATGGCTTCTATCAGGGACTAATTAGCATTTCATGCCCTTTGCTATCAGCACACTGTGACCTACAAACAAACCTGAGCATGTCAATGCACTTAACAGAAAGTTCAGCCCTAGACCAAACATTTCCTAAAACAACCATTATTTTTTCCACATAGACAGTTTGTAAAAACAGAAATGTACCATTGACCACTAATCAAGTCAACCCAACAAACATGAAACAACCTTTGTGATCATGTTGCAATAAGTGCAAGGAAAGCCTACTGCATCTCTCAACTTTGTCAGACCAAATGCTAACTAATTAATCGCAAAACAGTGTCTGCACAAAAAACAAAAAAAAGATAGGCATTTTAATGTATTCTCCAATAACCCAACAAATGGTCCTACACACATGCAGAAAGTTCACTTCCATGTAAAAATATCAGACATTGATGATTATGTTGCAGTAAATGTGAAACCAGAGTGAAAGCAGCAATACTGTAGGTGAACAGTTGGCCTCTGTGTGAATCAGTTCATCAAGCCCTGAGGAATGCACAACACTGAGCAGAGATAACCAAATTGATTTATTGTCATGGAAATCCAGCGCGTTCTGGAGTCTTTCATCTGACCAGGGGGAAGTGGTGGAGAGAAAAACACTCTATACTACATAGCTCTGGTCTGGCTAGAGCCATGCTAAACTTTGCTAGAACAGTGGGTTCTGGCATATTCTAGGAGAGATAAAAACAGTGAAGTGTTCAAAAACACACACACCTCTTTATAGGCTGCAGCTTTTTGTAGCTCTTTGCCTATCCATGCAAAAACATGTTTTACACACTGAGTAATTTTCATAACCCAAAATAAAAACATTCTCAGATGAAGTCGAAAGGGTCAGGCACAGAGAAATCTGACCCTCGATAGGTACTTAGCACCTCGGCCCAGAGTCTCGACTGTTAACATCCCTAATGTGAACAACAAAGTTAAAAGTGCACTACGCAGAATTCGCTCCACCATTTCCCAGTTGCTAAAATTCGAAACAGTTCCCCTAATTTAAGGTAGTGACAAAACAAGCAAATATAGTGTAGAGAATCACGATGGGGTTTAGGTCAGGGCTCTGTGCAGGCAAGCAACCGAGGATAGACGATTTCTACACGCTTCAGTACTCAGCGGTCCCGTTCCGTGAGCTTGTGTAGCCTAACACTTCACGGCTGAGCCGTTTCCACTTTACAATAACAGCACTTAGTTGACCGGGGCAGCTCTAGCAGAGCAGAAATTTGACGAACTGTCTTGTGGGAAAGGTGGCATCCTATGACGGTGCCACGTTGAAAGTCACTGAGCACTTCAGTAAGGCCCTTATACTGCCAATGTTCGTCTATGGAGATTGCATGGCTGTGGACTCAATTTTATACACCTGTCAACAACGGGAGTGGCTGAAATAGCAGAGTTTTGTATAAATAGTGTATTTCAGTACTCGTAACAACTGAAGCATTACAAAACATAAATTCGATAAAATAACCTTGTGTAACAAATAACCCTTTCATTTTTCTGTTGACCGAATTCGTCACGCTCTCACTGACCTCCATACAAAAACTCCTTGCTTGGTGAGCAAAAATACACTGCCTGCTGAAGAGTTGGCCTCCCTCTTCTTCTCTGATTATAGTGATCACTTCAGCATTAGGCGATAAATCGGTTGATCATTATATCCACAAGTGCACTGTAATACTAAAGCAGCCAAAGTCATTTTAAAAAACTGACTTGAGAATAACTCAATTGTTGTACCTTTAGACTGTTCAAACCACTCTCATGCTTTCACTTAAACACAAGAGAAGTCTGCATGATTCCAGAGCACATCCCGAGGCATGTCATCTTGAAATCTCTATTTTCCATTATATTATGGATTCAGCATTAACATGCAATAGTGAATCATTTGCATGGAGAGGAATTCTTGCTAGTAGGTGTGTAAAAAAAAAAAAAAAAAAAAAACTGTAAGATACAGTGCAGTGCCACCATTAAGAGGTTTGAGATAGTAATGACATTTCTCTGAGCTCAGTTTCTTACCTGTTGGTGGCGTGTGGTGCTGAAGGTGTACTGGACAGAGTGTGATGGGTAGCGGCTCTGCTCACTGCTGAAGCTGCCCTGGGTAGGGGGATAGCCCGAGCTACTGGACATCCTGGCTCCGGGTTGAGCTGGGCGGGCTGTTGCTGCACTGATCAGGGGCTCTGCTGGAGCATGACTGGAGACCCAAACCACCTGACGTAGGACAGATAGAGGGACACTGGTGTTGCATGGTATACCAATGTAATGTCTATACATTTTCAATACTAGGACATGAAAAACGGTTTGGAACTAGAATGTTACTTCTGTCAAATGTGTCTGTATCAGTGCAGCCGACCCTTTATTATAGTGCACATCGTGCCTGCCTACTTACTCATTGCTAGCCTGCACAGAGAGTCTGGGCTGGTGCATGTTAGCTCCCCACCCATGCTGTACAGTAGTTAACACACTTGAATAATATGACACTGCATGTAGAAATGTTGAACATGTTAATTACTGTTCACAAAACAATGTCCATACAGGCAGAACACTTTACAATGGAAGATGATACCGGTAACTTCCAGCTTAGCAGGCTAACTTTCCTTGCTAGCCGACAGCTGAAGCCAACATCAATTCACTAGCCTAGTACCTTGTTTGTGATACCGTAATGCAAGTCATAATGCTAAAAACGCAGATTTCAAAGCTGATTTCTACCAAACACTTTATTCATTAACTTAATGCGTCTATCACCCAAAGATTACCTATTGCCTCAGCACAATGAATGCCTCGTGAATGACGTAACTATTGGTTAAAAGAATTCAATGAGATACTTCTATGCAATGCTGTTGATCCGTACAATGCCACCACTATACTTCACTGTAGGGATGGTGCCAGGTTTCCTCCAGACGTGACGCTTGGCATTCAGGCCAAAATGTTCAATCTTGGTTTCATCTGACCAGAGAATCTTGTTTCTCATGATATGATAGTCTTCAGGTGAGATTTGGCTAACTCCATGTGAGATGGTTGTCCTTCTGGAAGGTTCTCCCATCTTTATAGGAACTCGGGAGCTCTGCCAGAGTAATCATCAGGTTCTTGGTCGCCTCCCTGACCAAAACCCTTCTCCCCTGATTGCTCAGCATGGCCGGGTGGTAAGAGTCTTGGTGGTTCCAAACTTCGATTTAAGAATAATGGATGCCACTGTGTTCTTGGGGACCTTCAATGCTGCAGACATTTTTTGGTACCCTTCCCCAGATCTGTGACGACACAATCCTGTCTCAGAGCTCTACAGTCAATTCCTTCAATCTCATGGCTTGGTTTTTGCTCTGACATGCAGTCAACTGTCGGCCCTTAAATAGACAGGTGTGTGCGCCTTTCCAAAACATGTCCAATCAATTTAAAATTTACCACAGGTGGACTCCAATCAAGTAATAGAAACATCAAGGATGATCAACAGAAACAGGCTTAGGGCTGACCCCAATTAGTCGACTGGTGGATTGTTCGGTTGTCTTTTTTGTTTTTGAGCAGTAACACACTCAAAAGTTGACACCTACTCATCAAAAAAGGGTTTTTCTTATATTTCTTTTTACATTGCAGAATAATAGTGAAGACATCAAAATTTTGAAATAATTCATATGGAATCATGTAGTAACTGTCTGTTTTACATCCATTGAGAATGACAATAGCTCCCCAACACATTTGAAAAATCTTTCCAGCTCTCTCCTTTTTGATAACCACTCAGTGTGAAAGGGAAAAATGTGATGCTCTGATCCAGAGGCAACTTCATAAAATAGCCCGAGATGAATACTTCTCATCAGTGCTTGACGTGGACAAAAATAGGTTCCGGGACTCATTGTGGGTGCTGGTACTGTTTATATTTACAGTTGAAGTCGGAAGTTCACATACATTTAAACTCAATTTCCACAATTCCTGACATTTAATCCTAGTAAAAATTCCATCTTAGGATCACCACTTCATTTTAAGAATGTGAGAGAAATCATTCTCTCTAATAGTAGAGAGAATGATTTATTTCAACTTTTATTTCTTTCATCACATTCCCAGTGGGTCAGAAGTTTACATACACTCAATTAGTATTTGGTAGCATTGCCTTTAAATTCTTTAATTTGGGTAAAACGTTTTGGGAAGCTTGTGGAAGGCTACCCACAAAAAGTTGGGTGACCCCCGAATGGCCCATTCCTCCTGACAGAGCTGGTGTAACTGAGTCAGGTTTGTAGGCCTCCTTGCTCGCACACGCTTTTTCAGTTCTGCCCAAAACCTTCTATGGGATTGAGGTCAGGGCTGTGTGATGGCCACTCCAATACCTGGACTTTGTTGTCCTTAAGCCATTTTGCCACAACTTTGGAAGTATGCTTGGGGTCATTGTCCATTTGGAAGACCTATTTGCGACCGAGCTTTAACTTTCTGACTGATGTCTTGAGATGTTGCTTCAATATAGCCACATATTTTTCCTGCCTCATGATGCCATCTAATTTGTGAAGTGCACCAGTCCATCCTGCAGCAAAGCACCCCCACAACATGGGAAGGTGTTCTTCGGCTTGCAAGCCTCACCGTTTTTCCTCCAAACATAATGATGGTCATTATGGCCAAACAGTTCTATTTTACTTTCATCAGATCAGAGGACATTTCTCCAAAAAGTACAATCTTTGTCCCCATGTGCAGATGCAAATAGGAGTCTGGTGTTTTTATTGCGGTTTTGGAGCAGTGGCTTCTTCCTTGCTGAGCGACCATTCAGGTTATGTGGATATAGATACTTTGTACCCGGTTCCTCCAGCATCTTCACAAGATCCTTTGTTGTTGTTCTGGGACTGATTTGCACTTTTCGCACCAAAGTACATTCATTTCTAGGAGACAGAATGAGTCTCCTTCTTGAGCGGTTTGAGGCTGTGTGGTCCCATGGTGTTTATACTTCCGTACTGTTGTTTGTACAAATTAACGTGGTACCTTCAGGCATTTGGAAATTGCTCCCAAGGATGTGGTCTACAATTTTTTTTCTAAGGTCTTGGCTTATTTCTTTTGATTTTCCCATGATGTCAAGCAAAGAAGCACTGAGTTTGAAGGTTGGCCTTGAAATACAGCCACAGATATACCTCAAATTGACTCAAATGATGCCAATTAGCTTATCAGAAGCTTCTAAACCATTGACAATTTTCTGGAATTTTCCATGTTGTTTAAAGGCACAGTCAACTTAATGTAAACTTCTGACCTACTGGAATTGTGATACAGTGAATTATAAGTTAAATAATCTATCTGTAAACAATTGTTGGAAAAATGGCTTGTGTCATGCAGAAAGTAGATGTCCTAACCGACTTGCCAAAACTATAGTTTGTTAAGAAATGTGTGGAGTGGTTGAAAAACGAGATTTAATGACTCCAACCTAAGTGTATGTAAATGTATGACTTCAACTGTAGGTGCAGGAGCTCCACAATACTTTTGAGCTAATATTCTATAAGAGGAACAGCTGCTCAAACAGTACAACATTTGAGGAGCCGGTACTCATCTCCGGTGAACTCCTACCTAAGTTAAGCACTGCTTCTTATCCCTTGCGCAAATACCTACAGCTGTGTCTGGCCCGAGCTCACTGGCGCAGGAAACTGAGGGCCCAGAATATTTTATACAAAAAAAGTTTGCTAGTGCAAGCATCGGGTCGGACCAAAGTTAATACGTTTCAAGTTTGTTGCAGACAGGCAATGGAATTTATAGGACCCCCCCCCTTAAAATAAATAAATATATAATATAAATATTTATAAAACTATAATAAAAAATAAATCTGGATATGTTCTGCCTGCAGGCTGCAATGTTTTAATTTGTTGGCATTATGTAGGCAATGGCAATAATAGTTACTTTTTAGGTTATCATTTTAGATTTGTATAGAATTTTTATTGACCACTTGACAATGATTGAGATATGAAGACGTTACTATAAATTAAACTGTTTCACAAAGATTTGCATATGAAAACCATAGCTGGCACACAGATCGGTAGAAATTAGAAGTTAAATTGGCATTCCACATGAGAAAGGTTGCCGGCTCTTCGTATAACCTATTACCGGCAACTTCAGGAGAGTAATGGCATAATTTGCGAACGCCACCAGGAGGAGAAGAGTTAATTTTTTTTCTCTTCTTCATGTGCCCTCGAGGCATCTGTCACATTACATCAAACCATAAAGCTTAAAACATCAGACAAGCTCAATGCATATAGTTGATTTTATTACACCCTGTGTATTTTTCCATATATAGACAACATATTTACACATTTTGATTGGTCGAAAGAACAGACGACTTTCAGTTGACCAAGATCATTTTTAGTGAAGACAGCCTTATACAGGACGCACCTGAGCTCAATTTCAAGTCTCAATGCATAGGGTCTGGATACTTATGTAAATAAGGTATCCATTTATTTTTAATACATTTGCAAAAAATTCTAAAAACCTGTTTTCACTTTGTCATTATGGGGTATTGTGTGTAGATACGGGAAAATGTTCATTTAATCTATTTTAGAATAAAGCTGTAACACGTGAAGGGGTCTGAAAACTTTCCAAATTCACTGTATGTTCATGCTTAGTGTTGGACTTAAAGTATACAATTTCAATCACATTATAGGTTGCAGTTTTTGTTTTGTGTACCCTATTTAAATAACCTAAACTGTACCCCGCATATATACTGTGTTCTATACTGTGTAGAATGCTGCTGCTACCTGATATTATGGTCAGGTTAGGGCCTGTTTTTTCCATCAATAACTATGAAACGGGCAGGGCTTCGTTAAATTGATCACTAACATTTTGAAGCTGCGCAGTAAAGTCATATCTGACTAAGATCATAACATAGGGTCAGAAGTGCTTCAACCTCAAATATATTTTCTTACTTCACAGAAAATAATGTTCCTTGAGTTGACTGAGTTTAGAGTGATGAAAAGTAGCTAACTGCTCTCATGTCTCTTCATTGAGCAGAGCAGCCCAAGCAGAAACGTTGCTATGGTTACTCAGACCCACTATGAGCAGAGCACATGCAGAGTGTGCAGGCAGCGAGTGAGCGATTTAGAGGTGCTAATGAAATGTAAAAAATAATGTTTTGTCACATGCGCCGAATACAAAAGGCGTAGTAGACCTTACAGTGCAATACTTAATTACAAGGCCTTAACTTCTTGACGCTACCCATCCCTGTCGTGGGATCATTTGTCAGCAACTGCTGAATAGCACAGCGCAACAGTCAAATAATATTACTAAAAAATATTCATATTCATGAAATCACAAGTGCAATATTGCAAAACACAGCTTAGCCTTTTGTTAACCCACCTGTCGTCTCAGATTTTGAAATTATGCTTTACAGCGAAAGCAATCCAAGCGTTTCTGTAAGGTTATCGATAGCCTCGCATAGCATTATGTACACATAGCATCAGGAAGCTTGGTCACGAAAATCAGAAAAGCAATCAAATTAACCGTTTACCTTTCATGATCTTCGGATGTTTTCACTCACGAGACTCAGTGACACAACAAATGTTCCTTTTGTTCCATAGAGATTATTTTTATACCCAAAATACCTAAATTTGTTTGTCGTGTTATGTTCAGAAATCCACCGGAAAGAGCGGTCACGACAATGCAGACGGAAATTCCAAATAGAAATTCCAAATGTTCACAGAAACATGTCAAACGTTTTTTATAATCATTCCTCTGGTAGTTTAAAATATACACTGCTCAAAAAAATAAAGGGAACACTAAAATAACACATCCTAGATCTGAATGAATGAAATATTCTTATTAAATACTTTTTTCTTTACATAATTGAATGTGCTGAAAAACAAATCACGCAAAAATTATCAATGGAAATCTAATTTATCAACCTATGGAGGTCTGGATTTGGAGTAACACTCAAAATTAAAGTGGAAAACCACACTACAGGCTGATCCAACTTTGATGTTATGTCCTTAAAACAAGTCAAAATGAGGCTCAGTAGTGTGTGTGGCCTCCATGTGCCTGTATGACCTCCCTACAATGCCTGGGCATGCTCCTGATGAGGTGGCAGATGGTCTCCTGAGGGATCTCCGCCCAGACCTGGACTAAAGCATCCGCCAACTCCTGGACAGTCTGTGGTGCAATGTGGCGTTGGTGGATGGAGCGAGACATGATGTCCCAGATGTGCTCAATTGGATTCAGGTCTGGGGAATGGGCAGGCCAGTCCATAGCATCAATGCCTTCCTCTTACAGGAACTGCTGACACACTCCAGCCACATGAGGTCTAGCATTGTCTTGCATTAGGAGGAACCCAGGGCCAACCGCACCAGCATATGGTCTCACAAGGGGTCTGAGGATCTAATCTCAGTACCTAATGGCAGTAAGGCTACCTCTGGCGAGCACATGGAGGGCTGTGCGGCCCCCCAAAGAAATGCCACCCCACACCATGACTGACCCACTGCCAAACCGGTCATGCTGGAGGATGTTGCAGGCAGCAGAACGTTCTCCACGGCGTCTCCAGACTCTGTCACATGTGCTCAGTGTGAACCTGCTTTCATCTGTGAAGAGCACAGGGCGCCAGTGGCGAATTTGTCAATCTTGGTGTTCTCTGGCAAATGCCAAACATCCTGCACAGTGTTGGGCTGTAAGCACAACCCCCACCTGTGGACGTCGGGCCCTCATACCACCCTCATGGAGTCTGTTTCTGACCGTTTGAGCAGACACATGCACATTTGTGGCCTGCTGGAAGTCATTTTGCAGGGCTCTGGCAGTGCTCCTCCTGCTCCTCCTTGCACAAAGGCGGAGGTAGCGGTCCCGCTGCTGGGTTGTTGCCCTCCTACAGCCTCCTCCACGTCTCCTGATGTACTGGCCTGTATCCTGGTAGCGCCTCAATGCTCTGGACACTACGCTGACAGACACAGCAAACCTTCTTGCCACAGCTCGCATTGATGTGCCATCTTGGATGAGCTGCACAACCGGAGCCACTTGTGTGGGTTGTAGACTCCGTCTCATGCTACCACTAGAGTGAAAGTACCGCCAGCATTCAAAAGAGACCAAAACATCAGCCAGGAAGCATAGGAACTGAGAAGTGGTCTGTGGTCCCCACCTGCAGAACCACTTCTTTATTGGGGGTGTCTTGCTAATTGCCTATAATTTCCACCTGTTGTCTATTCCATTTGCACAACAGCATGTGAAATTTATTGTCAATCAGTGTTGCTTCCTAAGTGGACAGTTTGATTTCACAGAAGTTTGATTGACTTGGAGTTACATTGTGTTGTTTAAGTGTTCCCTTTATTTTATTTTTAAATTAACAGTAGTGAGGCTTTATACAGGGGGTACCGGTACAGCGTCAATGTGCGGGGGCACAGGTTAGTTGAGGTAATATACATGTAGGTTGAGTTAAAGTGACAATGCATAAATAATAAACAGAGTAGCAGCAACGCAATAGATGGGGAGGGACAATGCAAATAGTCTTGGTAGCCATTTGATAAGCTGTGCATGAGTCTTACGGCTTGGGGGTAGAAGCTGTTTAGAAGCCTCTTGGAAATAGACTTGGCGTTCCGGTATCGTTTGCCTTCCTCTGACACCGCCTGGTATAGAGATCCTGGATGGCAGGAAGCTTAGCCACAGTGATGTACTGAGCCGTTCTCACTACCCTCTGTAGTGCCTTGCAACCAGAGGCCGAGCAGTTGCCATACCAGGCAGAGATGCAACCAGTTCTCGAGGGAGCAGCTGTAGAACCTTTTGAGGATCTGAGGACCCATGACAAATCTTTTCCGTCTCCTGGGCAGGAACAGGCTTGTCTTGGTGTGCTTGGACCATGTTAGTTTGTTGTTAACGTGGATGCCAAGGAACTTGAAGCTCTCAAGCCCCGTCGATGAGAATGAGGGCATGCTTGGTCCTCCTTTTCCTGTAGTCCACAATCTCCTTTGTCTTGATCAAGTTGAGGGAGAGGTTGTTGTCCTGGCATCACACGGCCAGGTCTGTGACCTCCTCCCTATAGGCTGTCTCGTCGTTGTCTGATAAGATTTTGTGCACCAGCTGTTGTTTACAAATATAGACAGACCGCCACCCCTTGTCTTACCAGAGGCAGCTGTTCGATCTTGCCGATGCAGCATTTCTGATTTTGGGCAGTGCCTTAAAATTGCCAGACGCAAGCGGGCCTGGGTAGGGCCAAAACGTTGCGGGAATTTTTATTTTTTATTTATTTATCCGTTATTTTATCAGGTAGGTTGACTGAGAACGCATTCTCATTTACAACAATGACCTGGGGAATAGTTACAGGGGAGAGGGGGATGAATGAGCCAATTCTAAACTGGGGATTCTTAGGTGACCGTGATGGTTTGAGGGCCAGATTGGGAATTTAGCCAGGACACCGGGGTTAACACCCCTACTCTTACGATAAGTGCCATGGGATCTTTAATGACCTCAGAGAGTCAGGACACCCGTTTAACATCCCATCCGAAAGACGGCACCCCGACACATGTGTAGGGCTCGGGCTTAAAATTCATGCCTGTGCAGTAGGGATGCACGATATATCAGTGAACATATCGGAATTGGTTGATATTAGCTAAAAATGGCAACATCGGTATTGGCCCGATGTCTAGTTTAACCTCTTGGTCCTACCTGGCACGCAGGCGTCCCATCTAGACATCTGGAAATGCAAATGCTCTACGCTAAATGCTAATAGTACTAGTTAAAACTCAAACGTTCATTAAAATACACATGCAGGGTATTGAATTAAAGCTACACTCGTTGTGAATCCAGGCAACAAGTCAGATTTTTAAAATGCTTTTCGGCGAAAGCATGAGAAGCTATTATCTGATAGCATGTAACACCCCAAAAGACCCGCAGGGGACGTAAACAAAATAATTAGCATAGTCGTCGCTACACAAACCGCACAAATAAAATATAAAACATTCATTACCTTTGACCATCTTTGTTGGCACTCCTAGATGTCCCATAATCACTATTGGGTCTTTTTTTCGATTAAATCGGTCCATATATAGCCTAGATATCGATCTATGAAGACTGTGTGATAAACGGAAAAAAATAGCGTCTTATAACGTAACGTCATTTTTTTTTATTTAAAAAAAGTTGACGATAAACTCACAAAACACTTCGAAATACTTTTGTAATGCAACTTTAGGTATTATTAAACGTTAATAAGGGATCAAATTGATCACGAGGCGAAGTATATTCCTTAGCTGTCCGTCTGGAAAAAATGTCCGGGTATTTCTCAACCCTAATATCCGGTCGGAGACCGGAGGAAATGCGTTGCCTTGCGTCTGTTTGACCAAGAAACAAAGCCTAGGCAAATGACAAGACTCTAGACAATGTGTGGAAGCTGTAGGTAGGAAGTTGCAACCTCAGCCCCATTAAATGTGGTTCACCTTTATCAATGGGTTCAAGTCGCGCATGGATATATATTTCCATTTTCAGTGATCAGATTTTCCTGCGCTTTTCGATGAAACGCACGTTCTGTTATAGTCACAGCCGTGATTTAACCAGTTTTATAAACGTCTGAGTGTTTTCTATCCACACAAACTAATCATATGCATATACTATATTCCTGGCATGAGTAGCAGGGCGCTGAAATGTTGCGCGATTTTTAACAGAATGTTCGAAAAAGTAGGGGGTAGGATTAACAGGTTAACCCCCGATGTGAAAAACCGACATCAAAGCTGACGTGCATATCTATAGAATGTAGGTACATGACGCCACATAAAATGTTGCGCTACACCTGAAAAACAGCATTCCTAACCTATCCCACAATGTCTGCTGTGTGGATCGAGCAGTCATTTGAAAGAGGAAGAACATATCAGCAAGACAACTCAAAGGCGAAATCCATTAACACCAAGATAATGGAATTCATTGCCCTTGACAATCAACCGTTCTCTGTCGTTTGTGATGTTGGCTTTCACCGACTGGTCGAGCACCGGTACACACAAACAAGTGAGCTATTTTTCAGAGATGTTGCCCTACCAGAGTTACACAGTAAAAGCGTTACTGCTATTAGCTTCACGACATACATTTGGGCCTTTGCGTGTCAAAAAATACATGTCAAATCAGACTATTTGACGCGTTAAAAAAGCTTTCACCTGACACGTCAAATAACACAGTTCTATTATAGAATGTTGTGTGTTCTGAATTTGCAGGTGCAAGCCAAGCGCCACCATTACTATCAGTAGCACTGTCAAAGCTGTACAAAAAGTCTGCAAACAAGCAAACACCGCCATGAACGACGTGTTTACAATACCACGTTGGTAATAAAGCATTATTTGTTTGACCGCAACTTCTGGGGTAGCTAGCTAGCTTTAGCTTGGTACCTAGCTAGCACCAATACAACCAGTCTGAAACCAATGACCAGTAGAAAGTGCAGTCATTTTCCCTATTCTTAGCAATGATTTAGGAATCCTTGTGAGTAAGTAATAGCTAGGTAGCCACTTGCCAGTAGTTCGCCTATTGAAATTGAACTCCAGTTCATGAAAAAAAAATAGCTAGCCAGCTACTTAACCCTGGTGACCAAAGCTAACGTTATAAGCAGCCAGATAGCTTAATCTGGCTAGTGAGGCTCGACCTGACCGGGTTGTGTTGTGAAGCTAGCCACAATAAGGATTAGGAAAAATAGTGGAATTTGCAGTTTCCCTTCAAAATAAATGTATGTCATTGACAGTAATCAAATCATAGCTTATTTGTCACGTGCGCCAAATACAACAGGTGTAGACCTTACAGTGAAATGCTTACTTACAGGCTCTAACCAACAGTGCAAAAAAAAGGTGTTAGGTAAGTAAAGAAATAAAAACAGTGCAAGGATTTCCCTACCGGCCAAGCCATCCCTAACCCGGACGACGCTAGGCCAATTGTGCGTCGCCCCACGGACCGCAAAAAAAAAAAAACACAAGCATGTTGAGGGGAAGAGCTGCAAAACCTGGACCCGTACAAATCAGCTGGGCTTGACAATCTGGACCCTCTGTTTCTGAAACTATCCTCCGCCATTGTCGCAACCCCTATTACCAGCCTGTTCAACCTCTCTGTCATATCGTCTAAGATCCCCAAGGATTGGAAAGCTGCCGCAGTCATCCCCCTCTTCAAAGGGGGAGACACCCTGGACCCAAACTGTTACAGACCTATATCCATCCTTCCCTGCCTATCTAAGGTCTTCGAAAGCCAAGTCAACAAACAGGTCACTGACCATCTCGAATCCCACCGTACCTTCTCCACTGTGCAATCTGGTTTCCGATCCGGTCACGGGTGCACCTCAGCCACGCTCAAGGTACTAAACGATATCATAACCGCCATCGATAAAAGACAGTACTGTGCAGCCGTCTTCATCGACCTTGCCAAGGCTTTCGACTCTGTCAATCACCATATTCTTATCGGCAGACTCAGTAGCCTCGGTTTTTCTGATGACTGCCTTGCCTGGTTCACCAACTACTTTGCA